>NC_046666.1:1107297-1137628 GCF_010883055.1 Belonocnema kinseyi | reverse complement strand
AAAATTCAATTGTAAAAATTCAAATTGAACTATGAAGATTCTATCTGAATTCTATAAAAATGAAATTCAATTATGAGAATTCAGGGTCAATTATAGCAATTTAAAATGGGATTTTAGGAAAATAAAAAAGAATTGTGAGAATTCATATTCAATTATTGCGAATTCACATTTGAATTGAGTGAATATAAATTTAATTCTAGTAAATTCAAATTTAATTATGAAACATCAAATGAAATTATGAATATTTAAATTGAATTATAAAAATTGAAATTAAATTATTATAGTAAATTCATATTGAATCCAAGTAAATTTGAAATTCAGTGATGGCACATTAAAATTAAATTCTAGTAAATTAAAATTGAATTCTAGTATGTCTAAAATGAATTCTAGCAAATTCAAATTAAATTCTGGCAAGTTAAGATTAAATTCTAGCAAATTCAAAATTATAAACGGCAATTGGAGTTAGTTTTCAGCAAATTCAAGTTTTATGATCAATCAAATTCAAATTGAACTGTGAAAATTCAATTTTAATTATGAGAATTCAAATTGAATTATGAAAAATCTGAATCCTATCAAAATGAAATTGAATTCTGATAATTTGAATTCAATTATAGCCAATTCACATTCTAATGGAGTGAATACAATTTGAGTTTTAGCAAATTCAAATTGAATTATGAAAATTCAAATTCAATTGTTGTAAATTCAAATCCAATTATGAAAACTCAAACTGCATTTTGAAAATTCAATTAGGAAAACTTAAACTGAATTATCAAAATTCAAAAAGAATTATAAAAATTCGAATTAAATTATTATTGTAAATTATTCAATTCTAATAAATCTCAAGTTCAGTCTTGGTAAATTAAAAATAAATTCTATTAGATTCAAACTAAATTCTAGCAAATTCAAAATTAATTCTCGTGAATTTAAGTTGATTTTGAGTCAATTCAAGTTTTAGTATCTACTAAATTCAAATTGAATTCTATAAAATTTGAATTAAATTCTACCGAATAAAAAGAACCACCCTCTTAACAATGGAATCATGATGACAATAATTTGTTTATTCAAATTCTTAATTATTATATTATAAGAATTTTCGATATGAAAAATATAAAAATGGAAGATATTTGATGAACAAACAAACAAGCAAGGAAGCAAGCAAGGATGAGGTAGGATGAATTTGGCAAATTAAAAAATATTTGGACCGGTTTGCTTGGGTTTTTCTGTAAAAAAAAAAAAAACTGCTGAATACAGTGGAAGTGGGCATCGGTAAGCGGTTATATCAGCAGCCGCCACGTGTTTAATAATGGGGAAAAGTACCGCAAACCGTCGAGCGAAGGTCCGAACCTGGTGGATGCAGAACGACGACCTCGCATGAGTTGGCAGCTGCTGCCTGCCATACCATTGCTTGTCTTTTCATTTTACGTTCTAGCTCACGTGCTATTTATTATTTTTTTAACAGTTTTGTATTTTTTCAACTACACTGGAAAACGAAATAACTGACTAATTACATGTCCACATTTTTTATGTGAGAAACAATATTTATTTTTATTATTTGTTTAAAGCTACTTGTTATTGTCATTTCATTTACAACTTTATTTTACTTCACTTGCAATTTTATTCTTCATTTCATTTTTTATCTCACCTCAGTGTCAATTCATTTCGATTTTGATTGAATTTTTATTTCTTTTAATTTCATTTTTCCTCTTATTTCATCATTTATTTAACTTAACTTGTGATGTAATTTTCACTTTTTAATTCAACAATGTCTTCATTGCAATTTTTTTTTAATTGGTCATTCATTTCATTTAACTTCATTTATTATCTTCGTTTAATATTATTTCATTTAAAACAGGGATATGCGCCAAATTTTCAACAAAGAAAATGAAAAACTTGTTTCCTTAAATTATCCTAAATCAATCACTTTTGTAGAAAATAATAACATAATTAAATATAAAAATTTATACAGATTATTATGTGATAAATAATAATTATTAATATTATTTGTTTTCTTTTGTTTTAGCTGTCACTGCATTTTTCATTTATCACTTTATTTTATTTCACTTTTCATTTTATTTTTTATTTCGTTTCATTATTCATTTCAATTTTCATATAACTTCAGTCGTCATTTATTTCATTTTTGATTTAATTTAATTTAATTTTTCAGCTTTATTTTATTCAATTTCATTTTTTCTCTTATTTTACAATTTATTTCACTTAACTTGTGATTTAATTTTTCTTTTCATTTAATTGGCTATTCATTTTATTTTTCACCTTTCAATGGTCATTTATATCATTTTTGATTTCCTTTTATTTCAATTTTCATCTTTATTTCATAAAATTTCATTTTTCCTCTTATTTCTTTAACTTGTGATTTTTCATTTAATTTCATTGACCATGAATTTCATTTTTAATCTCACTTCAGTGGTAATTCATTACATTTTTCGTCTCACTTCAATGGTAATTTATTTCATTTTTGATTTCATTTAATTTCATTTTTTACCTTTATTTCATTCAATTTCATTTCTCCTCACATTTCACAAATTATTTTACTTAACTTTTGATTTAATTTTTTATTTCATTTTTTATCTCACCATTCATTCATCATTTTTCGCCTCACTTCAATGGTAATTTATTTCTTTTTGATTTAATTTTATTTCAATTTTCATCTTTATTTCATTAAATTTCATTTTTCCTTTCATTGGAAACATCATTTCAGTTCACTTGTTATTTAATTTTTCATTTCATTGGCCATTTATTTCACTTTTCATCTCACTTCAGTGGTCATTCATTTCATTTTTCACCCCCCTTCAGTTGGCATTTAATTAATTTTGAATTTTATTTAATTTAAATTTTCATCTTTATTTTATTCAATTTCATTTTACCTTTCATTGGATAATTTATTTCTTAATTTTTTATTCCATTAGCCATTTATTTCATTTTTCATCTCACTTCAGTGGTCATTCATTTCATTTTTCACCTCACTTCAGTTGTCATTTATTTCCTTTTTGATTTCATTTCATTTCAATTTTAATCTTTATTTCATTTAATTTCATTTTTCTCTTATTTCACCATTTACTTCACTTAACTTGACATTTAATTTTTTATTAATTTTAATTTTTTAATTCAACAATTCTTTATTCCATTTTTGTATTTCATTGGTCATTCATTTCATTTAACTTCATTTTTCATCTTTATTTAATATCATTTCATTTAAAATGTGGATATACGCCAAATTTTAAACAAAAATCAAAATAAAAAACTTTTTTCCCTACATTATCCTAAATAAATCACTTTTTTTAGAAAATAATAACATAATTAAATGCAAAGAAATTAATACAGATTATTATGTGATAAACAATAATTATTAATCTTATTTGTTTTATTTTATTTGTCACTGCATTTTTCATTGCATCTATGGTTACATTTATCACTTCATTTTATTCTATTTTTAATTTGATGCCATTTCAATTGGCACTTTATTTCATTTCACTTTTCATTTTATTTTTTATTTCGTTTTATTTGTTATTTCATTCTTCTCTTTCCTTTCATTTTGCATTTCATTTTTCATTTAATTTTTTTTTCATTTCATTTCATTGTAAGTAAAGTGCGGATGTGCACCAAATTATCGAAATTTTTCAAAGTAATCATTTACTTTCTTTAATTAAACATTCTGAATTAATGACTTTTAAAACTAATAATATAATTAAATATAATTTTTTTAATGCCGATTATTCTGTGAGATACAATATTTATTTATATTAATTGTTTCATTTTATTTTTCATCTCACTTCAGTGGTCATTCATTTCATTTCTTACCTTTATTTCGATTTATTTAATTTAATTTTTCATTTAATTTGGCACTTCATTTCACTCAACTTATCATTTAATTTTTTATTAAATTTAATTTTTCATTTCAATAATTGTTCATTGAATTTTTTGTTGTATTGTTCGTTCATTTAATTTAACTTCATTTTTCATCTACATTTAATTTTCCAAAGTGAAAATTTGATGCTCCTATATTATCATAAATGATCACTTTCTTGAAATAATAATTTAGAATACAAAATAATGATTAATGAATTAATTATTTCTAATTTCAACGGAAATAAACTTACAAAAATTATATTAAGCAAAATAATAATAATAATTACAGTAATTATCATTCAAAGTTGCCAAATTATAATTAATATCATTATTCAAATGTTGAAATATCAGATTTACGCAATTTCGTAGTTATAATTTAATATTTAATTTTCTCGAAACTCGTTTACTTTTTTTTAAGCAAACTTCTTTAGTTCGATACAATCATTCAATAGCTGGAAATTAAATTTAATAATTTTTTCAAACTGTAAAATCACTTTACAATTAGATTCCACGGAACTGTATATATCTCAAAAGTGTTTCTTCTTTTTTTAAAGATATTGCTGAATAGAAATTTCCAAACTTCATTTATTATTTAATTTGTAATTTTACTTTATTTGTCATTTGACTTTTTTTTATATACAATATTATTTATATTTAACCATAATTATCGAAGTTTCTATTATTCTCTGAACTTTCTCTTAATATTTTCATTCATTCTACCGTCGATAAAAAACGTTTTTTTATTTATACTCAGAATAGAGATTCTTTAATTAAAAAAAAGTTTGATTCAATAAAAAGTATTCATTGGTTCTCAGTAAACGAAAAGTTTCTTCGACGTAAATATTTTTTTGATTCAAAACAATTTTTTCGGTTCAAAGAAATGTTTTTCTGCTCCAGCGAATTTTGTAATTCAAAATGATTTTCTTGTTTTTGAAGATAATCTTGGTTAAATGAAAAAAATTATGTCAAAGAAACGTTTTTTTTTTTTTTTAATTCAAAAGAAGCGTTCTTTTAGGGTCCAATAATTTAAAAATCACTATAATTTAACAACAAAAATTGCCGATATACGAATTACAAATTAAATTGTAAATATTTATTGGCAGAATTTTGACAACTGGCATCCACAATTTTTTGTTTTTCTTTTTTTTTCATCAAACTATTATTATTGTCAGATAAAAGTAATTCTGTATGCCCATTAAAAATCGGTATATAAGGAAATTTTTTTTTTCAAAATTTAACGACTAAGTGGATAGTTTATGCATTCTCTGAATGTAAATGAGATTTTCTTATTCAGTTGTTTTCCGATGCAATTGCGCACTAACCTAAGTTTTTTTTCACGAAATGTCAAGTCGTTGTTATTACATGAGTTTTTTCCTATCTGAAAAGAAAAGGAACAAAGTTATCGAAAATTTTGCATTCGTGTTTTTTAAATACCTGATTAGTTATACTGAGTCAATATGACTTTAAGTGGTTGTTTTCAATTTGTTTTCTTGATTTTTTAAAATTATTCTTTCTAAATGAGGAATTTTATAACTAAAAATTTACTTCTTGAAGAGAAAATTAAAACTGTAAAAGATTCTTGAATAATAAAGGCAACAATTCTGTTATTAAATTTTAAGTATGGCCGTGCGGTCACATAGACCGCACAGTATGACTCTCCGTGCGACCGCACGTCCACGGTAGCTTCAGATTTTTATATTTCTGTTTCAATTTGTTTCGAGCTATTTAAAACGCAAGATGTCCCGATTACCCGTCATTTGAAAAAAAAGTCAACAAACTATTATGTCATGCGGTCTGAGAGACCGCACCATGTTTCTGATGTGTTCCTCCCACGACTGGCGTAGAAGCTTTTTAATAACAAAAGATGATAACATTTATTAATTTCTTAGTTAATTCAATGTCCCTTCAGATATTTTAATAATTTAGATAATAAAAATTTCTTTATTTATTTAATTAGACATAAATAATTAAATATATAAAAACGGTCTGTGAGACCTCAGGTTCAGGTTAATACAAAAATAAAGTCACGTCCATACTTAAAGGTTATGATTTGACAATATAAAAACGTATCAAAAAAAGAATTTATAACATTTAAAATATATATCTAATTTTGCAGAATTTTAAAATTCGTAGGAAAACTGAATTATTTCAGAAGATATTTGAAAATGTGAAGTTTGAAAAAATTCGGAAATAATTAAAAATTTGAAAATATTTTCAAATTTTTTTAACAAAGTAATTAATTTTGAAGTTTTTAAAATAAAATTTTAAAGCTTTCTAAGGATTTTGAAAGATATTAATCTAATTAAAAATTGTCTTAAGATTCTAGATAAAATTAAGATTAATTTTCAAATTGGGAAAATTATTTTTTTTTAAATATCTAAAAATATTTTCACACCCTTTGAATTATTTCTTAAAATTTCGAAAAAATAATCTAGATGAATTTGGAACATTTTTCAATGCTCCAAAACTACAAATTTTTTTGAAATAGTTCGATTAAGCTTCAGAGTATTTAGAAGTATTGAAAAAATTATCTTTAGATTTTTGGGAAAATTTATAATTCATTTTTATTTTACAAAAGATCTCCAAAATTGTCAACAAGGAATTTGGAACATTTTGAAACAATTGTTTTAATTTTGCAGAATTTATAAAAATATGAAAATTCGAATAATATTAAACGGTATTAGGAAACTTTTAAAAAAGTTCAAAAATAATTTTAAAAATTCAAGTCCTAAATATATTTCAAACTGCCTCAACTTTTTCTGTAAATTAGGTAAAATCCTGTGAAATAAAAAAATGTTTTTGGAAATGTTCCAGATACTTTTTCGAAACATCTGAAATCTTTAAAAATCTTTATGAATTTTCTCGAGAAATCCAGGAAAAACTTATTTAAATAAATAAAAAAAAAAGTTAATGAAATCTTTTATTTTGCATTAACAAATATTTTTCCCTTCACATTAAAATAGTATTAATTAATTTCTCTTGAATTTAAAATAATATTTTTCGTTGAGAATTCACTCTTTTGTTCAAATTTCAACCCCATGGTTCAAAATAAACTAATTTTGTAAAAAATTTACTTGTTTGGTTAAAAATTCATCATCTCAGGCTAACATTCATCTTTAGTAGTATAGCAAGGTTCTGCAATACGCTAAGTTACCGATAATCAGGTGATTACCATCGGTCGGTAATGCAGATTTACCAACGGCCGGTAAATTGTGTCGTAACGAAATAGCTATAACTACTATCTTTGTTTGAAAGTGTAACTTTTTTTTTCAAAATTAGGCTTTTTTGATAGTAAAATAATCTTCTTGGTTCAGGCTCTAACTATTTTATTGAAAATTCTTTCTTTTTTTTTTATCAATTCAACTTATTTTTCTTAAAACTAGACATTGTTTGGATTGAAATAGCAACTATTACATCCTTTGTTGGAAATTCGTCTTAAAAAAAAATCTTCTTGGTAAAAACAAAACATGTATTTAGCTGTAAAGTAAACTATTTTGTCGAAAACTGTTTTTTTGAAAATTCATATTTGCTGATAAAAATATTTTTTTATTTTCCAGAAAATTCGTCTTTAAGTTGGAAAATTAATCTTCTTGGTAACGAATTCATATATTTGTTTAAAGATAAACAACTAGGTCAAAAACTAATTTTCTATTGAAAATTTATATTTTTAGATGAAAATTTTTAACTATTTTCTTGAAAATTCGTCTTTTTTGGTAAAAAAAAATTAATATTCTTGGTAGAAAATTAACTTACTTTATGAGAATTATATTTTTGAATCAAAAAATTTAACTGTTCTGTAGCAAATTCGTCTCTTTTAGAAAATATTTATTCTTTGCTGATTAAAAATACATCTGGTTAAAAATTAATCTCTATTGGCTGATGATTCAACTAGATTACTTAAAATTTGTATTTGTTGGACGAATTCAACTGCCTTTTATTTAATATAAAAATATTTTTGGATTGAAATATCAACTGTTAAAAAATGTAAACCTAAAAAATAGTTATTTATTATTTTTATTTAGTAAAAAAATTATTATTTGCTTCAAACCGAAAAACAATTCAATTCTAGTTAAAGTTTTAAAAAATGTTGAAAGAAGCATTCTACATTAAAGAATAAGATCTAACTTCGAAACAAATTCGAAAGTAGAAAATTGAACAAATCCAATGAAATTATTTATTTGTGTAGATTTATTTAAATGCCAATGCTTTCGAATCCGTTCTTTCCCAGTTAAAAAATATTTATTTATATAAATTATTAAAATAGAATAAAATTCTAAATAGAGTAATGTATGCGAATAAAAATGAAGGTCAATTTCTAAACCCCTTTCTATTGATGAGTATAACTGAGGAGTTTAAATGGCAATTTTTTGAATCATTGAAGCTAGATATTGCCAGAAGTGAAACTGGCTGACGATGAAAATTGAAGATCCTACGCATCTTTTCAACAAGCGTCATACCGTCCGTGATCGACCTGGATAAAATAATAGGTGCCAGGGAATTTGCCTCAGGCATAATAAACTCCATTCTACATAATAGAACGGGATTCTATATTTACATCTTTTTTTATAGCGATTTATTTTTAAGAATTTTTTTCAGTTTCTAGAGATTCTATAAATATTTTTTATTTTGAAAGCTTTGACTAATTATAATGCAAGATATTCTTAAATATAATATCATCTTCAACTAATTAAGTAATTAAGTAATACTAAAAGCATAATTAATCATTTCTGAAATTTGCCTCTAATTTGAATAGTAATTCAAATACTTTTTTTTTTAATAATCGACAAGAAATGTGTATAAAATTTGACGAATTTTTATAAATAACATTTTTTTTAATTCTTGTAAATATCTACATGCGAAAAATTAGTACTATTCACAGGTGAACTTGAATAACTTTTTTTTTTCATTTTTGAAAGGTAGTTTATTAAAGGATTAGTAATTTATAGAGCTTCAAATTCCAAACTTTTCAAGAGAATATCAACTAAAAAATATAAAATTTCAATCAAATAGTTGAATTTTCAACTAAAAGAGATCAATTGTTAACAATAAATGGAATACTTAAATTTTCAGTGGACCAAATTAATGTTCAACCAAAGAGACGAGTTTTCAACTAAAGGTGGAACATTAAATTAGAATAATAGTAGTTACATTTTTAGTTTAAGAACTAATAATTTTCAATAACAAAAAACTGCTTAAAAAATAGTTACATTTTCACACAAAGTGATGAATTTTAAACTAAAGTTATAAATCTTCAACCGGAGCAGTTGAATTTTCAACCAATAAGATTAATTTCTGCAAAAAATATGACTTTAACGAAAAAATATACTTTTTCAGCCAAACATTTAATAATTCAATTTGCATTAAAAAAATACTTTTAAAAATGAAAACGAATGATCAGCCAGTTAAATCCAACGAAAAAAGACGAATGATAAAAATTTTATTTTTAAGTTTAAAAATTTACTTTTCAACGCAAAAAAAGGAAACGAAAATAAATATTTTTGACAAGAAAGTCAATTTAAAAAAAAAAAGATAAATTTTCGACCAAAAATTTAATTGTTCAATTTTTATTTAAAAAAAAAAGTTTTCAACGAGTTTAATGTAACTAAAAAAGGCTATTTTTTATTCAAATGAATTTTCCACCAAATAGTAGATATTTCAATTTATAAAGGATAAATATTAAATTAAAAATAGAAAGATCTTCAAATGAAAAATTAAATTTACACGCCCAAAAATGAATTGCCAACAAAAAAGTTGAATTTTCAAATAAGTAATTTAATTTTTAAACCAAAAATGTATTTATCTGACAAAATAGTTCAATTTTCTTCCAAAAATATGAATTAAAAAAAGACAATTTCCAATCAAATAATTACATTATTTCCGAATTGTTGAATCTTTAAACCAAAAGAACGATTTTTCTACAAAATAAAGCAGTTCAAATTGAAAGCAAGTATAGTTGATTTATAAAAAAAAAATAAAAATTCCAGTTTTAAACCAAAAGTAAAATATTTGCATTTTCAGTCAAGAAAATTAATTCTGTACAACAACAAAAGACTAATATTCAGCAAAATAGTTAAATTTTCCTTCAGAGATGAATTTCCAAGTAAAATTACCAATTAAAAAAAGAATGAAGTTTCAAGAAAAGATTTCAACATTCAACCAAACAATTTATTTTTGAATAGAGAATTAATTTTCAACTAAGTTGATGAATTTTCAACTAAAAAAGAAAAATTTATGATTAAAAATATTAAATTTCAACAAAAAATGGAACAGTTGATACTGCAACTAAAACCAAAACAGTTAAATTCGACCAAAAACAGATTAATTTTCAATAAAACAGTTAAATTTTCAACTAAAATTATTAATAATCAGACAAAATTAATTTTCAACAATAGACTACAACATTTAACCGAAAATTTTATTTTTTTATTCAAGAAAATTAACTTTCTAAAAATGGAATTAATAAATTTTTAATTAAAAAGATGAATTTTTAACTAAAATGACGAATCTTAAAAAAATAAATTTTCAAGAAAGTAATTCAACATTCAGATGTAAATTTTCAATTAAAATTATGAATCTTCACAAAGTATGATTTGACTACAAAAGAGTTCAACATTCAACCCAAAAGTTGATTATTTAATAATCCATTTTTTTACTGGGGTAGTTTATTTTTCAGATAGATGAATTTTAAACATAATACACGGATTTTTAGCTAAAAAGGTCAATTTTTAATTAAAAATAAAATCATTTTCAACAAAATAGTTTAATTTTCAAGCAGAGATGAATTTTCAAGTAAAATTATGAATCTTAAAAAAATTAATTTTCATGGACAGAGTTCAAAATTCAACCAAATGATTATTTTTTACAAAGAATAAATTTCGACTAAAAACATTAATTTTCACTTAAAAATATGAACTTTCAACAAAAAAGATGAATCTTCACAAAATATGGTTTGCCTACAAACGAGTTCAACATACAACCCAAAAGTTGATTATTTAATAATCAATTTCCTAAAAACAAAATAGTTTAAATTTTAACCAAATAAGTTAATTTTTAACAAAATAGTTCAACCTTCAACCCAAGAGATGAATTTTAAATCAAAAAATGAAATTTTAATTAAACGATATGAATTTCGGACTAAAAATATAATTTTATCCTTATCAAAAAAAAAAAAAAAAAAAAAACTTTTAATCATGATAAATTGTATTGTTTTATTGGGTGCTATAAATTCAATTCGCAGTCAAACAAAAAACAAAAAAAGGGGAAGAAAGGAAAATTTAATTTCTTTTGAGATGCCCACATATGTATCACTGAAATTGAAGAACCTATACAAAATTAATAATTTTACACTCTCGCCTCGAAAGGGCCGCAGTACGCGAGTACTCAGTCGAGTATATTGCGCAATATTACGCACATAAAATTTTTTAAAGAGATTTTATTAAAAATCTATCGACTACATTCTGCAAATCATGAAGAGATGATTCTATATATCAATTTTTGAAGAAAGAGATTCTACATTAAAGTAGATCAATTATATATTTTTTTAAGTAGATTCAGTCAAGTGGTGAGTTAAAACTGACGCATAATTCTGTGAAGGACTCATTGAGAAACAAAGTGCGGGATTGTGAAAGCAGTATATTTCTTTTCTTTCCAAATATATACCCAAAATTGCAGAAGCCATCTGACATTTTAACCACTTAACTCAAACGAATATTCAAATTTGTTTCAAAATCTGAACAAACAGAAATGTTTTTTCATCTTATTTTGTTTTCTTTAAATGAAATTTAAGTGAATTTGTAGGCGGGTGTTGATCCCTTATGCAATTTTCTTTTGCTTACATTATTTTATTTTTAGAAAAAGTACAGCAAAATAGAGTTGTTCAGTAAATAATGTTTTAAATATTAACAATCATGGATCAATAGAGTGGTCCCTGGAATAGAAGGTCTTTGATCAATGTGATCAATGTTTTAAAATATTGCAAAATCTTTTTTTTATTAATGTTTTAATATAAAATACATTTTTTATTTTCTCAGTAATTTTATTAATTATTTTTTATTGCTTTTAAAACTTTTAAATGTGATTTGTTTTTAATCCAAATGAAACACAAAAAAATCGAAAATGAAAATTTGTTTCGAGACTATAAGCCTAAAAAGTCGATTTATCAACAAAATACCAGAATTTTTAACTAAACGAGATTAATAAAAAAAGAGCCTTAAATAAAATAGTTTAAATGGCAACCAAAGAAATACGTTTTAATCTAAAATGAGGAATCTTCAACAAAATCAATTTCTGAAGAACAGAATTTTTTGCAAATCAATTTCACTTTTCAGAAAGTAGTTGAATTTTTCTACAAAAAATGCAAATTTAAATTTCCAGAAAAAAATAATTTATAAGAAGACAGATATTACTAATTCAACTTTGAAAAAGAAAAAAAAAAGAAATTTTCAACAAAAATAAATCAAATTTTCGACAAAGAATTTGAATTTTCAATCGACAAATATTAATTTTACACGCAAAAAACGAATATTCAACAAAATAGTTGAATTTTAAACCAAAGAAATGAATTTTTAAATAAAGTTATGAATACTCAATCAAACAAATTTTCAAGAAAATACATGAATGACCAACAAAAAAATATAAATTTTTAATCAAAAATAGAAAAGTGAATTTGCAATAAAAAAAAAACAACCGAATTTCTAATAAAATAGTCAATTTTTTCAGCCAAAGATATGAATTTTCAACTCGCATCAGCAACCAAACAAAAATTATTATTAACCAAAAAAGACTAATTTTCTACAAAACAGTCCATTTTTAAATCTTCAACCAAAAATAGAAAAACCAAAAATAGAAAGCATAAATTTACAGTAGAAAAAACAACAGATTTTTTAATAAAATAGTCAAAATTTTCAACCAAGGTGATGAATTTTCAACTCGAATGATGAATCGGCAACCAAAAATATTATTTTTTAACCAAAAAAGGTGAATTTTCTACAAAACATTTGATTTTTCAATCCACTAATATTAAATTTCTACCAAAAAGAAAAATTATCAACTAAATACATACATTTTTAACCAAAAATATCAAAGTTAAATTTTAAGTAAATAAACAGAATTTTTTATTAAATAGTTTAATAAAAATTGTTTATAAAACAGAATTTTTAAAAGAATAATCAAATTTTTTAACCAAAAAGATGAATTTTCAAATAAAATGATAAATCTGCAATAAAAAAATTAATTTAAAAAAAAGTAATTCAACTTCGAACCAAAAAGGCAAATTTTTAACCAAAAATACGAATTCTCCACAAGACAGTTAAATCTTCAACCCAAAAGTATTAATTTTCTACTGAAAACGAAGAATTTACAAGGAAGTTTAATTTTCAAACAAAGGAATTAATTTTTAAATAAAATTATGAATCTTAAAACAACAAAAAATACAGATTTTTCCAACCAAAAAACGATTTTTTAAACAAAAACACAGGAATTTTCAAATTTAAAAAAATCCCAAAATGAAAAAGTTGAATCTTCAGTAAAAAAAATAAAGACAAAAAACAGAATTTCAAATAAAATTGTTCAATATTTCGACCAAAGAGATGAATTTTCAACTCAAATGATAAATTGGCAAACGTCAAAAATTGAGTTTTTGACCAAAAAAAAGAAATTTTTTACAAAACAGTTGAATTTTCGATCCGCAAATATTAATTTTCTACAAATAATACCAATTTTCAGAAACCAAAAATATTGAACCTAATATTTTAGTAAAAAAAAATTAAATTTTTAATAAAATAGTCAACATTTTCAACCAGAAAGGTAAATTTTCGAATAAAATATTGAATCTGCAAACAAAAAAATGAATTTTTAACCAAGTAATTTAGCATAGAACAAAAAAAGCAAAAACAATATTTCAACAGAATAGTTTAATTTTCAACCAGAGAAACGCATTTTTAAATAAAACTATAAATCTTCAACCAGAATTTTTTTAAAAAACAAATTAGTAAAATTTTGCAACAAAAGAGATAAATTTTCAACTGAAATATTGAATCTTCAACCAAAAAAGCGAATGTTTAAAAAATAAATTAAAATTAAACAAAAAAACAGTATAAACTTGTAATCCAAGACAAATTTTCTACAAAATAGTTGAATTCTTAACCCGAAAATATTAATTATTTACAAAAAATCTAAATTTTCAACAAAGAAGTTTAATTTTTCACTAAAGAAATGAACTTTTAAATAAAATGATGGATCTTCAACGAAAAAAATAAATTTTTAACAAAGTACACTTAAGAAATAATTCCCCTTATAAAATAGATCCTATATTAAAAATCTTAACAGGCTAAAAGTCTGGTCTTCGAATATTAATGGTCAGGGAAAATGAAAAAACGTTTGGGGAAAATCACGGAATTTTGAAAATGAAGTTTTTTCGGCCACCCTAACAAAAATCAAAAATTCAAGTTGAGTTCAAACTTCTTTTTTTTTGTAACACCTCTGGTCAGTTTATTTTTTTTTTAGAATCTAAACTTGAAAGTTTGCATCTCTGAGTGAGTGTCTATCTGGATCTATCAAGTATCACCAAGGCTTTACTAATAAAATTATTTGTCCATGATCCATTTTTTGTAATCACCATTTTCACTCCCACACAGAGAATTAACAAACAATAGAGGAAGAAGACTTTAAGAAAAAAAAAACTTTTCAACTTAATAATTAATCTTTAAAAAAATATATGAGTTTTTAATTAAATATCTGAAGAAGATAAATTTTCTAATAAATAACGAATTTTAAACAAAATACTTGAAGTTTCAACCAAAAATGGAATCATTAAATATTCCTTTATAAAAATTAATTTTCAATAAAAAAGAAATAACTTTTCAACAAGTTTAATTGAAACTAGAAAATTAATTTTTAACAAAATGTGCAGTTACATTCTCAAGTAAATAGGTTTAACAAAATAGTTCAATTTTAAATCAAGTAGCTAAATTATTTTACCAGAAAAGATGAATTCGTAACAAAATATTTCAATTTGAAACCAAAAAGATTAATTTTCTACCGCGAAGATTGATATTCTACCAAGAGACACATTTTCAATCAAATTGTTGAATTTTGAAAAGCCAAATATATTTCAAGAAAACATTTAATTTCTTACCAAACAGTTAAAAATCTAAATAGTTTAATATTTAACCAAATAAATTATTTTTTCTAACATAGTTGATTTTAGAAACAAAAATATGAATTTTTAGGAAAAAAGTGAATTTTCGGCAAAAAAGGAAATTTTCAGCAAAAAAGAAAATTTTCAGAAAGAAAGTGAATTTTCATCATTTTTAGTTGAAAATTCAATTTTCTGATTCAAAATTCCTGCATTTGTTAGAAAAGGCGCCTTTTTCGGTATCAAATTAAATTTCTTGATAAAAAAATCATATGCTTCGTTGAAAATTTAAAAGGTTCTACAATGTTGAACTATTTTCCTGAAAATTGATCTTTTTCAAGAATCATAATTTTAGTTGAAAATTCAACTGTTTGGTTGAAATTTGATATTTTTAATAGAAGATTGATAATTTATAATTAAAAATTCAATCTTTTTGTTCAAAATTCGTCTTTTACTAAAAAAAACTATCTTCTTGATTAAAAATTAATCTGTTTTCGTTGAGGATTCATATATTTCGATGAAAATTCGTCCTTTTTGGTAGAAAATTAATCTTCATGACCAAAAAATCATATTTTTAATTAAAAATTCAACTATTTGGTTGCATTTTGAACCCTTTTTCTTTTTGAGAATTGTTTGGTTAAAAATAAAAATATTAAATTGAAAGTTTAACCATTTGTCGGAAAACTTACTTATTTGATCAAAAATCATAGTTTTTGGTGAAAAATTCCTCTCTCTAGATTCAATTTTTTTCTTTTTTATTAAAAAATTAATCTTTTTGATGAACAATTCGTCCTTTTCAATAGGAAATTCATATTTAAGGGAAAAAACTCATCCTCCATGGCTTAAAATTAATTTTGTTGTTGAAAATTCAACTGTATTTCCACCTTTTTTTTGCCCGAAAATTGAACTATATTATTGAAAATTCCAAAGATTTTGGTTGCAGTTTCATCAATCATTCTATTAAAAATTCCTCTTTGTTGGTTGAAAATTTAACAATTTCGTTTAAAAAACTAATCTATTTTACTCCAATTTTAATTCTTTTTTTGAAAAAGTAACTTTTTCGCTAAGAAGTCTTATTTTTTTTTTTGTCAAAAATGTTTCTATTTTGTTAAAAAATAAATCACCATGATTAAAAATTCGTCCTTTTTAATTTAAAATTGATATTCTACCGACGCAGTGCGCGAGTACTCAGTCGACTATATTGCGCAATATTATGCATTCCAATTAGAAACGATTCAGACGGCCCTGAGTGTTTACGTTACGATACCCTCAAGTTAAGAACAAGACTGACGTTTTTAGTTTGAAATTCTGATCTTTTGTTCGAAAATTCAACTAATTAATTGAAAATTCGTCCTTTTGGATTAAGCATTCAACTTCTCTTCATTAAAATGCTGATCTTCGAATATTAATGGTCAGGAAAAGCGATTTTCTTTCGGCCACCCTGGTAACATCTTGATAAAATTCCCTCCACATGCTGAAACTACTTAAATTAGGTAGGGGAGTTTGGTGATTCATCCTAGAGCTAGACTACAAACTTGTTTCATTCACAAAAGCCCAAAATTCGTTTCTCTTCATTCAAGATTTAACCCAAGTTTTTGATACATCTTTCTTCCTCAAGAAAAAAAAAATCAAAAAATAATAAAATTAATCTGACTCGATTGATTTTAGTCTCGGAAATAATCGATTCAGCATGAATAAATGGATCTTTAAAAAAACTAAATTGATTAGCACAAGTCGACAAAAAATCACATCTCGAGTTTGCTAATAATGACTGAAGACAAAAAGTTTGGCGTTTTAGAGATAGAAATAAAGTACGTATCAATGAAAATACTTTTTCTGGGATTTTAAGAATGAAAATAATATTATTGAGAATTTATTTTCAGTTGAAAATATTGTTTTGGATACAACATTTCAAAACTTGTAAAAAGAGTTTCATATGCAATTAAAGGCTTGAATTTTTAGGCAAAAGAGAATCATTGAAAATAAAAATTAAACAAATAGTTGGAATTTTCAAGCCAAAAAGACTATTTTTTTTAGAATTCAGTTGAATTTGTAACCAAGATAGTTGAATTTTCAACTAAAGAAGATTACTTTTCTGACAAAAGATTAATTTTTGATAAAAATGAGGACTTTCTTACAAATAAACTTTTATATATAAATATGAATTTTCAAACCACTAAATTCAACAAAAAATGTGAATTTCTAACAAGATAGTTGAATCATCAACCAAAAAAACATTATTTTTCAACCAAGTAGTTGAATTTACAACAAAAAAGGATTAAAATTAAACAAAAATCAGTTTCTTGCTCACCAAAATAATTAAATTCTTAACAAAGTAAATAAATTTTCAACAAAATAGTTTTATTTTCAACTCAAACTATAAATCTTCAGCAAAAATGAATTTTTAACAAAGAAGTCCAATTGTTAACCAAGTGTTTGTATTTTTAAATAAAAATATATGCATTCTCAATAAAAAAGATAATATTTTATATTTCAACCAAAAATATTATAATTTTTATTCAAACCCCGTTCAATTTAATTTTCAAGAAAATAATTTAATTTTAAACAAGTACGTAAATTTCTACCAAAAGGGACAAATTTACAAACTAAAAATACGATTTTTCAACTAAAAAGACGAATTTTCAACAAGGAAAGATTTTTTTAGTAAAAAGTCAAAAACATTTGGACCAAACACTTGAATTTTCTAGAAATAAATTGTCTAAAAAAAAAGAGTTTTTTCCAAAATAGTTCCATCTTTAATAAAATGTTTTTATTCTTTGAATGTCAATTTTTTATGTTAATTTTTAATGGAAATTAAAAAAAAAAATTTAATGTCAATAAAATGTTTCAAAAATTAATTTTCATCGACAATTTTTTGTAACAAAATAGTTTAATGTTAAAAAAACGAAATTAATTTAAAAAATTAATTTAAGAGAAGTAATCTTTAACTTGAAATCCCAATTTCAAAAAAGTATATTTTCGATGATAATAAGCAAAAATACATTTATAAACTATACTCAATTTGTCTTAATTTGTTATTTTTTATTTATTTCTTCACAAAAATATCCCATCAATTATAGAATGACATAAAATTGGTTAAATACACGAAATAGAGAGAAGCGTCAAAATACTATTTTTAGATCGCCGTTTTTGTAAAAAAAAAACGTATTTTCGTGTTTCGGAGAAAAAAGATTAATTTAGAAAAAACTAATTATAATAAAGAACAAAAATTTAAATGTCTGCATTAGTTAAAAAACATTTTAAAGACATTTTCTGACAGGTTCTTTTTTTAAATATTAACCTACGTCATTAGCTTTAAGATTTAAAATGATCCACCGGATTTAAAAATAAAAATTCTAACTATTTTAGGAATCCAGTAAATACGGGTAGCTCCATTTCTTTTAAAATAATTCAGAAGGAATTTTTCGGATTTGACAATTATATTAACAATGCAGTATGACTTGTTCAAAAATAAAAATAAGTTATTAAGTATTGATTTCTTTGTTTATTTAACATATTTAACTTGTAAAACTTTTTTTGTCATATGCTTCGAAAAGGTGATTTTTCACAGAAATAGGGAATAATAAGGGGATTCATTTTTTTTTGAAATTAAAATAAAACAGCTAAAAAGAATTTTCAACAAAAAAGTTCAATTTTTAACCAAGGTGATGAATTTTAAGCTTAAATTGCATCTCCAACCTAACAATTAATTTTAAACAAATTAATTAATTAGTTACACTTTTAATAAAGAGGTCTATTTTTAACCGAAAGGTTGAATTTTCAACCAATTATCATGAAAATAGTTGACTGCTCTACAAGAAATTTCAAGTTTTCTACAACAAATTGAATTTTTAACCCAAAATATAAATTTTTATTTAAAAAAAGGTGATATTTCATGAAGAAAGTTATATTAATTAAAAAAGGTTAATTTTCAACCAAACAGTAAAATTGCCAATCAAAATACGTGTCCAAATAAAACGAATTTTCAACAAAATTGTTAAATTTTCAAACAAGCAAAAAAAAAACGAATTCTTTTACACATAAAAAAAGAAATTTCAAACGAAAATATGAATTTTTAGCTGAACAATTTAAATGATCAAACCGAAAAAAGAGATTTGCATCAAACAGGTTAATTTTCAAAAAAATAATTTTTTTGACTAATTTGTTTAAATTTCCAGGCTAAACCTTGAATTTTCAACCCAAAGTTTAACTAGAAAGTTGATTTTCTACAAAGTAACAAAATTTTTAATCAAAATAGTTTAATATTAAGAAAAAGAATTTTCCAAAAATAGTTTAATGTTTAACTAAAAACAATCAACCAAATAGTTGAAATAGTACCGAAATAGTTGAATTTTTAAACGAAAATAACTAATTTATTTACAAGACAGTATTGAATTTTCGAAAAATAAATTGATTTACAACAAAGAAAGATGACATTCCTAGAAAAAAGAGAAATTTTCTATGAAAAAAATAATAGTTAAAAAAACCGGTTAAATTTTCGATTAAAATATGGTACTTTATGACAAAATAATTAAGTTTGCAACAAATAATGTGAGCTTTTAACCTGCAATCATGAATATTCAGTCAAATGGTGATTTTCGAACAAAAAATATTAAATTATAACCAAAAATTAATTTAAAAAAAAATTCCACTAAATTGTTGAATTTTCAAGCCAAAAAGACAAATTTTTTAAAAATAAGACAGAACTGGATTTCCAAAAATAAAAAATTAATTTACAACCAAGAAAAGTGACATTCCTATCAAAAAAAAAGGTAAATTTTTTATGAAAAAAATAATCGTTAACAAAAACAGTTGAATTTTCGATTAAAATATGGTATTTTATTAAAAAATAATTAATTTTACAACAAATAATGTGAATTTTTAACATGCAAAGGTGAATATTCAATCAAATGATGGAATTTTCAAACAATAATATTCAATTTTAAACAAAATCAGATATATCGTCCACCAAATTCTTGAATTTTCAAGCCAAAAAGACAAATTTAAGAAAAAATGAGACAGCACTGGATTACCAAAAATAAAAAATTGAATTGCAACCAAGAAAAATGAAATTTCTACCAACAAAATAAAAAATTTCTATAATAAAACTTTTACCCAAAACATTTGAATTTTCTAAAAAAAAGAAAGATCAATAAAATAGTTGTATTTTCAATCAAAATAGTTTAATGTTTATCCTCCCAAAAAAAAAGAATTTCCTACAAAACAATTGAATTTTCAAGCCAAAAATGCGAATTTTTCACACGAAAAATTAATTTTCAAGCGAGTAGTAGAATACCAATCAAAATAGTTGAATTTTAACCAAAAAATACAAATTTTCAATAAAACAGTTTTTTAACCAAATTCGTTAAATTTTCTACAAAAAGTTCATTTTCAATGAAATAATTGAATTTTCAAGCCAGAAATATGAATTAAAAACAGAGCATTTTCAACCGAACACAGTTTAATTTTCTACGAAGAAAAAACATTACTATTAGAAAAATAATAAAGTTTGTAACATAATAGTTGAATTGTCAAGCTCCAAAAATGAGTTTTTAACCAAATGGTAGAATTTTCTATTAAAAAAGATTAACCTTTAACCAAAAACAGTCGCATTTTCAACACAAATATTTTTATTTTCAACCAAATGATGCACCTAAAGTTCCAAACGTTCAAATGAACGAGATATTTTTTCCCAACTCTATTTTATCCACAAATATAGTTTAAAATACAATTAAAAATAATGTATCTTAAGTTTCTTTCAGTAATACTGATTGTGCAGTTTGAAACAAAAAATATAACAGTAAACTTTTCAATTTACAATTATTAACTATTAGGGAAAAGAATTTGGGTTTCCGTATTGCCGCGTTTCATCAATTCAACCGAAACTTTGTCGATAAGAGGGTTAAAGAGGAGTAACTCTTGAGAAAAGGGAAATGAGGGGAAAGACAGTCCTGAAATGTAGAGGTAGAGAGAATTTCTTGTGAAAAAATTACCTTTTGGAGCGGCAAGTTTTCGAATCCTCCCGGGTACCGAACCCTTGCACAAAGCACAGCATAATGGGTTCTTTTTGTGTAGCAACCTCTCCCATGCATTCAGCCTCAAGCCCAAGACCCTCCGAGAATGGCCTTTCCGGCACTTGTGAGTGCACGGATTCTTGCCTACAAATCGTCAGTTTTCCTCCTTTCAAAAAACACTTTCAAAAATCAACATTCACCGACCCATCCACTTGTTAATTCAATTTACAAAGTCTTTATTTATTCCCAACGAAGGCACTGTCACAGTCACACAATCCCCCTTTTAAAGGAGACTCAAAAATCACATAACACTTTTTCTCCCAATAAATTGACTCTTCCTATCTTCCTTCTTCTCTCTATGGTTCCTTTCCTCTTTTGCCAATTACTGGTCTGCACCTTGATATTCCTGCTTTCAAGTTCGCTGAATGCATTTCGAGTGTTTTCACTAAGAACGAAATGAAATCTTCTTATCAACTCTTTTGTACACCAGAGGCTGAATAACACCAAAAACCTCTTGGAATGTCTGCATCTTCTAAAATCTAATTTTCTTTTCCCTACAGCAAAATCTCACACTCTCTTCTCTTCCTTTCAGCATTTAAAACATTATTTTTTCCTCAAGTGGAAGGCACCGTGCGAAATAGTGGATTATCGATTAGCCCTTTGTTTATACGGAGCCGGCAAATCTTCAAGACTGAGGAATACATCTGATTAAAAAACTTTTGGTCCAAATTTCTGATTCATGTGACTAACTTCCGCTCTTATAGTTGAGATATATCTAGGAGTAAAAAAAAAACTGGAGAAAAGATAAAAGACTTTCGAAGAAGTCGGAGACTGTCCGGATTGAAGAAGCGACGCGCCCGCATCAGTCGTCGTTCAAGACTGGTTTTAAGACATGCAGTGGTTACTTGGCAGGCAGCTGGTAGGCAGCACGTACTCTTAATGCTCTTATTTTTCTAGTGCGCATGCGCGTAGATTAGGTCCTTACGGAAGGAGCCAATGAGAGTGTATTATTTGGCAAGAATACAGAAGAATGTTTTTCTGCTAGACTGCAATGGAGATAAATTGGGATGGGATGGGATCAGTGCTCGCAAATGGTTGAAGAAAAACTCGCTCGATACGGACTTGGTATAACCTATTCGAAGTAACTTGACGGCCGAAGGTGGCCTGGAGAGGAGAGGCGAGAAGAGAAAAGTTAAAACTTCCGAGTGTTCTGTAATTTATCTCATACGATGCGAATTAAAACCAGCTGAGACACTAATAATTTTTAATTTAAAAAAAAAACTCGTTTTTAACGATATAGTTAAATTTTGAACCAGAGTTGAAATTTTGAAAAACTACAAACTTCATTTTCAACAAAATAGATAAAATTTTAACCACATAGTTTCATTTTCAACCTTAGATCAATTTTTAACCCAAAAAGACATTTTTTTAACAAAATGCTTGAATTTTTAATTTAAAAAAAAATTTCAACTATAATTAGAAAAGTTACATTTTGAGTAAATTTTTTTCTCAATAAAATCGTCAAATTTTTCCATTAAAAAAGATTAAGTTTCAACTAAAATAATGAATCTTCAATCAAAAAAGGCAGATCTTCAACAAAATATCAAATCTTCAAACAAAGAATTGAATTTCTAACCAAATTGTTCAATTTTCAGTATCAAAAGATGAAACCTTAACTAAAAAGACAAATTTTCAACCAAGAATATGTTTCAACTAAACAAATAAATTTTGAACAAGAATGGGTGAGTTAAATTTTCAACTCAAATTTGTATGAATTTAATTCATCAACAACAAATAATTTTAAAAAAAAGTCGAATCTTCAACCCCAAAATATTAATTTTCTACGAAACAGACGAGTTTTTAACAATTTAATTTGATTTTCAATCAAAGAATTTAATTTTTAACCAAATAGTTTAATTTTCAATCTCAAAAGATGAAACCTTAACGAAAAAAGACCAATTTTCAAAAAAGAAGATGTTTCAACTAATCAAATAAATTTTCAAATAAAATTTTTATGAAATTAATTCAATTTGAAAAAAAGACAAATTTGCAAAAACAACTTACAAAAAAGTTGAATCTGCAACCCCAAAATATTAATTTTCTACGAAAAAGATGGATTTTTTTTACAAATTAGTTTAATTTCAAACTAAAGTGATGAATTTCAAAATAAAATGAAAAATATTCAATACCAACAAAAGCATTTTTTAACAAAGCAATTCAACTTTTAATAAAGTATGTAGTACTATGTTGTTAATTTTTTTTTTTTACCAAAAAGACGAATTTTCAACCAAGAAGATTAATTTTCCTACCAAAAAGGACGAAATTTAAACTAAAAAAGATCAATTTCCAACAAGAAATTGAAAATTTCAACTTTCTTAGGAAAAAAATAATAAGCAAAGATAGAATTTTTAAATTAACAGTCTAATTTATTTAACGAAAGAGTTCAAACTTTTAACTAAAAAGATAAATCTGCAACCACTAAAAAACAATTTTAAACAAGTTATTCCACTTTGAACCAAAAACACAAATTTTCAACCAATTGAAAATTTCAATTATTGGTGAAAAATAATAAGAAAAGACAGGATTTTCAAATTAACAGTTAAATTTTTTAACTAAAAAGGTACATTTTTAAATAAGAAAATAATCTACAAAAAAATGAATGTTTAGGAAAGTAATTTAAATTTAAAGAAAAAAATAGAAATTTTCAACCTAATAAACGAATTTTCTAGAAAACAGTTGAATTTTCAACCCAAAAATATTAATTTTACAAAAAAGATGAATTTTCAACAAAATTGTTCAATTTTTCAAGAAACCAATGAATTTTTGAGTAAAATCATACATCTTCAACCAGAAAAATTAATTTTTAACAAACTAGTTAAATTTTCCAACCAAAAAGACGAATTTTCTACTAAATACATGTATTTTGGAATAACAAAAAAAAACATTCTCCAGCAAAAATGGTAAACCTAAATCTTCAGTAAAAGTAAAAATTCAGTCAAATTATTTTTAATAAAGAATTATTTAAATATGCAACAACAAAATTAATTTTTAACCAAAAACACTAATTTTCTAATAAAAAGTTGAATTTTCAATCCACAAATATTAATTTTATTTTTAAAAATTCAACAAAAGAACATAAATTTTAAACCAAAGATGGAAAATTAAAATCTTCAATAAAAAAAGCAAACTTTTCAATAAAATAATCAAACTTTTTAACTAAAATAACGAATTTTCGACAACACAGTTGAACTCTTAATACAAAAATATTAATTTTCTATCAAAAGGATGATTTTTCAACAAAATACATCAATTTTAAACTAAAAAAACATAATGTTTCAACCAAAAAAACAAATTTTCAACCGAATCTAAATTTGAGGGAAAAATAGTTTTTAATAAAGAGTAAAAAATGAGAATAACTATTTATAAATTTGTTATTTAACAGGAATTTAATAAATTTTAGGATAAAATCAAGTCAGTTTAAAAGATATTTATAACTCGTAGAAATTTGGGTTTCTTTTTTAATTGATACATTTTTAGCTATCTTTCAAAGTTTTAAATAATGAACAATAAATAATAAATAAATGAATTCGAAATACAAGTATACTTTAAATCTTTCAAAATCATTTTCAAACGAGTTTATAGATTACTTTTTAGGGGGCGTATCGATAAATCGTATTGATGATAATTTAATGATAATAAAGTATACAAGTATTAAACTAAGCCTTTTTTATAACCAATAATTCAAGTTGTAATCATACAACAGAACAAAGTAAAGGGAATCATTCTATATTTGATTTAAAAAATGAAAAAAATAAAATAGTTAATTAAAATTTGATTTAAAAAATGAGACAAATAAAATAGTTAATTAATAACTTTTCACAAATAAATACAAATATTATTATATATACATTAAAAAAAATGTACCTTTGTTTTCAAATTTTAGTTTTTAATCAAGGTATAAACAACAGCCAAATTATTACCTGCAAAAATTAAAAATTTTTTATATTTCCTCAAACTCAAAATTTTTTTTATTAACTGCATAATAAAAAATGGTAGCATATTGCAGAATACGAAAAAAAGGAGAACATGTGCTATTCGTGGCTGTCTGTTCTTAAAAAAAAGGTTTTCTCAATTTTAAGAGTGGCATCTTGAAAATAAAAAATTTTCTGATGTATAGTGACGGACTTTAACAAGCCTTTGGCGATGTTTAATTTTAAAAATGCCAAGTAGTACTTTTGACTATATAGTATTTGAAAAATACCATATGATACTTTTCACCATGTGCTATTTTAAAATTTGCTGGTTCAATTAAAAAAAAAAAAATTTGCTCAAGTACAGTAAAGTACTTTAATATAAGCGTTTGGACATATTTTAAAAATACCATGTAGTACTTTTGGCTATGTAGTATTTGAAAAATGCCATATTTCATTTGAAAAATAAAGTTATTTTTCTATTGATTGAAAGCGTGACCCATTAAAAAGAAATAATTCTTTTAACTATCGTAAAGGACTTTAATAAGCCTTTAGTCATATGGTATTTGAAAAATGCCATGTAATACTTTTAGCTATGTAGTGTTTGAAAAATTCCAATTTTTTAAAAAACATTTTTTCTCAATTGGAAGGGTGTCTCTTTGAAAATAAAAAATTTGCCTCAGTACACTGAAGGACTTTAATGAGTCTTTAGTCATGTGGTATTTGAAAAATGCCATGTAGTACTTTTAGCTATGTAGTATTTTGAAAAATTCCACATTTCATTGGAAAAGAAAAGTTTTTCTATGGATTGAAAGCGTGACCCAATGCAAAGAAATAATTTTTTTAAGTATCACGAAGGACTTTAATAAGCCTTTAGTCATATGGTATTTGAAAAATGCCATGTAATACTTTTAGCTATGTAGTGTTTGAAAAATTCCAATTTTTTAAAAAACATTTTTTCTCAATTGGAAGGGTGTCTCTTTGAAAATAAAAAATTTGCTTCAGTACACTGAAGGACTTTAATGAGTCTTTAGTCATATGGTATTTTAAAAATGCCATGTGGTACTTTTGGCCATGCGATATTTAAAAAATTTCATAGTTAATTTGAAAAAACATTTTTTCTCAATTGGAAGGGTGTCTCTTTGAAAATAAAAAATTAGCTTCAGTACACTGAAGGACTTTAATGAGTCTATAGTCATGTGGTATTTGAAAAATGCCATGTAGTACTTTTAGCTATGTAGTGTTTGAAAAATTCCACATTTCATTGGAAAAGAAAAGTTTTTCTATGGATTGAAAGCGTGACCCAATGCAAAGAAATAATTTTTTTAACTATCGTAAAGGACTTTAATAAGCCTTTAGTCATATGGTATTTGAAAAATGCCATGTAGTACTTTTAGCTATGTAGTGTTTGAAAAATTCCACATTTCATTGGAAAAGAAAAGTTTTTCTATGGATTGAAAGCGTGACCCAATGCAAAAAAATAATTTTTTTAAGTATCATGAAGGACTTTAATAAGCCTTGAATCATATGGTATTTTTATAATGTCATATAGTACTTTTGGCCATGTGATATTTAAAAAATTTCATAGTTAATTTGAAAAAACATTTTTTCTCAATTGGAAGGGTGTCTCTTTGAAAATAAAAAATTTGCTTCAGTACAATGAAGGACTTTAATGAGTCTTTAGTCATGTGGTATTTGAAAAATGCCATGTAGTACTTTTAGCTATGTAGTGTTTGAAAAATTCCACATTTCATTGGAAAAGAAAAGTTTTTCTATGGATTGAAAGCGTGACCCAATGCAAAAAAATAATTTTTTTAAGTATCATGAAGGACTTTAATAATCCTTTAGTCATATGGTATTTTAAAAATGCCATGTAGTACTTTTAGCTATGTAGTGTTTGAAAAATTCCACATTTCATTGGAAAAGAAAAGTTTTTCTATGGATTGAAAGCGTGACCCAATGTAAAGAAATAATTTTTTTAAGTATCATGAAGGACTTTAATAAGCCTTTAATCATATGGTATTTTTAAAATGCCATGTAGTACTTTTGGCCATGTGATATTTAAAAAATTTCATAGTTAATTTGAAAAAACATTTTTTTTCAATTGGAAGAGTGTTTCTTTGAAAATAAAAAATTTTCTTCAGTACAATGAAGGACTTTAATGAGTCTTTAGTCATGTGGTATTTGAAAAATGCCATGTAGTACTTTTAGCTATGTAGTATTGTGAAAAATTCCACATTTCATTGGAAAAGAAAAGTTTTTCTATGGATTGAAAGCGTGACCCATTGCAATGAAATATTTTTTTAAGTATCATAAAGGACTTTAATAAGTCTTGAGTCATATGGTATTTTTAAAATGCCATGTGGTACTTTTGGCCATGCGATATTTAAAAAATGGCATGTTTTATTAAAAAATCTATTTTTTTTCTCAATCGGAAGGGTGCCTCTTTGAAAAAAAAAAATTTTTAGTATAATGAAGGACTTTAAGAAGCCGTTAGTCACGTAGTATTTGAAAAATGCCATGTGGTACTTTTTGGGATGTGGTATTTAAAAAATTTAATGTTTAATTTGAAAAAAAAGACTTTCTATGGATTGAAATCGTTGCCCATTGAAAAGAAATAATTTTTTTAATTATCGTAAAGGACTTTAATAAGCCTTTAGTGATATGGTATTTTTAAAATGCCATGTGGTACGTTTGGCCATGTGGTATTTGAATAATGCCATGTTTAATTTGAAAAAAAATTTCTGTATTGAAAGTGTGACCCTATGATAATAATAAAGTTGCTTACTAATAGAGTAAAGGACTTTAATAAGGCTTTGCTCATTTGCTATTTGAAAAATGCCATCTGGTATACTTGTGGCTATTTGGTATTTAAGAAAGGGATTTCATCCCAATTGGAAGGGTGCCCTTATAAAAAATAAAAAATTTTCTTCGATATTTTTTTTTCTGTTTGCAATTTGTATCATATAAATAATTAATTGGTTTGCTTGGAGCTTTAACAAATGCGATAATAAGTTGAAATAAAAATGGTTTTAGTGTTTCGTACCAGGAACTTTGAAGGGTGACTGTACTCATTCGGCTTTGTGGTCATTTTCGCATATTTGTAGAGGAAATGTATTTTAGGCATGTGTAACACCACACGTGTCTCGCAACAGAAGCGAGCAATCCATCTCACGTCCTTTGAAACATTCCAGGAATTTTAATAGGGAAAATTTGCCAATTTTTCCAGAATTTTATTGTTCAAAGAAAAAATTTCCAGTATGGTCTTTTATGCAATATTATACATATCAATATTCGCGACAATGAATCGCCGTCAAGAAAAAACAAAAAATGCATTGGTAAAAAATTACTTCTGTGAACACACATGTTATATTTCTTTAAAAGCTGAATAGAGCAGATTCAGAAAACTTAAAAAAATTATCGTTTTTAGCCGTTTTTAGTTATTTTAGTTTTTATGGACAAAATTCATCTCTTAAACAGTTTAGTCGACCTGGAATCTACAACATTTATTTGATTTGTCTAAAAATTTAAATATTAATTGAATAGATCAAGTTTTAGTAAAACTTTTAAGGAAGTTTTGATAAATTAACATTACCTCGAGATTTTGCATTTTTTTATGTCTAGAATTCGATTTTTTAACCGGTTAGTCGACCTGTAGCCAAAAAAGGCAATTGATTCGACTCGAAATTTAAAGACAAATTGTATAGATGAAGCTCCAGTGCTATTTTAAAAGAAATCTTTATTCATCAATTATTTCTAGAGTTATTTTGCTTTTCGTACCCGAAATACGATTTTTTAGCAATTAGGCGAAAATTTAGGATAGAATATTTGACCAATTCGTCTCAAAATTTCTAGATTAAATGATTATATGAATGTCCAGTTATGTTTTTAAAGGAGATTTTGATTAATTAATTATTTCTATAATTATTGTATTTTTCGTGCCGAAAATTAGATTTTTAGCAGTACAGTCGACCTGTAGCATACAATATTTAATCGCTTCATCTAAAAATTTAATGAAAAATTAAAAATAGATCAATCTCTAGTACTATTTATCAGGAAATTTTACTTTATTTATTATTTGTAGAGTTTTTGTCGGTTTTTATACGAAAAATTTGATTTTTTATCAGGTCAGTCAACATGTAGCTAAAAGTATTCCACCGATTCGTTTCAAAATTTTAGGATAAATTAATCAGATGAAGCTCAAATGCTGTGTTTTAGGAAATTTTGATTAATTACTTATTTCTAGAGTTATTATATTTTTTATGCACAAAATTCGTATTTTTTAGCAATTTAGTTGACCTATAGCCAAAGTATTTAAAAGATTTGTCTCGAAATTTAAAAAAAAATTGACTAGATGAACATCTAGTGCCACTTTAGAAGAAAATTTTTATTTAACAATTGTGTCTAGAGTTATTTCACTTTTCATGTCAAAAATAAATTTTTAATAGTTCGGTCGAACTTTAGCCTACAATATTCAACCGATTTGTCTTGAAATTTCAGGATAAGTTCGTCTCAACATTTCAGGACACATTACAGATAGATCAATATTCAGTGATAGTCGTCAGAGAAATTTGTTTTATCAATTATTTGTAGAATTTTCTCATTTTTTATGCGCAAAATTTGATTTTTTAGTAGTTTAGTCAACATTTAGCCAAAAGTAGTCTGCCGATTCATTTCAAAATTTGAGGGTAAATTAATCAGATAAATCTCCAGTACTACATTTTTTCTGAAATTTTGGTTTTTTATTATTTCTAGAGTTATTGCACTTTTTGCGTCCAAAATTCGATTTTTCAGCAGTTCAATCTATCTAAAGCCTAAAATATTCAAACGATTTGTCTAAAAATTTCAGATTAAATTGGCTAGATTAACCTTCAATAATATTTTCAAGAAAATTTTTATTAGAAAACTATTTCTAAAGTTATTTTATTTTTTATGCGCAAAATTCGATTTTTTAGCAGTTTAGTCAACATTTAGCCAAAAGTAGTCTGCCGATTCATTTCAAAATTTGAGGGTAAATTAATCAGATAAATCTCCAGTACTACATTTTTTCTGAAATTTTGGTTTTTTATTATTTCTAGAGTTATTGCACTTTTTGCGTCCAAAATTCGATTTTTCAGCAGTTCAATCAACCTAAAGCCTAAAATATGCAAACGATTTTTCTAAAAATTTCAGATTAAATTGGCTAGATTAAATTCGATTTTTCAGCAGTTCAATCAACCTAAAGCCTAAAATATGCAAACGATTTGTCTAAAAATTTCAGATTAAATTGGCTAGATTAAGCTTCAATAATATTTTCAAGAAAATTTTTATTAGAAAACTATTTCTAAAGTTATTTTATTTTTTATGCC
>NC_046666.1:1098796-1107197 GCF_010883055.1 Belonocnema kinseyi | reverse complement strand
ATTTTTTCTGAAATTTTGGTTTTTTATTATTTCTAGAGTTATTGCACTTTTTGCGTCCAAAATTCGATTTTTCAGCAGTTCAATCTATCTAAAGCCTAAAATTTTCAAACGATTCGTCTAAAAATTTCAGATTAAATTGGCTAGATTAACCTTCAATAATATTTTCAAGAAAATTTTTATTAGAAAACTATTTCTAAAGTTACTTTATTTTTTATGCGCAAAATTCGATTTTTTAGCAGTTTAGTCAACATTTAGCCAAAAGTAGTCTGCCGATTCATTTCAAAATTTGAGGGTAAATTAATCAGATAAATCTCCAGTACTACATTTTTTCTGAAATTTTGGTTTTTTATTATTTCTAGAGTTATTGCACTTTTTGCGTCCAAAATTCGATTTTTCAGCAGTTCAATCAACCTAAAGCCTAAAATATGCAAACGATTTGTCTAAGAATTTCAGAATAAATTGGCTAGATCAAGCTTCAATACTATTTTCCAGAAAATTTTTATTAGAAAACTATTTCTAAAGTTATTTTATTTTTTATGCGCAAAATTCGATTTTTTAGCAGTTTAGTCAACATTTAGCCAAAAGTAGTCTGCCGATTCCTTTCAAATTTTTAGGCTAAATTAATCAGATAAATCTCCAGTACTAAATATTTCTGAAATTTTATTTTTTTATTATTTCTAGAGTTATTGCACTTTTTGCGTCCAAAATTCGATTTTTCAGCAGATCAATCTATCTAAAGCCTAAAATATTCAAACGATTCGTCTAAAAATTTCAGATTAAATTGGCTAGATTAAGCTTCAATACTATTTTCAAGAAAATTTTTATTAGAAAAATATTTCTAAAGTTATTTTATTTTTTATGCAAAAAATTTTATTTTTCAAACTGTTCAGTCGATCTGTTGCCTCAAATATTTAACCGATTCATCTCAACATTTCATACAAAAATTTACTAAACGACGCTACAGTGCTTGTTTTAGGAAATTTCGTTTTAAAAATTATTTCAAAAGTTATTTTACTTTGTATATCCGAAATTCGATTTTTTAGCAGTTCAGTCAACCTATAGCCTACAAGATTCAACTGCTTTTTTGTTAATGTAAGATAAATTGACATGATAAAGCTGTTTTTTTAATGAAAAATTGTTTAATGCTATTTTCCAGGAATTTTTTATTTATTAGCAATTTCTTGAGTTATTTTGTTTTTCATGCCCAAAATTCGATTTTTTTGCAGTACATTCGACCTACATCCTACAAGATTCAACTGATTTTTTCCAAAAATTTTAAGATAAATTGACATAATGAAGCTCTAGTGATATTTTTCAGGAAATTTTCATTCATTTAATATTTCTAGAGTTATTGTACTTTTCATGCCCAAGATTCGATTTTTTAGCGATTCAGTCGACATGTAGCCTACTAAAATAATTTTTAAATTCAATTTAAATATTATAAAGTTTTAACTATTACTCAAAAATTGTCACAAAAAATTATTTTATAATCATTTTAATGATCCTTATTTTCTTTCATAATATAAAGACAGTAATTAAAATAAATATAATAATTAAAAAAATATTTTTTTAAATTCAGATGATTTTTTTTATTGTAAGATAAATTGACATGATGAAGCTCTAATGCTATTTTCCAGGATTTTTTCTTTTTAGAGATTTTTAGAGATATTTCACAGTTTATGCCCAAATTAGATTTTCCTTTTTAAATAAAAAAATTCTATGTTTTAGCACATAATTTTCAAGATAACTCTGTGAAATTAATATCTCGGAAAATGGAAGGACTCTTTATAGTGATATTTTTGTTTATAATATCAATACTAATTATGAACATCATATTGTGTTAAGTGCTAATTATTCTCATTATTTTGAAGCGAGTACTTTCCTTAATAAAAGTGTTAATAAAAAAAGAATTGAAATCTCATCAAAAACGTCTACGATGAAAAAAACTTCGTTTGTGAAACAAATGTGTGCCAAGAAATTCTAAAAGATACATAAATTTTAAAATTTATTATTCCGATCAGCCATTTGGCTATGATTATACAAACTGCGGAAGATTTCTCTTCTTTCTATTTTTCCAAAGAATAAAGTCCAAAGACTGTAGATGAAAATTTGAACACTAATAAGTCACTCCTACGAATTTTTAAATTCTACAAGTGGATAATGCTGCAGTGCTCGTTAATCTAAAATTGAAGACAAGCAGACAATTCAGAGATCTCTCAATTTGAAAGAAGTCTCAACACTCAGATTTTGGTTGATTCAACAAAATATTTGATTGAACCAACACATTTTTTGATTGGAAAAAATTTCAACTATTGCAAAATTTGGTTGAAGTACCCAAAAACATTTGGATGGGTCAACCACAATTTGTTTAATAATATAATAACCATATTCTATGGTTAAGCCAACAAGCATTTTGTTGATTCAACCTAATCTTTTTCTGAGTGAACGAAATACAAGCCCACAATTACAATCAAATTACAAACAATATTTCCCCTTCGAACCGGAAGTAATCGCGAAGAAGCCGGAAGTGTTTGGAAGTTGTGTGGCTATCAGTTACACACGTTTTCAGTTTCATATTTACTCGTTCCGAAATTCGCCTTATTAAATTACAAACAATAAATAATAAATTATTTATATTCCTCGTACATAAATTTTTTGCTCTCTTTAATTCAATAATAATTATTATTATATTTAATTATACTAAAGGCAAATTTTAAAAAATGTAATCGTTTAAAACATGTGAAAGAAACTTAAGTAGCACTTGGCCATGGAGTGTTTTAGAAAATGAATGAAGGGAAGGTATAAATAATTTCTTTAGGGTGTTGTCATTATATTAATAACTTGAATTTCTATACTTTGTTCGTCATCAGCGAGGCTGCGAGTGACAGTTCCTCCATGTACAAATTTATACTTAACCTCATTTCTCTTTTACTACAACTTAGGGACTACAATGACTAAAAATATAGTCGATGACATAATTGGGAAAAGAAACTCGTTAATTTGTGGAAAATATAATTACAAAAAAAGATTACTTTTCAAAAAAGAAGTTAATTTCTCTTAATGTTAGATTAATTTCGCGTTAAATAGTTTAATTTTGAAAAAGAACAAAATTAATTTTTAACCGAACAGTGGCATTTACAATGCAATTATTTAAACACTTGAACAAATGAAATGAGTGTTTAACAAGAGAGTTGAATTTTTAACGAAAAAAGAAACTCCATTCAAGAAAGGAAACACATTCAACAAAATTATCGAATTTTTAAACCAACAAGTAACATTTTCTGTCAAAAAGTTAAACTTTTAAACCCAGAATATAATTTTTCAATAAAAAAGTTTATTTTTAATACAAACATTTGCATTTTTAACTAAATAGTTGAATTTTCTACAAAAATAATAAAATTTTCAATAAAAGACGACTTTATATAAAAAAGTTCAAAACTTTAAACCCAGAAATATTATTCTTTAACAAAAAAGTTTATTTTTAACCAAACGGTTGAGTTTTCAATTAAGTAGATGAATTTTCTGATAAAATGTTGAAATTTCTAGCGGATACGATGAATTTACTATATAAAAAAAATTTGACCCTAAAATATGGTTTTTCAACATACAAGTTCATTTTTTTTAAAATCGTTGAAGTTTCTATAACAATCAGAAATTTTCAATCCAAAAAGACGACTTTTCTACAAAACAACTAAAGTTTCAAAAAAAAAAAAGAATGTTCAACAAAGAGGTTCATTTTTCACAAAAAAAATTTTATTACAGCCAAATAGTTAAATATCAAGCGAAAAACACGAATTTTAACCAAAAATCTTCAATTTGAATTAATCACATGAATTTTCAACTCAAGAATATTAATATTGAACCAACAAGTTGAATTCTTGAACAGAAATATTTTTTCAAGCAAAAGAGACAAATTTGCAACCAAGAAAGATTTTTCAGTAAAGCAAGAAACAAAGTTTCAACGAAACTGAGGATTTTTGAAGCCAAAAAGGTGAAAATTCTCAACGAAAAATATAATAGTAGACATTTTAATTAGACAGAATTAATTTTTAACCAAAAAAGGGGACTTCAATCCAAAAGCACGAACTTTCTATACAAAAAGACTAAAAAAAAAAAAGACTAAAAAAAGCTAAAAAGTCCAATTTTTTAGAAAACCGTTGACTTTTGAAGCCAAAAGATGAATTTCAGCAAAAAAATTAATTTTAAGTCCAAAAAATTTATTTTTAACAACAAAATTGCATTTACAATCGAACACTTGAACTTTCAAGAAAACGATGCGAATTTTTAATCGAATAGTTGGATTGACAGTCTACAAAGATGAATTTTCAAACCAAAAAGATTTTTCAAAAATACAGTTACATTTTTGGCCAAAAAAGATTAATTCTTCAACAGAAACCAATACTATTTATTTAAGGGAATCTGTATTATCAACAGAGGTAGTTACCATCTATCAGTGTTGATCGTGATCAGTTTTTGTTTTTACTTTTTTTTTTAAATTTCAGCAATTTTTGAATTTTTGAAATTTATCATAAATTGAGGCAATTTATAGGTAATTTATGATAATCTATCGTTTCCAGTTGGTTCAATCTGTCAAATAATCTGTCCACGCGATCGGCTACTTGTTTGACTCACGCGTGTGTGCAAATCTTGGAAAGGGGCACGAGGTATGGTCCGGAGGGTACATTTGATGAAGTGCACATGGGTCCAGAGCTGGAAACGGGACACGATGTGTATTTTGGTGGGTACTTGGAGTAAAGTATGCGTGTGTAGAACTGGAAAAGGGGCATGATGTGTGGTTTGGAGAGTGCTTTGAATGAAGTACGCATGTTTCCAGAGCTGGAAGCGAGATACGATGTATGTGTGTTTTAGAAAGTCCTCGGAGTAAAGTATGCGTGTGTAATACTGGAAAAGGGGCACAAGAAGTGATCCGGAGGGTACTTTGGATGAAGTGCGCATGGATCCAGAGCTGGAAACGGGACATGATATTTTGGTGGGTACTTGGAGTAAAGTATGCGTATGTAGAACTGGAAAAGGGGCATGATGTGTGGTTTGTAGAGTACTTTGAATGAAGAGCGCATGCTTCCAGAGCTGGAAGCGAGATACGATGTATGTGTGTTTTAGAAGGTCCTCGGAGTAAAGTATGCGTGTGTAATACTGGAAAAGGGGCACAAGAAGTGATCCGGAGGGTACTTTCGATGAAGTGCGCATGGATCCAGAGCTGGAAACGAGACATGATATTTTGGAGGTTACCTGAAGTAAATTACGCGTGTGTAGAACTGGAAAAGGGGCACGATGTGTGCTTTGGCGGGTACTTTGTATGAAGTATGCGTGCGTAGAGCTGGAAAAGGGGCACATGGTGTAGTGCGGAGGATACTTTGGGCGAAGTAAAAAAAAGTAATAGTTGAATTTTTTTAAAAGAGAGTAAAAGACGAATTTCTTAAGAAGGGGAGAAAATGGGATAAGGGGAAGGAGTGTGAAGTCTGGAATTAAGTTTTTGATTTTAAGTTTACTTAAACACATTGAATTAAAGGCTCTAATTTTATAAGATTGATAAATTTAGACTGGAAAGGAGGGTATTGCTAATAAATATAATGAGACAAAGCCGAAAGCCAATTTCCTGTGACGTAAAACCTCCGCGTGTCGGTCGAGGCTTCCATGGGGTCACGTTATCTGTCAGATTAATTATATGTTGTTCTTTTTCCTATATCTAGGTTCGACCAAAGTTACATAATTCTAGTGACCAGTGAAACCTCACTACATTTTTTCGATTGAAGAATCTGGAAAACTCTCGACTAAATAATTTCGATTGATAATAGAAACTCTAAATAAACGAATTTTTGTCAAGTCTTTTTTTATCTCACTAAAATAATAAATTTGTTTATTCGTTGTCAGGGTTATACGAATATAATTTTCCTAACATTTTGCAGAAAATTCAAAAACCTTTTTGCCTTATTTCAGATATGTCAAGTCAAAATTTCAACAACAAAAAAAGTTTATTTGCAACCAAGTGATTGCATTTTTAACTTAAAAAATATTAATTCTCAACGAAACATATTATACATAATTGATAAGTCTACCCAAAAACATTTTTATTACAAATCAACAAGAGTTAAATTCATCCAGAAAAGACAAATTTTCACCGAAAGAGTTGAATTCTAAGGCAAAAAAGATTGATTTTCAGAATTTTTTAGACTAAAAAGATTCAATGTTTTCCAAAAGAAACGAAATTTCTACAAAAAAAAAAACTTGGAATTTTCTAACAAAAAAGTCAAATTTACAAGAAAATAAATACAGTATCAACTAAAGATATGAATTTTCAAGTAAAATTATTAATCTTCAATCACATCAATTAATTTCTCACAAAAGAGTTTAACCTAAAAGCAAAAGGAACAATTTTCTACCAAAAAAAAGATAAATTTTTGAACATAATACTTGAATATTAAAAAATACATTAATTTTCAAAAAAGATGACAATTTTTCTGGCCAAAATAGGAATTTTAAACAACATAGTAGTATCATCCACAAAAACAGATTAAGTTTTTTACCAAAAAGACGCATTTTTAACTAAAAAGATAAATTTTATATAAAAAAAAAAAGAAATTTTCATCAAAATAGTTTTATTCTTAACAAAAACAAACTAATTTACAAAAAAAAAGATCAAATTCCAACCACAAAGATCAATTTTCAGCCAAAAAGGGGGAATTTTCAACAAACTATGAGTCCTCAACCAAAAAAAATTTAAGTTCAACCGAAATAGATCAATTTTCAAACGAAATAAAATACTTCAAATTAAATTTAAAGTTGACAAAAAGAGATTAATTTACAAACAAAAACTTAAATTTTCCATCAAAAAGGTCAATTTTCTGCTAAAATAGAGGAACTTTCAACCAAATATGTGAATCCTCAATCAAACAAAATTTCTACTAAAATAAATGAATTTTCAAACTAACGAAAAAGAATTTTTGAAAAAATAGTTTAATTTTCGACCAAGAAAGTTTTTTCAGTCCAACAAAGGAAAAAATTTTGAAGCTAATTGTAATATGAGGGGTAAAATAATTTTTAATACAAAATAAAAATTTCTAATAACTATTTATTTTTTAAGTTTTTTTTAAATTGATGCAAACTTTTGTTAAAAAATAAACAAGAATCCAACGACCAAATTTGGACCACAGGGAACAAACAAGCAAAAAACAACAAAAAAACCCTATTGTAATCTAAAAAAATTAAACAAATAATTTTCAGACAAAAATAAAATTAAAAAATAAAATTTTTTCAGATTACAATAGGAGCTTTTGTTTTGTTCGTTGTGGTCTAAATTTGGTCGTTGGATTGTTTTTGTTTTTATTTTTAACAGGAGTTTGCATCAATTTGATTATTGTTCGTTAAATAGGATTTTTAATTTGGATTTTAATCTAATTTAAATTTCTTAAATTTTTTTCTTAAGGTTTTATAATTATAATTTTCCTAGGGTTTTTGAGAAAATTCCAAAAGATTTTTGAAAGATTCAAATTTGTCGAAGAAGTAGACGTTTAGAAGAAATTGAAAAAAATATTGAAAGGCTTTTAAGATGTTTAAACATTTATTTAAGTATTTTCCCAAAACTAGTTTTAAAAAATCATTTCCAATTTTACCAGAAATCTTAAGAATATTTTGTATTATCTTGAAACCTCTGAAAATCCAGTAAAATCTTAAAAATTTTATTTTAAAATCTAAAAAATCTTTGTTTTAATTTAATAAATTTCATGTTTTTAATTACTTTTGAAATTGTTCAAAACTTTTAAACAACTTTTAAATTGATCCGATTTTTCCTACATTTTTTTAAAAATCTTTCAAAATAAAAAAATTTGCCTCAAAATCATCGAGGTTTCTTTTTCAACATTATAGAAATCTTTTGAAATCTTTTGGAATATTAAAAAAAATTCTTTTAAGCTTAATTTTTTCAAATTTTTTAAGAGCTTCAAAACTAAAAATTATTCTTTTAAAATAAAACTAAATTTATGATGCAGAAAATTGTTATTTTCAAGAAATGTGGTCAACAAGTTAAGAACATAATTGTTGCATTTATTATCAAGGAATCAATTGCAATTTAAATATTCTCCTTTAGAAATAACCTTTTAGATTTAAAAATCCTCATTCGAAAATTTTGATAGAAGAAGAGAAAACGAAAACGAAAGTAAAAGAGAAAGAGTAAAATAGAGAGATAAAGAGAAAAAGGAAAGAGAGAAATTGATAGAAAAATAGAAAGAGAAAAAATGACAAAGAGAAGGAGAATGAAACAGAAAAAAAGAAAGAAAAAGTCCTTAATTAACCCTTAAACGGCCAAAACGCCACTACCGGGACACTGCTTTTCAACGGCCAATAACTAAGACTATTCGACACTAGAAAAAATTGAGACACATAT
>NC_046666.1:1097621-1098696 GCF_010883055.1 Belonocnema kinseyi | reverse complement strand
GCCAAAAAAGACAATGAAAAAGAAAAAGGCCAAAAAAAAGACCAAGAAAAAAAAGACCAAAGTAAAGGTCAAGAAAAAGACTAAGAAAAAGACGAAACAGAAAGAAAGACAAAGTAAAAGAAATAGAAAAAGAAAACTGAAAGGGATTGATACATTTATCAATTATTCCTGAAGGTTGAATTTATTGTCCAAATAAAGATCCAAGCTATTGCTCAAAGAAAAGACTAAGAAAAAGACAAAAAAGGAAAAGCTTAGGAAGAAAAAGACTAAGAAAAAGAAAAAGTCTAAGAAAAGACCAAAAAAGGCAATGAAAAAGAAAAAAGCCAAAAAAAGACCAAAGAAAAGGTCAAGAAAAAGACAAAGAAAAAGAAAAAGACGAAACAGAAGAAAAAGACAAAGTAAAAGAAATAGAAAAAAAAACTGAAAGGGATTGATACATTTATCAATTATTCCTGGAGGTTGAATTTATTGTCCAAATAAAGATCCAAGCTATTGCTTGTAAGTTTGCCAAACCAAATTCTGAGTTCAATAAATGTTAATATGACAACTAATATCAGATCAAGAAAAGACACAGAAAGAGAAAAAAAAAGATCAAAGAAAAGACCAAGAAAAAGACCAAAAAGGAAAAGATTAGGAAGAAAAAGACTAAGAAAAAGAAAAAGTTTAAGATAAGGCCAAAAAAGACAATGAAAAAGAAAAAGGCCAAAAAAAAGACCAAGAAAAAAAAGACCAAAGTAAAGGTCAAGAAAAAGACTAAGAAAAAGAAAAAGACGAAACAGAAAAAAAGACAAAGTAAAAGAAATAGAAAAAGAAAACTGAAAGGGATTGATACATTTATCAATTATTCCTGAAGGTTGAATTTATTGTCCAAATAAAGATCCAAGCTATTGCTCAAAGAAAAGACTAAGAAAAAGACAAAAAAGGAAAAGCTTAGGAAGAAAATACTAAGAAAAAGAAAAAGTCTAAGAAAAGACCAAAAAAGGCAATGAAAAAGAAAAAGGCCAAAAAAAGACCAAAGAAAAGGTCAAGAAAAAGACAAAGAAAAAGAAAAAGACGAAACAGAAGAAAAAGACAA
>NC_046666.1:1095113-1097521 GCF_010883055.1 Belonocnema kinseyi | reverse complement strand
ATCTTTTTTTTCTCTTTCTGTGTCTTTTCTTGATCTGATATTAGTTGTCATATTGACATTTATTGAACTCAGAATTTGGTTTGGCAAACTTACAAGCAATAGTTTGGATCTTTATTTGGACAATAAATTCAACCTCCAGGATTAATTCATAAATGTATCAATCCCTTTCAGTTTTCTTTTTCTATTTCTTTTACTTTGTCTCTTTCTTCTCTTTCGTCTTCTTGTTTTTCTTAGTCTTTTTCTTGACCTTTTCTTTGGTCTTTTTTTTCTTGGTCTTTTTTTGGCCTTTTTCTTTTTCATTGTCTTTTTTGGCCTTTTATTAGACTTTTTCTTAGTGTTTTTCTTCTTAATCTTTTCCTTTTTCGTCATTTTCTTGGTCTTTTCTTTGATCTTTTTTTTCTCTTTCTGTGTCTTTTCTTGGTCTGATATTAGTTGTCACACTGACATTTATTGAACTCAGAATTTGGTTTGGCAAACTTACAAGCAATAACTTGGATCTTTATATGGACAATAAATTCAACCTCCAGGAATAATTAATAAATGTATGTAATTTCAGTTTTCTTTTTCTATTTCTTTTACTTTGTCTTTTTCTTCTGTTTCGTCTTTTTCTTTGTCTTTTTCTTGACCTTTACTTTGGTCTTTTTTTTCTTGGTCTTTGTTTTGGCCTTTTTCTTTTTCATTGCCTTTTTGGTCTTTTCTTAGACTTTTTCTTTTTCTTAGTCTTTTTCTTCCTAAGCTTTTCCTTTTTTGTCTTTTTCTAAGTCTTTTCTTTGAGCAATAGCTTGGATCTTTATTTGGACAATAAATTCAACCTTCAGGAATAATTGATAAATGTATCAATCCCTTTCAGTTTTTTTCTATTGCTTTTACTTTGTCTTTTTCTTCTGTTTCGTCTTTTTCTTTTCTCAGTCTTTTTCTTGACCTTTACTTTGGTTTTTTTTCTTGGTCTTTTGTTTGGCCTTTTTCTTTTTCATTGTCTTTTTTGTTTTGGTCTTGGTCTTTTTTGGCCTTTTCTTAGACTTTTTCTTGCACTTTTTCTTTTTCTTAGTCTTTTTCTTCTTCTTAATCTTTTCCTTTTTTTGTCTTTTTCTTAGACTTTTTCTTGGTATTTTCTTTGGTATTTTTTTATCTTTCTGTGTCTTTTTCTTGATCTGATATTAGTTGTCACATGGACATTTAATAAATTCAGAATTCCTTAATTTTTTCTGGTCATTTTTTATTTTATTTGATTAAATCAAGCATTCCAAAACATTTTATTTTATAATTTAATAATGAATACTGAACCGTTGTTAGATTTTCCGTGAATGCTTTTTGATTTCAATAAAAAAAAACTAAAATACGCAATTAAAAAAAGAGGTGGGGTATTTGGAGGTTGTCTTATTTTTCATGCCTCTTATTTTGTTTTAATTGGGATCGAAGCATTTGAGAGTTTTTTCTAATTTGATCCTTAGCTTTTTTGTATTTTCCCAGAATTTCATAATTAGATTCCATAAGATTATACGGAATTTTTATAAATTTGATAGGATTAGAAAAAATTGGAGCATTTTTAAGGTATTTCAGATGATTTCAAAGATTTCGAGAGATTTCAGCGGTTTTAAGGAATTAAGGTTATTTAAGAGTCTGAGGAATTTTATAATTATTAATTAATTAATTATTAATTAACCCTTAAACGGTCAAACCGCCACTACCGGTACACTGCTTTTCAATGGCCAATAACTAAGACTATTCGACACTAGAAAAAAGTGAGACACATATATTTTTATTGCTTAAGATCTCCTCTTTCCGACGGTGCCAATGAAATTTCTCAAAAAATTTTCTTATTATCCCAAAATGCAGTTTAAACAAAAAAAAAACGTGATTTTTCGTGCCTATTTTTTTTGTGAACCATTTTCCAAAGCTTTTCGAGTCTGTAATTAACCTGGAATCTCACTAACGGATGGAATAAATGTCTGAACTTTGAGAATCCATGTTTCAAAGATCGATTTTTCGTTTTAGTATTTTCAAAATGGCGTCTTAATGGCAAAATTTTTGTGAAGACATTCATGAATTTTTTTACAATAAACGATGCGCTTTTCGGAAAAATCATCAAGAATAAAAAGTTCTTGTAATCAGCCAAGGAATACGCCTGAATTTTTTCGAAGCATTTTGAAGAAAATTTTGGATTTTGCATATGAACAATTTTTGCAAAATTCAAAATTTTGCTCAAAACGCTCCGGAAAATTTCAGGCGGTATTCCTCTCTGATTACAAGAACTTTTTATTCTTGACAAATTTTCCGAAAAGCGCATAGTTTTTCAATAAAAAATGTTCATTGTTCTAAGCATCGTGTAAGAGTAAAATGATTCACGAATATCTATCGTCCGTCTGCCGCAAACAAAATTTACGTTGCCCAACTATCATCAACGTGGA
>NC_046666.1:1083076-1095013 GCF_010883055.1 Belonocnema kinseyi | reverse complement strand
AAACAAAAGACCAAAAAAAAAAAAAGACCAAAGAAAAGGTCAAGAAAAAGAAAAAGACGAAACAGAAAAAAAGACAAAGTAAAAGAAATAGAAAAAGAAAACTGAAAGGGATTGATACATTTATGAATTAATCCTGGAGGTTGAATTTATTGTGCAAATAAAGATCCAAACTATTGCTTGTAAGTTTGCCAAACCAAATTCTGAGTTCAATAAATGTCAATATGACAACTAATATCAGACCAAGAAAAAGACACAGAAAGAGAAAAAAAGATCAATGAAAAGACCAGGTAAATGACGAAAAAGGAAAAGATTAAGAAGAAAAAGAAAAAGTCTAAGAAAAGGCCAAAAAAGACAATGAAAAAGAAAAAAGCCAAACAAAAGACCAAGAAAAAAAAGACCAAAGAAAAGGTCAAGAAAAAAACAAAGAAAAAGACGAAACAGAAAAAAAGACAAAGAAATAGAAAAAGAAAACTGAAAGGGATTGATACATTTATCAATTATTCCTGGAGGTTGAATTTATTGTCCAAATAAAGATCCAAGCTATTGCTTGTAAGTTTGCCAAACCAAATTCTGAGTTCAATAAATGTCAGTGTGACAACTAATTTAAGACCAAAGTCGAGACGATGCATGCAAATAATTTAGCATTTAATCAATGCAAAGTCTTCCCACAAAACAACTGGAATTTATGCATATAATGAATTTAATATTTATGAGTGCGACACAATGTGTGATTTATAAAGTGTTAATTAACTTGTTCTCCGTGCCATTATTTTAGCTTCAAAGAGGGTATGAAATTAATATCATGTATCGAATTAAAAAAAAAAACTATATTAAATCCTGAAGAGCCTCGAGCTCGGAAATCTTGCCTTTTACATTTGTTTATTTACAAAATTTTCACTAAAAGCATGCAAAAAGTTACATTTTTACCAAACCATTTTTTACGCTTTAATACAAGTTTTTGTGGCAAAATATTTGAAGTTGAATTTTTTCAGTTTTGGATTTGGACTTGAGACTTCTTTCAAGTTTTGATAAGATTTTGCCTATCTTTAAAATGATTGATAAAATCAACAAAAAATATCTATTATTAATTTATGTAAATCTTTATGGAGGCTTCTAAGCAAACTTCAGAAAAAAATAATTTAGGTTAAAATTGTTTATTTAACAATAGTTATTTATAGGTTTAGTTTTTCCTTTGTCTTTAGGGAAAATTTACCATTTTTATTTAATCCTAATGATCAAAGCCTCATTTTATTCTTTGAAGAATTCTCTACAATTTCATTTTAGCGGTGTTAATGAAAATTTAAACTATGATTGTTTATAAAAATGATAACTTTATGATTTCTCAATTAATTTTTTTAAATAGAATCAACCCAAATAAAAATTTAGAGAATCCTTGGAGGAATAAAACGAGGTCTTGATCATTAGAATTGAATAAAAATTCTAACTTTTCCCTAAATAGAAAGGAAAAACTAAAGCTTTAAATAACTACTGTTAAATAAACAATTTTAACCTGAATTATTTTTTTTCTGAAGTGTGCTGAAAAGCCTTCATCAAGATTTACAGTAATTAATAATAGATCTTTTTTTGTCGATTTTATAAATCATTATAAATGTATAAATGTATTCCCACCTTTTTTCATATTATTTTTTGCGATTTCAGAGTAGTTTTTATTGGACTTTACACAGATTTTTTTTTAATTTCATGCTCGCAGGATGATATAAAATTGAAATTTTTGTGCGAAGGGTCTAAATTTTTAAAATACAGAGGTTTTCGGGGTCGTGGAACACGAATCTGAAATTAGACTTTGAAAATCCAAAATTACGGATCCAATATGGCGGTCAAAATAATAAAGTTTTCTGGATTTTTTTAAAAATTAGTGTACAAGGATTTTTGGAGTCACTGACCACGAATCTGAATTTAGATTTTGAAAATTTAGAAAATTGGTACTAATCCATGTTTTAGGTGAGTAGGTGTATATTTTTTCAAACCTTAACATTCTAAATATTTGTCACATTGAATACAGATTCGAGATCAGCGACCCTCTGCCTGTGCCAATTTTCAAAAAACAATTTAGAAATATTTTGAATTTTGGCCCGCGATTTTGAATGTTCAAAATCTAAGTTCATATTCGTAATCAGAGATACCAAAAACCCCTGAACACCAATTTTCAACAAAAAAGATCCAAATTTTGCCCGCCATATTGGATCCGCCATTTTGAATGTTCAAAATCTGAGTTCGGATTCGTGATTAGCGACTCCAAAAAACTCCTGTATACCAATTAATAAATAAATCCAAAAATATTCCAAATTTAAGTCGCCTTATTCGATCCACCATTTTGAATTTTCTAAATCTGAGATCAGATTCATGCTCAGTGATCCCAAAAACCCCCGTATACCAATTTTCAGAAAAAATAAAAAATATGCCAAACTTTAGCTGCCATATTGGACCCGCCATTTTGAATTTTCAAAATCTGAGTTCAGATTCGTAATCAGCGACCCGAAAAACCCCTATGTACCAATTTTCATGAAAACTCGTTTCCCTGAAAAATGTATGCCGGAAAGGGTTAAGAAAAATCTTAAATATTTTATAATTAATAAGTATGATAAATTGTTTATAAAAATATTTATTAAAACGTTTTTATTAATACTTGTGACTAACGATTTTCTTCTATGTCAAACTATCAAAATTTTGAATTTGTTTATTTCACTTGGCTATTAACATTTACATTGTTTTATTTTACAAAATATTATACAGAATAAGGGCTATTGTTAACTTTTTTAATATTTTGTTACTAGCAGTCATTCTTGTAATAATGTACTAGAACATTTTTTCTGCGCGAAAGTACTAAAATTTTGAATTTCTATATGATCACATTGTAATAAATTGTAATAAAAATTATGATATTCTTAACTTTTAAATTATTTTTTTATTGGATGTAATTCCTGCAATAATACGAGCAGCGTCAAGAAAAATAACTTTTTTTAAAGATAATAATAACACTATTTGCCATTCTATTTATCTTTGCTTGTAACAATGAAATGAACTATTACGCAAACTATTTACATTTTTTGATTTCCTATTCATTGATTCAAGACGATATAAAGTTTTTCTAAAAAGTTATGAAGAAGTGTCGGTAAGTTAGGTATTAATTTAGACCTAATACGTTATAAATAATATAAATGTACCTATATTTTTTTACGAATATCTGTATTGTTAAGTTTTCATACAGTTTTGTTACCAGAAGTCACTCGCAATTATACTCAAAGCCAGCGGCGTAGCTAGGATTTTTTTTCGGGGGGGGGGGGGGGGGGGGGGTCGATATTTTTCGAATGGGGCTTCGGGTTTATGTATAGACAAAGAGTGGAGGAAAAGGGAATTGAATAATGAAAATAAGTAGTTTCGCGGGGGGGCTTGACCCTATAGCCCCCCCACCCCCACCGGTTACGCCACTGCTCAAAGCAATTGTAATTCCAAAACAATTTTTTTCTGCACGGCAATGCAAAATAGTTTCATTTATTTATTTCGATTGTTTATAAAAAATACAATTGTTATATTAAAGGAGTGAGGGGAAGAGATTAATGGAGTCATGAGAAGAGTTGGATGGGGTGATGAGAACAACTTGTTGGGATAAGGGGGTGAGGAGAAGAGCTTGAGGGAGTGAGTAGAAGAAGATCTTGATAGGGTAAAGAGAAGAATTTTAGGGGCGAGAAGAAGAGATTGACGGGGTAAAGAGAAGAGATTGAGGAAGTGAATAGAAGAAGAGCTTGATGAGATAAGGAGAAGAGTTTGAGGGAGAGAAGAGAAAAAAGTTTGAGGTAGTTATGAGAAGAGCTTGAGGAGTAAAGAGAAGAACTTGAAAGGGTGAGGAGAAAAGCTTAAAAAAGCTTAAAGTAGCTTGAGGTAGTGATTGAGAAGAAGAGCTTGCTGGGATCAGTAGAAGAAGAGTTTGAGGGAGAATAGAAGTAGAGCTTAAGGGGGCGAGGAGAAGAGCTTTAAGGAGTGTATGAGGAGAAGAGCTTGAGTGGGTGAAGTGAAGAGTTAGACGGACTTAGGAGAAGATTTTGTCGGGATGAGGAGGATAAGAGTTTGAGGGGATGATATGAAGAGTTTGAGTGGTAATGAGAAGAATTGGATGAGGTGAGGAGAAGAGCTTGAGGGGGTTAAGAACAAAGCCTATGGGAGGGAGTAGAAAAAAGTTTGGTGTGGGGATGATAAATGCTTGAGGAATAATAAGAAGAACTTGAAAGGGTGAGGAGAGTAGCTTGAAGCGAAGTGTAGAAGAAGTTGTGAGTGTCAGGAGAAGAGCTTGAGCGACTGTGCAAGAGAAGAGTTTAAGGGAGTGATGATAAGAGCTTAAGGGGTAACTTCTTCTTAAGAAGAACTAGAGGAGGTGAGGAAAAGAGCTTGAGGAGGTGAAGAGAAGAGCTTAAGAGAGTGAAAAGAGTTTGAGGACGTGATAAGAGGAGCTTCATGGGGCACAAAAAAGAGCTCAAAGGATAAGGGGAAGAGCTTGGGGAGGTTAAGAGGAGAATTTGAGGGAGTGAGGGAAAGAACTAGATAGAGTAGGAGTTAAAAGGGAAGGGATGGTCAACAATAAGATTAGAATATCAATAAAGAAAATGACTTACCCATCGATGATGGGCTCAGGTTCGGAGGAATCTTGCGGACCAGAAATCTGGACCATGGGAACGCCAGAGCTATCCAACTGACTGTGGCCACGGCCTTGACCTTCACCCTGGGAACGACCACCATGGTGGCTCTGCATCGTCGTGGAGTCATCGCTGTCGCTACTTTGTAAAGGATCCGTGCCGACACCGGATCGAGGTCTGAAACAAAAGAGACCGGTTTCGAGAAATGGTTTTTAACCAATTTTATTTAATAGTTATTTTCTCTTGGAATAGAGATATAGTGTTTCGATTTTTTCCTGAATTACAAACCTTTTTTTAACTTTTCACTTCGAGTGAGATATTCATTAATAACAAATATAATTGTGTAAACAACTTATTATTGTTTATAACGAAATTCTTTTAGAATATTGCTAGAAACGGGCTTATTTTGAATTTTCCAACCTTTTTCAACTTTTCAGTCAGAGTGAGCTCATATTTAATCAATCTTACCAAGCATAATTGTTTCATCATTTATTATTATTTACAACTTTTTGTCCACTTTTCAGTCAGAGTGAGGTAATAATGCAAGCTAATCAAGTATTTGTTTAAACAATCTTCTTTGGCTTTTTTGTTATGAGTAAGAACCCTATTTTCTGACGATGAAAATCTACCGTTTATTATTTAAAACAAGAAGAAAACCAGACACGCTAGTTGTGCAGACAAACAGAAATTATTCAAATCAGTTCAGTCGAGAAAAACAAACTGTGGTTTAGCACCGGAAAGAAGAAGAAAAGATTCTTAAAGCATTTTGTTCTTTATTGTAATTTAAATATCCATCATATTTAACCTATGGGCTAACAAATTAATACAAATTTTATTTGGCTACAGTTTTTATTATTAAAGACCAATAAGAAATTAAAACCCCTGTTATTAAGAGTACTTATATTTCACAATCAAAATTTGCAAGGAAATAAAAATTTATCTAAAGTGGCGGTTGTCTTGTGTAACTAAAGTTCAACTAGAACTTAAACTTCCACTTGTGACGGATTTGGAAATTGTAATGCTCAATTTTAAATTCAAGACCCACTTAAATATTACAGGCAATTGGCATTTGTGTATAGCGAATGGAAATTAAGTTAAAAATATTTTCATCACCTTTTAGCCTGATCTTATGTTTACAAACATTTGAAATATAATTGATCATAATATATAAAAAAAATTCGGAAATTTGATAATTTAGTTATTCAATAAGGAACTAAGAATTAATAATAAATATGACATAAATTAAATAATTAATCAACATAACATAATAATTGAAATCTAATATTTATAAAAATTTATAGTATTTATTTAATAAAAAAACGAATAGCTACAATAAAATATTCTTCTTTTCCAAAAAGAATGAAAACGTGTTTAAAAAATGGTGAAAATCGTAGTTAAAAGGATTTGGAAGATCAAAAAGTTCTGTGAATGAGACTGAAATAATAAACTTTCTGATTGAAGAAGTAGCAGAGTTGTAAAAATATCGCGTGAGCTCCTACGACTCAGTTTTATGGATTTTTTGTCTTATCGCGAATGCTTCCGCGTTTTTATGTTTAAAAAGTTCATTGCTTTTAAAAATAAAATTTCTATTCCAGTAAATATGTAATCTTTATAAAAATATATTATAACTTCTCAGGCCGGTTAATTAAAAAAAATCCTTGTATATGGTTTCGTAAACAAAAATAAATCCTGTTTTCCCTATAAACATCTGTAAAATTCGTTATAGAAAATCAGCTGTTCATTTTCAAAATTACGAACCACCATCTTGAATTCCTTTATATGAAAAAAAAATTATCTTTTAACAATATTTATTTATTTAAAACGCAAAACTATAAGAGTAATAGTGACATATAAATACTGAAACTAAACCGTTCAAAATAAGAAATGATATCGTATTTCTTTAAAATTTGATACTTTTGAATTTGCATTTTAATTTTTATTTAATATAAATCAAAAGAAGGACGAATTGGATTATTTTCTTTGTTATGTCTATAAAAATTAATTTATAAAATATAAAATAAAATATATTTTTTTATTTTCAATTGAGTACTCAGCATCCACGAATCTGGCAGAATTGAAAGATGGCGGAGCGCACTCTGTATTGCATAATCGATTGCACTTCACATACACAAAAATTCAACAATACATTTTTTTTTTGCCTCTCGTGAAATGAGGATAAGTAAGTAGGTTAAGCCAAAAATGTGTAAATCCGACAGAAAACTGACGACCTGAAATTACATCAGCTGATTTGCCCAAAGGACCTTGGCAGTGATCTTTTATTAGCAAAGCGCGTCATTTTTATTTCTTATTATTAAAATAGCAATTAAAAAAACATAATTTTGGAAACGATTTTAAAAAGGGGGGCCTTGATTTTGAAAATTCCCTAACTTTTCTTTGACGATTTTTTCACATTGGAGGATGAATTTTCAATACAAAAGATCATTTTTTTAACAAAAATGTTGAATTTTTTAACAAAAAGATTACTTTTTAACAAAATAGATCAATTTTAAACGAAATAATTAAATTTTTCAACACAATAGTTGAATTTTTTAATTAAAATACTGAATTTTCAACCAAGTGGCCAACCAACAAAATTTTTAACATGGAGATGGACTTGCAACTAAAATTATGAGTTTTCAATCCAAAAAGGCGAATTTTCAACAAAATAATAATATTTTTCGACAAAATAATTGAATTTTGAAACAGAAAAGATAAATTTTCAATCCAAAAGATGTATTTTCTAGCCAAATAAACAAATATTCAACAAAACAGTTGAATTTTCAATAAAATAGTTAAAATTTTTAAACAAATACTTAAACTTTCTTCCCACAAAAATGAATTTGTATCCAAATGGTCGAACTTTTAACAAAAAAGTATTAAAATTCAACAGTCAAATTTCCAATTCAAAAATGCCAATTTTCCAGAAAATAAACAAACCAATTCTTAACCAAAGAGATGAATTTGCATCCAAAATTATGAATTTTACAATAAAAAAAAGCGAATTTGCAACAAATAAATATTTTTCAGTGAAAAAAAAACAGAATTTAATTTTTAAGAAAAAACAGTTAAATTCTACCAAAAGGAGGAATTTTCAATAAAATTGTTGAAACCTCAACCAAAAAAGAATATTTTTCAACTAAACAGATTTTCAACAAAATATTTGATTTGTCAACACCAAAATATAAAGTTAAAACAAAAAGTTAATTTTCTACCAAAATAGTTGAATATTTAATAAAAAAGGATTATTTTTTAACATAATGATCGAATTTTCAAACAAATATTATAATTTTTAACTAAAAACATCATTCTAAAAAAAATAAAGATATAAATACAAGGCAAATAACATACTAATAAAAATACATGTCAGAGTGGAATTTTAATCTTCTGAAATTTTTAACACAGAGTCTTTTATAAATGAAATGAAACAATTTCAACTTACTATTTAAAAAAATTTAATTTATTATCCTTAATAGTTTTTTAAATTATCTTTTATAAACGGAAGAAGACAATTTCAAATAAGAATTTAAAAATTGAAGATTTTTTCAAATTTTTTTTACTTTTTCCTGACAATAGATTGTTTCAATTATTCTCGGAAACAGGAAACATTATTTTTTTATTGCGAACTATTTTTAAGTTATACCGAAATAAATACGCTTAACAATAGCCATAAAAGGTGTGTAATGATATTTTATGAATACACTTTTTTAACAATGGCAATCATTAAAATTAAAAAGTAAAGCTATCGAACCTGAACAATTTTTCAACTTCAGTATTAAATACTTAAATGCAATATCAAAACCTTAAAAATCTTTTTGATTCAAAGTATTTAAAATAAAATTTAAAAGATTTTTAATTATAAATGCATCAAATTTTTAGTAATGTAAAATAAAAAATTGAATATTCTTTAATATATGGAATGTTCTATTTTAACTAAAATCTGTTTTGTGAATTTATAACTCTGCTAACATTATCATTTTTTTAAATTTTTAGTAGAAATAAAAAGTTTAATTTTGATTAAACCGATGAATTCTAAACGAAAACAAAAAATAAGAACGAAAAAATAGTTAAATTTTCAACAAAGGAGTGGAATTTTTAACAAAATAATTAAAATTTCAACAAAAATCTTGCAACCAAGGAGATTAATATTCTATCAAAAAGACGAATTTTCAAACAATTAGTTGAATTTTCCACTAAAAAGATCAAGCTTTAATCAAAAATGGAAAAATTAACTTCTCAAAATACTTTCAAGCCAAAGGATAGATTTTCCGAAAAGCAGTTGAATTATCAATGTAAAAATATGAATTTTCAATAAACATGTTAATTTTCAATCAAATAATGCATTTTTATCCAAAAGAAAAGAAAATTTTGAAGTACAAATTTTCAATTGCAAGAGGTTAATTGTACACCAAAAATGGAAATTTTGAATTTTCGGTTAAAAAGTATTATTTATTATAAACAAACAAAAGAATATTTTCAATTTAAAAAATCAGTTTTCAACTGAAGACATGATTTTTTAACTAATATTATAAAATTTCAGGTAAAAATTTATTTTTAAACGAAATGATTTAATTCTAGAACATTTGAATCGTGAACAAAACCAGAATAATTTCCAACCAAACAGTTGAATTTTCATACAAACAAGATTAACTGTCTTCTAAAAAAGATGAATTTTCAAACCAAAAGGACAATAATGAATTAAAGCTTTTAATTCAATTTTTCACACAAAAATATGAATTTTTTACCAAAAATAGTTGAATTATTAACTCGAGAGGATGACTTTTTAATAAAATTATTGAATTTCCAACCAAAAAATACAATTTTTAACTAAAAACATAATTCCCAGTGGACACAAAGTTTGGCGACGTCTTTACGACATCGTTACGACATCTTTACGACAACTTTACGACATCTTATGTCCATGTCGTTAAGGTGTCTTTGCGATATCGTAAATAAGTCGTATGATCTGACGATGTCTTTACGATATCGCAGACATCGAAACAACATGGGCATAGGATGTCGTAAAGATGTCGTAAAGATGTCGTAACGATGTCGTAAAGACGTCGCCAAATTTTCCTCAAAAAAGAACGAAACAACTGCAAAGAAAAGAAATAGGGATAGAAATACAAGGCCCATAAATTACTGGTAAGAGTATTATACCAGGGTGGCCGCAGGGATTAATTTTAAAAATTCCCTAATTTAAAAAATGACAATTAATATTCAAAGACCACAATATTGTTCTTGTGACATAGTAAACATCTTTCATCAACGGAATAAAAGATTAAAAATGTTTTTTTAATTAAAAATCCTTGACCTTAATTGAAAGTGCCTCTCATGAAAATGCCCTATCATTAGCAAGATTTAAAACAAAAATCTCTGACTTTCCCTGACCAGCGGAATTTTCTGACTTTTCTCTGATTTCCAATTTTTTCCTGACCTACGGCGACTGTCAAAATTAAATTGAAAATCAATGATAGAGTATTTCGTTTCAAGGGGAACAGCTTCATTATGAAGATAATTTTCTAAGATGTCACACTGACCTATACCAATAAAGTGTGACATTGACATGACAGAAAAACCGAGCGGAAACCAGAGCTTCAGTCTGGAGTCAAAATGAATGAAGTAGATTGTTATAGTTAATAATATGACGACTATCAGTTTTCCAAAACCGGTAAATTGAAACTATCTTAATAACAGTGCACCTGGATTGAGAGTTGTAGTTTGCGGTCCAGTAGAGGGGCGCCACTGTCCTGTGTTGTTGGTCACGACTAACACATCCAAACCCCAAATCCCAAAAAACCGTTGGGTCCTCTCGCGAATTTCGATCAATGATTAGGCACTTTCTCTACTTTGTCACAGGTTAAAACTTAACTATCCAAAAAGTTGGATGTTAGAAAACCAAATCGTAATGTTTCCCAATTCCAAGAATCAGTTCCAGGAAGAATAAATTCGAAGAAGAGGTTAGAGAACCTGTCTTTCGAGGTATTGAGGTAAGTACTTTTTTTTTTGTGGAATTTCGAGGAAGTGTCAATAAGTCCGTTGTCAGTGGTTAAGTCTTGCAATAATTGGACATTCTCGTCACGTGTTTCCCGGATTTGTCAGTGGAGGAGCACGATGAGGTACAATAACGAACAACGCTCGACGCTCGACTGATTTTAGAACGAGCATGAGCGTCGAACGCGAGTCACGTTCCCGCGTTTTGTAATTGGAATAGGAAATGCGCGAACTGACAATGTCCGCACTCGCACAATATTTTCGAGAGAGAAAATGACAGCCAGGAAAGGAGTGCGTTGCAGTATGCACTTTTCCGCCTTCGTTTTACTTGTCTGACGTCGGCCGGGCTCGTTAACGGAGTCGCGTCTGCGCTGCGCGGGTCACCTATTGACCGAGTGCGGAGGTATAGGGAGGGTGATTCTTTATCACTTTTGACCCCGACCCTCGACTCAACTCTATGATCTACACTATCTAACTGCTATTATTGAGCCAGATTTAATCTTCATTCATTAATGGTTCATCGATCTTTCGAGATGCTTGATCTATTGTTGTAGATATAGAAGGAGTAAAAAATTAGCTCTAACATTTCAAGTCCTTGTTGTAACCTACTTTGAAGCTACTTAAACCGAGGGAAGCTACTTTCAAGTTTCAAATCTTAGATAATGAAACATTTGGATCCTATGTCTTGAACCAATTTCAATTTGGAGGCCCTGTTTTGAATCTTCCTCATGACCATAGTTGATCTACGCCAGATTTAATCTGGAATAACGGTTCCTCTATCTTTTGAGATGATCGACAGATTTTAGGATTTTATGGTTGTAAAAGGAGTTGAAGTTTATCCCTGTCTTTGAACATGCAACTCCGTATTGTAACCTACTTTAAAGATACTTAAACCAAGAGAAGAAACTTTCAAGTTTAAAATCTTTGAGAATAAAATATTGGACCCTGTTTCGAATCCATTTCAATCTACAAACCCTACTTTGAATCTTTTGAATATAATATTTCCAATTCAAGATCATAATTTGATCCTGTAAAACCTATCTAATCCTATTTTAAATAATTAGGACCTACAGCCCAGCAAACATGGTTATAGAACAGATCTGTAACTGTTCTAGAACACAAAAGGACGTGTTCTAGAACAAATTATGAACATGCAAGTAACTATGTCATCCCCCATACTCTAGAACAATTCTGTAACAGTTCTAGAACGCTGTGACAACCGATCTGTAACATTTCTAGAACAATTCTAGAACTCAATTACAAATGTTGTATAACAAATCTTTTACAGATTTAGAAT
>NC_046666.1:1072760-1082976 GCF_010883055.1 Belonocnema kinseyi | reverse complement strand
AATCTTTTACAGATTTAGAATGCTGAGACAACCGAGCTGTAACATTTCTAGAACAATTCTAGAACTCAATTACAAATGTTGTATAACAAATCTTTTACAGATCTAGAACGCAGTGGCAACCGATCTGTAACAATTCCAGAACTTTGGTACACTGCATTTTAAAAAATCTAGAACAATTCTATAAGAGTTCTATAACAATTCTAGAACAGTTCTAGAACTGTTATGTATCAAATATGGAACAGTGTTATGTACTCCTCACAGCAATAGGTATCCTGCGAGGCGGAAATTTTGATATCCCCGTGGATTTATTTTGATCCGGGATAGCGCGTACGTAGTCCTGACTAACAAAAATTATATGTCCGAGATATCCACATTAGAGATATTCGCAAGAGTCAGCAGGACCATAGTGTTAGCGAAGTAATCTTTGTTCCTAATTTGTTCTAGAACACACTTGTAACAGGATTCTAGAATTTCGATGTAACACTGTTACGCCACAGTTCTAAAATAAACTTGAAACAAATATTATAGAGCGTCTGTGATCAGTTTGTTCTAGAACAATTCCATAGCAACTGTTACAAAACAGTGCTGTCACATAGTTCGAGAACAGTTCTGTCACAATTTTGTCAGTGTTCTAGAACATTGTTGCCTTTTTGTTCTAAAACAGTTCGGTCACAATTTTACCACAGTGTTCTAGAACGCTGTTACCTTGTTGTTCTAGAACAGTTCTTTCACCATCTTGAGCAAGTGTTATAGAAAACAGTTTCTTTTTTGATCTAGAACAGCTACAGAACGTGTTTGCTGGGAGTTGTCAAACGCAAGACGTTAATTTGAGACTTTAGGAAGTGTGTGTCCATTAAATGATTTCAACTGTTAAGTATTAGGAAATGCAACATTGGACACTTTCTCACTCCATTTAAATCTGGAGGTCCTGCTTTGAAACTATAGAAGATAGTATTCAAATTCAAGACTCTTATTTGAGACTGCAAAAGCTCTCTGGTCCCATTTTATATCTTTAGAACTTCCGACCCCGACAATCTATGCAATCTAATTGAGTCAGGTGTACTCTGGATTAATGGTTCATTGATCTTTTGAGATTATAGATAGAATGAAAGATTTTATGATTATGAAAGAGCAAGCCCGAGTCGAATGTTAGGCCCGATTTTGGACCTGCAACTCTTTATCATACTCTACTTTGAATCCTTAGAAGCAAAAATTTCAATTCAAAACCTTACTTTGAAAAATATTTTAGCTCTGTGAAAGTCTCTGACCCTATTTTGAATCTTTAGAACCTACATTTTTTAAACTCAAGATCCTAATTTAACGCTCCTTAACCACTCCTTTAAAGCTGAACCTATTTTCAATCTTTTAAGTCAACAGTCTTCAAATCAAGACTCTATTTGACGCTCATTAACCTCTTTTAATACTGAACCTATTTTGAATCTTTTGAGCCAACAGTTTCCCAATTCAAAACCCTACTTTGACACCTAAAAATTTCCCTAACTCTAATCTGAATCTTAAGAAACTTCAGAACTCTTTACTCTTCTTTAGTGGTTCATCATACTTTAAAAATAAATGCTTTCTTCAATAGATTGTTCAATTTTATAGTTCTGACATTTAGGTCAGAGGATTAAGTTGGAAAATGGATTACGAATCGAGGGATGTGTAGGTTTTCTATAAAATCACCACTTTGAAATTCCCTGAGTTTTCCATTCTTTTTCATTTTCGTAAACATTATAAATTTATTTCCAGGTATAATAATAACTTTATATCTAAGAGATCAATAATGTTACAGCAAAAAATGGTTGTTTCTAAATTTATTTTAAATATTTTTAGTGACAGCAGTCATACAGAATTATATACAGGGACATCCAAATAGTTGAGCTTTCAACTGAAAAAGATCAATTTTCAACTAAAAATAGAATAGTTAAATTTTCTATTAAAAATATGGTTTCAACGAAAAAAGAACGAATTTTCAATAAAATAGTTAAATTTTCGAAAAAATTTTAACCTAAATAAAATATTTTTTGAACAAAAGGGTTCCATTTTTATCAAAAAGTCGAATTTTTAACCAATAAAATGACATTTTTATCAACACAAATATATTTCCTACAGAAAATGAAATACTTAAGAATTGAATTTCGTAACGAAATAAAATAAAGTTTTAATGAAATAGTTTAATTTTTAACACAAAAGATTAATGTTTTATCAAAAAAAGACCAATTTTTAACCAAACAAACGAATTTTTAACGAAAAAGATTAAGCTTCAACTAATAAAATTACTTTACTACCAACAGACGAATTTTGAACAACTAAGAAAATAAAATTTCAACTGAAAATAGAATAGGTGATCGTTAAATTTCAATCGAAAGTATTAATTTTCCACAAAAAATGAAAAAGTTACATTTTCAGTTAAATAAATGAATTCTTAACTAAAATGATAAAACTTCAAACAAACAAAAAATCATTTTTAACCAAACAGTTGAACTTTTAACCAAAGAAATTAATTTTTAATCAAAAAAATTAAGTTTCAACTAATGAGATTACTTTTCTGTCGAAAAAGACGAGTTCTCAACAAAATAGTTTAATTTTCATCAAACAAATGCATAATCGACAAATACGATTAAATTTCTAGAATAACATATAAGTTTTTGACAAAAAAATGAAATGGTTAAGTGTTCAGTCGAAAACTTTCTTTCCATTTAAAAAAACTAATTTTCAAGAATAATTTTTTCTTTCAAGAAATAATTTTTTCAATTTTGAAATTTTGTTGGACTCTCAACTAACTGGAATTTAAAATTAATTTAAATAATTGGATTTTCAACCAAGAAATATGAATTCTCAACAAAAAATGTAACAGTACATACTTTAACTAAAAAACATTTTAATTTTAAAGCAACAACAATTGAACTCAACCGAAGAGGACGAATTTTTAACAAGATAGTTGAAATAAAAACAGATTTATTTTCATCCAAATAGTTGTGATTTTTGACCAAAAAAATATGGAATTTCTAACAAAACAGTTGAATTTTAAACCCAAACAAATGAATTCTTAACAAAATTGTTGAATTTTCAAGGAAATAATCAAATTAATTCTAACATCAATTTATCGAAAATTCCCTGAATCTGTCTGGTTTTCCCTGACATACCCCAACTTTCTGGAATACTCTGACCTGTAGAAACCTTGGATGTGAAAAATGGAAGTCGAATAAGAGAATTTACAGCATTTCAATGAGGTAATAAATAATCTCTTGCATGAGTTTAAAGACTGAAACGCTGAATTTTAAATTGAATGTGAGATAATTTTAGATTGAAACATATTCAAAAATTTATTAATTTCAAATTTAAATCCAATAATTTTTATATCAATTTTATAAAAGAAACTCTTAAATAGTAGTTGGATTTTAAGTTTAAAAATGAGAAGTTCTAAATAAAAGCATTCATCTTGTTAAGCAGAATAACAATTATTTAATATTTAAATTTAACAAAGAAAACAAATATTATAAATTATAAAATGATGAACTTTAAAATTTAAATATTTAAATAAATTTAAATTAGAATTCCTTCCAAATTATTAAGAATTAGATAAGAAAAGATTAGAGTTTGGAAAAGAACTAAACAGAAAATTTCAATTTTTTCACTTTTCAAGAGATTTTTCGAAATTTCTAAAGCCTTTTTTGGCAATAATAAACTTTTTAGTGTTCCAAATGCAATACATTTATTTAAAAAGATTCTAAATACATTTTAACCTATTTACAGGCTTAAAAAGTCTTAACAAATTTAATTGCACTGCCATTAATTTTGCAAAATATATTTGAGACCCATTAATCTAGGTATTAGTTTTTTAGAAACTATAATATTCAGGATACAGGAGATAATTTATATTTTTCCCTGTGTTTTGTTATTTGAACTTTCGTGTCACTGACTTGAAAAACTCTATGCAAGCATTGAAATCGAGATTACTGAAACCCCTTAAGAACAACTCTTCTACAATGGCCTATAAACAATAAATGCATGCATTACAATCTTCGAGGGCTCAAGAATCTAGGTTACGATGCCTGATAAGTTGAGGCTGACAATGAAACCCTGCTGGCTCAGTTTTATCGATGAAATATGAAACAAGAGATGAATGGAGACCACTCACGCAATTTAGATCTCTACAAAATATCTGATACACTCTCCTATTCAAGTTCTAAACATCGTGACCCTTTCGTACTCCTTCTTTCTTCATCATCTTGTACCATTTTTTATATTTCCATTCTTCAATCATCCTCCATCTTTTTATTAATTATCTTTCCCTATCTCTTTTCTCCTACTCTTTATATACTCCAGTCCCATCTCACACATCTCTATCCCTAAAGAACTAATTTCTTTCTTCTTATGAACTCATCAATTCTATTCTGTTTCCTCACCTTTCTTCTACCACCTTTAAACACTTTTCCCCAACTCTTCTTTCTTAGCTCTTCCTTAAACTTTATTGTCCTCTTTCCTCTAGTGCTTAATTTATTCCTGTGGGCTTTTTCTCTCACCATTCTATCCAGACATCCTTATCCCAAATATTTAAACTCCTTTGCTTCTTCTAACTTTACTCCCTTCCATCTCCTACTGCATTCTTTGTTTGTTCCTGTCCTTTTCTAAACCTCATTATATTCGCCTTTTTTAGGTTTAAAGTCAAATGTTTCCGGTTTTAAGTATTCCTCCAATCCTCTAATTAATTCATCCCTTCTTCAGCCTCTGCCATTGTCAGTATATCGTCCAGTATATATTTTCTTTTCCCATCCTAACTCCTTTATATCCTTTTCTCTCTCTCTCTTTCCTTATCGTTCCATTATCCTCCATTCCTTTCCTATACTCTTTCCATACATGCTCGTACGTTTCCTCCCCCCATTCACACATTCATCAATTTATGTTCTCCTCTTCCCAGAAAATCTCTTCTCTGACCTCGCTTACATGATGCTCTTCTATTGCACTACAGTTGAACTGAACCTTGCCATCACTATCATTGTCCTTTATATTTTATTTTACTATTTTCTTTATTTGGAATCTCATCTATACTAGGTACTTGTTCATCTTTCATTATTCCTCACACCCTGATTATTTCTTTCTTGTTATGTATTCTTTCTCGTCTCTTCCCCTTTCCTTTTCCCTATTCCCTATTCTTCAAACCTTTTATTTTCCTCCTTTTTATTACACATATAAGTATACTCCCTTTGCCTCTCAAATTCTTTACTACGTTTCTCTTTTCTTCATTCTCTTAATTCTTTTCTCACGTTTGTTTGTCTTTCCATTCCTCATAGGTCTTTTTTATGTGCTTTTTATTATTCCTTTTATTTTCCCTATCATTATTTTCTTCTCTTCTTTTATATTTGCCCCCACCATTTCTAATTGTCTTTAACTTTAATTTAAATTATTCTGTTCTTTCTATTGAATAATTCCCTCTTTTTGTTCTTCTTACCTTTATTTCCTTTTTATTACCTTTATTGTTATTAATCTCTTGTCCTTCTTACACTAGCATTATGAGATAGTGATCAGATTCTATATAATGCACTTTTAGTTACTTGATTTCTCTTACCTCTTCGTCCACTATCACATAATCAATTGCCGTTCCCTTTTCTCCTCCTGAGCGTGTACATTTCCCTTCCTCAACCCCTTTGTATTTTCGTTTAAGATTATTTATCCCGTCTCCTACAAGCTTTTCAATATTTTCTGTCCCTTCCTGTTCAGCAGCTTGTCTTTAGATTTTCTTCATCGGTTTCCTCCTCATTTCCTTCGTCCTCTATCTCCTTTTTCACAATAAAATATCCTATTATAAGCTTTACTTCTTCACTTTCCTGCATCAGTTCTTTTATCTTCTCTGATTTCTTCTGCAGATCACCGTGTTCATACACGCTAACATCTTCAAACCTTCTCCTCCCATCTTCACCTCTTCCACTGTTAATCCTTCTTTTTCTTCTTTCATCTCTTTTCTATCCTTCACTGTTATACCTTCCTCCCGTCGGCCCATCACCATTCCTCTCATTGCTTTGCCTTTTTTAACTTCTTTTGCATTTTGAACCTGCCATATTGTAACTGTAAATTCTCGGTAACTTTATTCTCACTCTATAGTATTGATTTTTACATAGCTGCGTCACCATGATTGCAACCACCTTCAATTGTTTCAAACTTCTCCTAAATTCCCTAGCCTTTCTTTCCAAACCTACATCATTACAGTAGTATATCTTTCATTCTTCCCTTATTTTATTTCTCGCCTCTTTTAGTTTCAGTTCCTTCCTTGTTATCTTCTTTGTTCACTGGCTTTGAGCCATGTGCACTCCTACCCCTTCGCTTCTTACACTTCTCACTTCCTCTATCTACACCTTCGCTTCTCTTCTTTTTATCTCTTTTTCTACTTCTCTTTTCAGTTCCTTCTCCTCTAATCTATATTTCTTTCTTCTCTCTTCTACCTTTCTATTCTCTCTATTTTCCTCAACCTTTCTTTATAATGTCCACTTTCACCATCTCTAAACTCCCGGTTTGAGCTGTCAATCTATTTTATCCTACTTTCAAACTCTTCTACTTTTTTACTATACTCCTCTTGCTATTCTAGTCGTTGTTCTCAGGTCCCCATCCTTTTTTCAAAATTTTTCATTACTTCTTCCCATTTTATCATCTAATTCATACGTTCAGCTATTTCTTTTATAATTTATTGCTTTATTTCCTCTACACTTTCCTCGTGTCTTTTTTCTTTCATCTCTATTACCTAGAATATAATTTTACGCATTTCTTTCAAATTTAAATTTTCGTTTTCTTTCGTCCCTCTTTTTCAACTTTGTCTTCTTCTTTCCCCTTATCTCCCTCGTCATTCGTTCCGTTTTAATATTTCTCTGATGGTGTTCTTAATATTTTCGAAATATTTAAGCATGGTCCTACTTTTTTCGTATCATTACTGCTAGCTCTCCCTTTTCCATATCCCCCTTTTTATTAATTATGTTATAACAGTGACGGCAGAGGGAAATGAAGGGTGGCGGTTTTAATTATAAAAGATTGGAGAAATACTTGTGTAGAAAAAAGTTGAATCTAAATGTAGAAAACACAAAGATAATGAGATTTAGAAACGAAAAGGAATAACAAAGAATTGTCTCGTAGATGGAAAAGAATCAAGCTACAAGAAGTAAACAACTTTAAATATTTGGGATATAGCTCATAAAATTGAGATCATAGATCTTATATAAGAGAAAGAGTTAAAAACGTCAGGAGTAATGAAACAGATGTGGGAAATATGAAAAGGGTTAAAAAAAAGATAGAAGGAAGTACCAGAGTGGGAAAAAGGACATCTAAATTTTAGGGAAAGTTAAGGAAGGGAATTTGAGGGTAGTTGGCACAACAGGGTTTGAAGGAGGTAGAAATAAGAAGGAGGGCGATAGAAATTACGAAATAGGAAAAAGAAAGAAGAGAATTCTTTAGGGATAGATATACGAGATGGGACTGGAGTATATGAAGAATTGAAGAAAAGAGACAGGGAAAGAGAATTAATAGAAAAAGATGGGGATGATTGAGGAATTAAAATATAATAACTGGTATAAGATGATAAAATGGAAGGAGTACCATTGTATTTGGAAAAAGGATCAGGAAAGAGAAGGATAAGAATAGCAAGATTACAGTTGGAGAGCGACATAAGGGAAGGGATGTATTGGGAAAATTAAGAGAACAGAAAGTGGAGTATCTGTGATGGGAAGAAAAAGCATGGGATGTATGGGAAGAATGCAGGAGAGAAATTGAAGATAAAGGAAGCTACCAAGAGAATGTGGTAAAGATTTCAGGGAAGGGTGGATCGGGTAAGGAGTCGATGAAAGACTTGGAAGGGGCTCGAAGAACGAATAAGAGATAATTAAATAGTGATAGTGAAAAATGGCAAGGTTGAGTTAGAAGAGAAGTGAAAGAACTTTTGCGGGTCTTAATATAGCTACCAGAAAAGGAAGTTTCTATGAATTCTGAATATAAACAATAAAGAAGTTACAGAAAATGAAAAACTCACTTGGGTATCAAGACAACAGGACATCCGAGTTGAAGAAGGTTCCTGGCAAGAAATTCAGGAGCAGGTGGAAGAATCGAAGGTGCGGAATGTCTTGTGGGTCTGATTGGTCTCTGCTTTTGATTCGGACTGTCAGGAACGCAGAGAAGATTGTGTTCTTCAAGCCTATCCGACTTTCGAGGAATTCTCAGGGAACCTCCAGTCTGTGAATTTCTTATCAACTCACCCTCTGAAATCAAAAATTGATCCCTGCCTGTATTTATATACTCAAAATTGAATAACTGATAAATTAAAAAACGTGTTCAACAAAAAAGTACATCTTTTATTCAACCTGAATCTATTGCCAAATTGAATGGATTTTATGATTTAACAACAATATTTTTTTAATTGTAAGAGTGAGCTGAACACGAGATTCATGTCAGCATATTCGAACTATCTGAAAACAGAAGCATAATATATTGTCATTGTCGTCAAATTTTTGAGTCATTACAATTTCAGTTAATTCCTTTGGTTAAAACATGTGTGAATGAAATGATGAGAGGCTATAAAAAAGTATAAATACAGTTTGTTTAATTCGTTTTAGAAGCCATTACGTCACGTGTCTGTCATAGTACCACGTCCTACGTTACGTGAACATTTTATATGCTATCTAGGTATCTTCATGTAGATTGTGCAAGTGTACATCATACAGCAGAGCAATGCGAAACACACATATTCACAGCTGGATTTACCTTGGACTTAGGGCACCCACAAAGCCATTTATGCCTTCGGTAATATGTTTAATTCGATCAATAATCAAAAATTGAAAATTAAATTTAAACAAACTAAAATTGATATAATTTAATCATAAGATACAAGAAATAGGGAATGATAACTCTCTATGGTTTTATCAAAAACCGAAAATCTTTCTGAAGGTATCTAGGCGAAAACGTGAGAGGCCTTTTCCAGTACTTCATATCATCCTCTCTGATCATCAAAAAGTTGAAATACTTATAGATAGGGTTTTTTTACTTTTTGCCGCGCATTTAGGATAGAAAATGCGACATTTCTATTGAAACGCACATATATAAGTAAATAGATTAATTTTGTAGGTCAATCATTAATTATTTTCTAAGAATATGTGTTTTAATATCAGCAAAGTCAATAATTTAATCTTTGGAATCTAAACTAAGGGAGCAAACACTGTCCGAATTTTTATTCTCTAATATTTGTTGCACAAATCTAAATATCAAAATTCGTGATAGTGAATCACCGCCAAATAAAAAAAAAACCGTGGTTATATGTTCTTCGTTGATTTCTGTCAAACCTTTTGAAATTAATATTTTGGAAACTAGAAAACAGCAGATTCATTAGACAAGAACAAAAACTACACTTTTTTTACCAGATTTGTCTAAAAAATTTCCGGATAAATTGACTAGAAAATATCCATTGCACTTTTTCAGGAAATTTCGATTCATTCATTATTTCTAGAGTTATTTCATTTTTTTATGCCCAAAATTATATTTTTCAGCAATAGAATCGAACTGTAGTTTTCTATATTTAATCAATTGGTCTAAAAATTTAAGGATTAATTGACTAGATGGAGATTCATTTGGAATTTTTCATGAAATTCGTTTCATTTATTATTTCTAGAGTTATTTCACCACAAATTGATTCCGAAATTGATTATCAATTTGTGGGCAGTTTAGTCGACCTGTAGCTTGCAATATTCAACCGATTTGTCTAATTTTTTTTGGATATATTGACAAGATGAACCTTCAGTGTTATTGTTTAGGAAATTTCGATTCATTAATTATTTCTAGAGTTATTTTACTTTTTTGCCCGAAATTCGATTTTTCAGCAGTTCATTCAATCTGAAATTTAAAATGTTTAGCCAACACGTGTAACATTTTTGAGATATATTGAATAGATAAACCTCCAATATTATTATTCAGGATTTTTTTATTTAATTATTATTTCACATTTTATTTCCAAAATCAGATTTTTTAGCAGTTTAGTGGTTCTATAGATAGAAATTTTTAACCAATTTGAGTGAAATATTTGGGATATATTGACTAGTTGAACCTTCAGTACCATTTGTTAGGAAATTTGGATTCATCAATTATTTCTAGAGTTATTTGACTTTTTATGTCCAAAATTAGGTTTTTTAGCTGTAGAAACGAATTGTAGCTTTCTATATTTAACCAATAGGTCTCAAATTTTTAGGAA
>NC_046666.1:1055496-1072660 GCF_010883055.1 Belonocnema kinseyi | reverse complement strand
GTGTTATTTTTTTAGGAAATTTGGATTCATCAATTATGTCTAGAGTTATATTACTTTTAGGCCCGAAATTCGATTTTTCAGCAGTTCAGCCACCATGCAATTTCAATTGTTCAGCTAACACGTGTAGCATAATTCTTGAGATATATTGACTAGATGAACCTCCAATGATATTATTAAAAAAATTTTCATTTAATTGTTATAATTTTTTATTCCCAAAATTAGATTTTTCAGCCGATCAGTAGATCTGAAGATTGAAATGTTTACTCGATTCATGTGAAATATTTGGTATATACTAACTAGGCGAACCTCCAGTGCCATTACTTAAGAAATTTTAATTCATTAATTCTGTCTGGAGTTATTTGACTTTTTATGTCCAAAATTTGATTTGTTAGCAGCAAAGTCGATCTGTAGCCTAAAATATTCAAGCGATTGGTCCAAAATTTTTAGGAGGAATTAGCTAGATCAAGATCAATAACTGTTACTCAGGAAATTTTAATTTGTTAATAATTTATAGAGTTATTTCACTTTTCATGTCTAAAATTCGATTTTTCAGAAGTTCCGTCGACCTGTAGCTTACAATATTTAATCAATTTATCTCAAACTTTTGGACTATATTGAGCAGATGAAACTCCAGTATTTTTACTTCAAAAATATTGATTCGTCAATTATTTCTAAAGTTATTTTACTTTTTTGCTCGAAATTCAATTTTTAAGGTGTACAGTCGACCTGCAATTTAAAATCTTTAGCCAACACGTGTAACATTTTTGGGATATATTGACTAGGTGAATCTCAAGTGCCATTAATTGCTATTTTTGGATTAATTAATTATTTTTAGAGTTATTTCACTTTTTATGTCTGAAATTAAAATTTCCAGCAAGTCAGTAAACCTACAGCGTACAATATTTAACTGATTTGTCTAAAAATTTCTGGGTGAATTAACTAGATAAAGATCCATTGCCATTTATCACGAAGTTTCGATTCATTCATTATTTCTAGAGTTATTTCACCATTCCATTTCTCGATTTGTCTAAAATTTTTTGTAGATGTTAACTAGCTAAAACTTCAGTGCTATTTTTCAAGAAATTTGGATTTATTCATTACTTCTAGAGTTATTTCACTTTTGGTGTCAAAAATTCGTCTTTTTAGCAGTTCAGTGAACATGTAGTCGACAATATTAAACTGATTTGCCTAAAAATTTTACAATAAATTGACTCGAACTATAGCCTAAAACACTCAACCAATTTGTCTAAAGATTTTCGGATAAAATAATTTGATGAAGATCCATTTCTAAATCCCAGAAAATTTTGATTTGTTAATTAATTATTTGTAGAGCTATTTGACTTTTTTGCCCGTAATTCGATTTTTGAACAGTTCTGTTGAAATTTAGCTTACAATATTTAACTGCCCTACTGGTGGTATAAAGATTGAAAAAGATAGAAATTGGGAGATAGGAAAATATATGAATGGTCGGGAACCATAAGGGGCTAACCCACCAATTTTTCAAAATGTACTTTTTTGGCTTTTTGCAATTTCCAATCAGTCCTTAGTTTTATGCTTTTTTAGAAAGTGGAAAAATGAAATTTTACTATTTTTAATAAAACAACAACAGCTCTCAAAAGGCTATTCCAAGACGTACTCGGTGAATCATTTTTCCGTTCTTCCGAAAAATTTTTCAAATAAGAGTTAACTTCTTGTAGTTCCCGATCATTCATATAACTTGATTAAAAAAGATAGTTGGGAATTTAGATTAAAAGAGATAAAGGTTTACGTTATTTTAGATTTAAAAATAGGTAGAAAAAGATGGATGAATTTAGATTGACAAAGAAAGAAAAACAAAATTGACGTTGATAGATGAAGCATAGGTTGAGATAGAGCGGATGGTATTGAAAAAGATAAACGAGAATTAAGATTAACAAAGAGATTGAACGGGATATATTTTCTCTATCTCTTTCTATAAAAAATATTCAAAAATATGGGATCGCTATCTTTTTACTTCTAGCACAGTGATTCATCTAAAAAATTTCAGATATTTAAAAATAAAAATTTTTATTCAAAAAGAAGAAAAATCTTACCAAAAACGTCAACAAAGAAGTAACTTCCGTTATCAGTTTCACGTAGTTTGTGAAATATCAACCCAGTGGGCACAAAATTTGGCGATGTCGTTACGACATCGTTACGACATCGTTACGACATCTGTACGACATTTTTACGACATTCTATGTCCGTGTCGTTTCGGTGTCTTTACGATATCGCAAAGGCACCTTAACGACATGGACATAGGATATCGTAAAGTTGTCGTAAAGATGTCGTAACAATGTCGTAAAGACGTCACCAAATTTTGTGCCCACTGGGAATGTTTTCTATGTAATTCTAATTCTATTCATTAAATTTGATACAATTATAGAAATTTTCAGAATGTATTATTCAAAGGGAAAAGAAGTGAAAACTTGGCGAGAATTTATCTCTTTTTCTGTTTAATAATAATAATCTCACAAAGCTTGCATTTTTTCATTTTTACTATATTCTCAGAATTTCTGTACTTTTACAATCTAATCAATTAAAAATTTTATATACCACTTGGAATTACTTAGCAAACTTTGACGTTTTACAAACTATGTTGATTGTATTTGAATTTTTAATTCGCGTAATTAAGTTTCAATATTTCAATATTTGCTACGGGTTCAAAGTTTCAGAAGAAATTTGTAATGAATTATGTCCGCTTCGATTACCTTATCAAGCACAGAGAGACTGTAAATTACACTATTTTTACAAAGTGCAGACTGAAACAAAAAGGGAAGTATATAAAAGATAATTTTATTTTATTTCCTCTGATTTGATACCGACCCTCGAGAAAAATAGAAAATTATTGAAAAATATTGTTGATAAGATAAAAATGACTAGAACTGTACACTTTCATACCTAACAATTTATTTACAACAATGAAAAACCATCGCTGCTTTTTTTTTTATTCAGAAATTGGAAAATCTGCAGAACCCACACAAAATGGATCGCGGACTTTTTGATAAAGATTCATGCGGGGTAATCCCGATTAATTTATTTTCTGTTAAAAAATATTTTTTTTCATTAAAAAATATATATTACGCGTAAGAGATATTATAAAGCATATGCCTTCTGACCTGATTCATCACTCACCTTCGTTTACATATGCCCTTGTTCTCATTTCTCATCTCCGAGTAAAATCTTTACTCGAAATCTCGAATCCAGCCGGTAATTGAATATGTAATTTGAATTATAGAAAAAAATTTTCAATTGATCACTACTTTTAGTGAAGAAAATGAAAGTAAAATATTCCATAAAAAAATGTTTTATGCTTGACATTATCTTTAGTTAAGATCCAGATTTTAGTACTAATAAGATAAGAATAGTTTCACGTTAGAATTTTAGTGAAGCCAGAAGGCAACACAAGTTTATGTATAAATTTTATAAACCTTCGAGCTATTAGTTTGAAAAAATGTAGAAATCTTTTAAATAAAATTAGTCAATTAATTATAAAATCTTTGAACATTGTATCTGAAGCTGAAAATTAAGACGAAAAATCAGAATATTTATTTATTTTTGGCAAGAAGCCAATTTATTTATTTTTTTTTAATCGAATTATTAGCATTGCATTTCTCTGGCTCAATAATACGAAAAGATCAAATTTTAATATAAAATTAAAGCCGATATGGTGAAATGTGAGACTTGAGGAGATTCAATCAGAAAAATAATTTTATGAAGAAAAATTGTCATTCAAACCAAAAACCATTTCTTTGAATGAAAAGTTTCTTTAACTGATAGCCAATGAATATTTCTTATTTATACATAAAAGTAAATCATATCTACATTTGTTAGTTTTCTCTAAACAATTTGTGATACTTCAATAATTTAATAAATGATGAATTCTAGTTAGGAAAATAAACTTGAAAAAATTTTATTTTAACATTATAATGGATTCTCTTGTTATTCAAATATTATTATTATTCAAATATGGTAAAATTTTTTTAATCCTTAATAAAAAAATTGTTTCTGAATTTTGAACGTCTATAAATGGTCTAATATTATACCAAATAAAAAGTGTTCAATTTCAGACGCTGTTAATTTGAAACTGCCTAAGCACTAAAAGCAGTATATATTCTTCATTTTTTCAATGTAAGTTCTAAAAATAGAAGACTCTGGAGAAGATAGTTTGTATTTATATTTCTCGAAGCTTCTCGAAACAGGATTTTACGAGGAATCGAGAACCTTCTAAAACTCGTTACCGGGAAGTTTCATTTTGCGCTCGAGCTCTGATTGGTTATCTTGCGTGAGGCCCTCCCCTTTCCAGTCACCGAAACGCGCTTGCAAGCGAGCGGGAGACTAAGGCCGAGCCAGTCCTGTTCGAGCAAGCAACGTGTGAACGTAAACTGAATAAACTTGTGATTATTAAATTACCCGTTCGCTTATTGTTATTTTTCGTTTATTCTTTTCCGCGCGGACTACAACTCAAAATTTTTCCGAAAATGGGTTTCATTGCATTATAAATTTTAAAAAAATCAAATACAACTTGGCATAAAAAGAATTGTTAAAAAACTTCTTTATAATATAACGATAACAAAAAAAATATTAAAAATTTTATTAACAATTTCAGCGACATAATTATTGTTAAGTTTTTTTTTTCGGAAAAAATGCGTCGTTTGAAACAAATATTTGTTAATATTATTCAACTTGCCCATATCTCGAGATCAAATTTTTACTTATGTGAAAAATTGAAAATTCGATTTCAAATCGCTACCGAAAAAATATTTTCAAAACCTTTTGAAATTGCAAACTCAACATTCTTGGATGATTTACTCAAATTTTCTAAGCCTTTTTAAATCAAAACTTCTAGGCCCTCATTCAAAAACTCATTATCATGGAATTAAATTTTATTTTTTGTTAAAAAAAAATTGAATTTGTAATCGCAATCCGCAGACGAGTCTGTTCCAATTTGTGGTCAGTGACACTCAGGTTGGAAACTGACGTTTTTATTTCCTCGTAAGTGAATAATTGTTTCCAATCAAATTTTTTAGGCTTTTTTCGATCTCCTGAAGAATTAGGATTTGTTGCTTATTTAGTTCTATCATCACTAAACTATAAATAGTTTTTTAAGTAACCCCTGAGGAACAATTAAATTTTAAATTCCAAAATACCGTTTTTTTCTATTTTTGTCTGAAAGAAAAGTTTAGGTTTCGTCACTTAAGAGACTTAAGATTAAAATATGGAAATATTACTTTTTATTCGTGAAAATAAGTTCTGAGAGAAAAAAAACTTTAAATTAAAATCGTTTAAAAATAATTATCTTCTATAGTTGAAACAATAATTAAAACCAGCCTTTCGTTAAATAATTTATTTTTTACTTAAAATGTCCAAGAACGCTTAAATAAATTTGTATCGAACAATTTTAAATGAAAAACTTTAAATAATCACTACTAAACTGAGCATTTAAAACTGAAAATCAATCAATTTTACAACTTAGAAGTAAACCAGTTTCAAATTTAAGGCGTTTGAAAATTAAAAATATTGAATTTGAACTGCTGAAAAATTCTATACAATTTTAAATTTACAGCCTTTAAAAATCCTTGAATTTCCTGAAATCCTGGAATATTCTAAATTTCTGAACTTTTTGACAATTCTGAATTACTGAAACTCTTTGAATTATCTGAATACCGCGTATATTACCTAAATGCTCTGAAATGCCTCTAATTCTTTTAATTCCTCAAGTCCTTGAATATTCGGAATTCCTAGAATTTACTGAAATCCTGAGATTCCAGGAATCACTTGAATGCTCTGAAATCCTTGAATATCCCGAATTCCTTAAATTTTCGAAATTCCTTGAATATCCCGAATTCCTTAAATATTCGAAATTCCTTGAATATCCCAAATTCCTTGAATAATCGAAATTCCTGAAATCCTTTAAATTCTCGGAATTCCTGCGATGTAATGAATTATCTGAATTTGTTTTAATATTTTGAAATTCCATGAATTCCTTTAATGCTCTGAAATCCATAAATTTCCTGAATTCATTGAATATTTGGAATTTATCAAATTCCTTGAATTCTCTAAGTCCCCTGAGTTTAATGAATATTCTAAATTCTTTTAATGTCTTTAATTTCCTGAATTTAAAGCTTTCTCAAGAAATTCCTAAAATTCTCTGAATTCCTTGAAATATAGGAATTCCTTAAATAATTGGGGTTCTCTGAATTTATTGAACATTCTGAAATCCTGATATTCGATGAATATTCTAATATTCTGATACTCCATGAATTCTTTAAATGCTCTGAAATCCTTGAATATTCTGATTTCCTTTAATTCTCTAAATAGTCTAAATTCCTATAATAGTTTAAATTCTCTAAATAACCTAATTTACTTGAACATTATGAATTCTTTCGAGTCTCTAAATTTCTCGAACTCCTTGAATTTCCTGAATTTAGAGAGTATATAATTTTTAAGGAATTCCTGAAATTCTCTGAATTCCTTGAATATTCTGAAAATCTGACCTTCCATGCATTAATTAAATGCTCTGAAATCCTTAAATATCATGAATTCCTTGAATATTCGAAATTCCTGAAATTCTTTGAATTCTCGGAATCCCCTCAATTCCTGTAATATACTGAATTCTCCAAATTCTTTGAATATTCTAAAATTCCATGAATTCCTTGAATGCTCTGAAGTCCATGAATATCCTGTATTCCTTGAATATTTGGAATTCATGAAATTCCTTGAATTTTTTAAATCCCCTGAGTTTATTGAATATTCTGAATCCTTTTAATTTCTTTAATTTCCTGAATTCCCTGAATTTAAAGAATTTTCCAGGAATTCCTGAAGTTCTCTGAATTCCTTGAAATGTAGAAATTCCGTAAATAATTGGAGTTTTCTGAATTTATGGAATATACTGAAATCCTGATATTCGATGAATATTTTGATATCCTGATACACCATGAATTCTTTAAATTTTCTGAAATTCTTGAAAATCCTGAATTCGCTGAATGTTCCTAACTCCTGAAAATGTCTGAATTTTTTGAGTTCTCTGAAATCCTTGAATATTCTGAATTCCTTTAATTCTCTAAATTCCTTTAATATTTTGAATTCCTGGAATTCCTTAAATTTTCTAAATCACCTGAGTTACTTAAGCATCATGAACTCTTTTGATTCTCTAAATTTTTCGAACTCCTTGAATTTCCTGAATTTCCTGAATTTAGAGAATTTATAATTTTTAAGGGAATCTTGAAATTTTCCGAATTTCTTGAAAACTAAGAATTCGTTAAATATTTGAAATTCTCTGAATTTCTTGAATATTCTGAAATCCTGACATTCCATGTTTATTTAAATGCTCTGAAATCCTTGAATAATTGGAATTCATGAGATTCCTTGAATTTTCTAAATCCCCTGAGTTTATTGAATATTCTGAATTCTGTTAATTGCTTTAATTTCCTGAATTTAAATATTTTTCAAGGAATTCCGGAAATTCTCTGAGTTTCTTGAAATTTAGGAATTCCTTAAATAATTTGAGTTCTCTGAATTTCTTGAATATTCTGAAATCATGATATCCCATGAATTTTTTTAATGCTCTGAAATTCTTGAACATCCTGAATTCGATGAATATTCCTAACTCCGAAAAATGTCTGAATTTCTTGAGCTCCCTGAAATCCTTGAATATTCGGAATTCCTTTAATTCTCTAAATTCCAACGATATTCTGAATTCCTTCAAGTCTCTTAATCACCTGAGTTACTCGAACATTATGAATTCTTTTGATTCTCTAAATTTCCCGAAATCCTTGAATTTCCTGTATTTAGAGAGTTTATAATTTTTAAGAGAATCCTGAAATTTTCTGAATTTCTTGAAAACTAAGAATTCGTTAAATATTTGAAATTCTCTGAATTCCTTGAATATTCTGAAATCCTGACATTCCATGAATTCTTTAAATGCTCTGAAATCCTTGAATATCCTGAATTCCTTGAATATTCAGAATTTGTTGAATATACCTAATTCCAGAAATACTTGAAATTCCTTGAATTATCTAAATGACCTGAGTTACTTCAATTTTCTGAATTTCTTTGAGTCTCTCCTGCATTCCCTGAATTTAAAGAATTTATCATTTTTTTAAAGAATTATTTGGAATAAAATAATTCCTGAAATGTTTTCAATTCTCTTGAATCCCTGAATTCCCGAAATTCTTCTGAATTCCTTTCACATACTGAAATTAGTGAATGTTCTAAATTATTCATAATCCTTTGCATTGTTTTCAACTCCTTGGAGTTCAGGAAATTCTCATAATTCAGAAAATTGCACGAAATCAACAAATTACACGCATTCAAGGAATTTATCTGATTAAGGGAATTCAGATGAATTGAGAAGATTTCAAGGAATTTACAAGAATTCAAAAGGATTTGAGAGTTGAAAAGCATTCCAAGACATTCAAACGAAAGAAAAAGAATATATATAGAATTTGAAAAATTTTAATGAATGAAACATTCAAAATGATTACTTTTAATAATGACATGCATGAGAAACTTAAATTCAAGTCCTGAATAATTAGAAAATTCCAAAATAACATTAAAAACTTAATATTTTTGAGTTACATGTCCAATTCTTCAAGCCTCATTCCACATTAATCTACAATTAAAGCAAAAATATTTGCCTGCAAAATAGAACGTAGCATCTAAACTCATTTTTTTAAAGTTATTTAACTCTACAATCAAAAACTGGAATCATAGTAATTTTGTAGCGTGCGTCTAAAATTGCTAGTGTATAAACAGTCAACCTGAATAACAAAAACACGCGATAAGCTTGCTGTATCATAGTGTAGTATAGCAGCAACATAGACGCATATAGACCATCGCATTTTATTGTTGTTTATTTAAAAAAATCCGAACCTTTTAAATAGTCACGAGCAGAAATTCGTAAACTATTTCCACGTCGAAGAGTCCCTGAATTTGTCTCCTCTTCATCGTTGCTTGTCATTATGTGTACTCTTTTTTCGAAAACTGAAGATAAAAACAGAGACGCGTTTCAGCTAATTGGCTCACTTCCTCGACTTCCGCGCGTCGTCGTCTTGTCGGTTCAAATCTCGATTCTAAACTCTCGCGTTGTCGCGCCGCGCCGGCTAGGAACCCGCGTAACTTCTTACTGAAAGCCTAAGAATCTCCACCGGCAAAACCAATCGAATCAAGAGAAAAAAATCACGTGTTCTTTTTCTAGACATAATACCACCACTATCCAACACTATTAGTAATCACCAATGTCAGCACTGCAATAATCTCCAAGGCGATTCACCAACATTCTTTATTCTTCCGCCTTTTCACCCGATTATAATTTAACTCGTTTCTATTTTACGAGATTGTCTCTTTTTTTTATCTAATCATCAAAATAAAGGCCATGTCTAACCAAACTTCAGGAACAAAGGCTAATCTGTTATGAAGCGAAAAAAGATAAGAAAAAACATTTTTATCATTGGTAATAACTGCGTTACCTGATTTGAACAGCAAGCGAATTCGGAAGCTAAACTTTTTTTTTGTATAAACAAAATAAAAAATTTAAGGCTAACATAAATTCTTATCATAGACGATAAAAAAAATGAAGATCTACAATCGCTATCAAGAACAATTACTAATATACAATTATACCTAAATCTGACAACATGTTTTAAAGAGCAAAAGTTTTAATCAAATGAGTTCTTTAGTATCATACAGATTTGATGAAAATTCATTAACTCTTCCTAAAACTCGATTCCGGGAATGTTGACACAACTTGGCATATAACTTTACGACAGTTCGATTAAGACTGACAAGCAGCGAAAAGTCTCGTTTATTTTTAATCCCACAAATAACAGCGTCGTTTGCAAAGCGTTGGCGGAATGTCCAACTCATTCTGGTTTCAGGTACAACTTTGATGTAGTTAAAAATAAACTTCCCTCTTTGACGCTTTATCGATTTCATAAGAGAACAATAACTCCCAGCAGTTATTTACACCGCGATACAGTTTTCACGTTTTAATTAAAAATTGAAAGCAATATCAACCTTTTCCTGGCATGCTTATTCAATCGTAAATCGCACGAAAGACATAGCACTTGACATGATAAAATAGACGAGAAAATAGATCAATTTTCAACCACGGAGATAAATTTCTGTCTTAAGTGATCAATCCTCAAGCAAAAAAAAAAAATTAATTTACATAAACATCTTTACCTCTTCTACAAAGTATATTAATCTTCAGTTTTTTTCTTTCATCTCTTTTCTATCACTTCCTCTTCTCCTTACAGGGATCATCCATAAACTACGTTACCAGTTTTAGGACATTTTTTACCCCTTCCCACCCCCAAATTGACAACCGTTGATTTTGTTATCCCCCCCCCCCCCGAAAGTAACTTAGCCTTTAGGTAAAACCGGATTTTAGGTTTGTACTGATTTTTTTGTTTTTATAGCGAGACAAGTTATCAATATGCCTATATGGTCTACGTGTTTGTCTGTTGATTTATAAACTTTGGTAATAAATCAACAATTAAAATAACAAAGTAAGTTTCAGAGTACATGTTGAAATGTGCCTAATTGCATTTTATGTGGCAGTTAATACGGGTATTATTGAATTTTTAAATTAAGAAAGGTTACTACTTAACCAAAAATGGAATAGGTCAATTTTTACATTCTCATCATTTCTGATTAAGAAAGTATTAGAATTGTCGGAAATTTGACATCACACTTTTTCAACGGATCTCCATGTTTCGAGACCCCCTGAATCCGAAAATCAGGTTTTCACGATGGCGTCTATCTGTCTGTTTGTCTGTCCGTCCGCCCGTCCGTAAACACGATAACTCTCGAAAAAATGAACGAATCAAATCCATCTTTGGCACACTTTTTCTAGGTCCTAAAAGAAAGGATGAGTTCGTTAACCAGCCATTTTTGATAAAAATTCAAAAAGTGAGCGAATTTTGAAAATTTTTGAAACCACTTTTTTCTGAATTTGAAAATTCTATGTACGGATATTTATAGTATTGAAAAGGACAAACAATTTATTCTTATGACTTTTTTCGATAAAAAGAAAATTCTCAGAGTTATAGCGTTTTCAAAATTTTTTTAATCAACCGAAAATCAAAATTTGAAGCCGAAAAACGCACGATATGAAAAAAAGTCAAGAGAAGAAAAAATTTTCTTTTTGAAATCCCTACAAGATTAACATAACCAATTTTTGGATTTTGTTCAAAAATCGAAAATTCAAATTTTGATTGCACAAAAAATAATGGAAAATAAACAATTCCATTTTGTGGACAAACTATGTAGGATACAAAAAAAGATGAATTAACAAAAATGGGTATCACAAAAAAGATCTACAATTTCGCTAAGAATCACTTCTTGATAGGTCGCGTTTGTCGGAAATCGAGCGCACAGTGCGAGTGTCACGATGAGAATGTTCACGTCAAAGCCTACAGAGCTTTGAGAAACTTAATCTTTTACTATACTTAATTAAGTAGACAATTCAGAATATGAAGACCCATATAAATACTGCCATCTAAAAGAAATCGTTTGGATAAAGTTTTTTTTCAAGCATTCCAAATTCAAAGAATAAATATCCGAGCGCGAAGCGCGGGGTGTCATTATGTTCGAGCGCGAAGCGCAAGGTAACCTATTATCGAGCGCGAAGCGCGAGATTCAACCGTCGCGCGCTCAAACTTGCAAGCGAAGCGAGCTGCGTGCGCAGCGCGCGATGAGAATGTGCCCGCTAAGCGGGCAGATTTTTTATTTAAAAAATAATAATTTTGCATTATAACAAAAAAAAACCTGCCCGCTTCACAGGGAAATTCTCATCAACCGCAACGCGGGCGGCTTGCCTCGCTAGCAAGTTTGAGCGCACCTAGGGCGCGCGTCTGTTGATTCTCGCGCTTCGCGCTCGGACATAATTACACCTCATGCTTCGCGCTCGGATATTTATTCTTTGCATTCATAATACTTGAATAAAACTTTATCAAAAGATCTATTTTAGATGGCAGTATTTATATGCGTCTTTATATTCTGAATTGTCTACTTCATTAATTTTAGACAAAGATTAAGTTTTCACAAATTTTTTTTATTTTTTTTATTATTCTCAATGTTATTTTTCACGAAGAAAACAAAAAATGCGTGTCCTATCAAGAAGTGAATCTTAACGAAATTTTAGATTTTTTTTTGGATAACAATTTTTGTTAATTCACCTTTCTTTGTATCCTACACAGTTTGACCACAAAATAAAATTTTTGATTATTTTTTGTACAAACAAAATTTGAATTTTAAATTTGTTATGACAGTCTTGTAGGGATCTTAAAAATGAATGTTTTTCTTTTCTTGACTTTTTTTCATATAGTGTGTTGTTTGGCTAAAAATTTTGAATTTCAGTCGATTTTAAATATTTAAGATGCTATAACTCTGAGAATTTTCTTTTTATCAAAAAAATTTATGAGGACAAATTGTTTTTCCATTTTAATACTATATATATCCATACAACAAATTTTTAAATTCAGAAAAAAGTGGTCTCAAACATTTTCAAAATGCGCTCACTTTTTGAATTTTTATCAAAAATGGCTGGTTAACAAACTCGTCCTTTCTTTTAGAACCTAAAAAAATTGTGCCAAAGATGGATTTTATCCGTTCATTTCTTCGAGATTTATCGTGTTTACGGACGGAAGGACGGACACACAGACAGACAGAAACTGTGTCAAATTTTGGACAATTCTAATACTTTCTCAATCATAAATAATGAGAATGCAAAAAAAACTCATTTTCTACGAAATAGTTAACTTAAAAATAAATTATTGAACTTTCCGGGACCAAACGTAAATTTTCTATACCAAACAGTTGAATTATCAAATCAAAAATATGAAACTTTAATAAAAAAAAGTTAATTTTATACCAAAAAGACGACTTTCCAACGAAATAAAAAAACTCTCAACCCAAAAGTTGAATTTTCAACTAAACTAGATTAATTTTCAACAAAAAAAAGTATTTTTAACAAAACAGTTCAATTTTAAGAAATAGTTGAATTTTCACATAAGAAAACTATTTTCGACCAAAAATGAAACAGTTGTTGAATTTTTCATTAAAAAGATGATTTTTAAAAAAAAGTTTAATTTACTACAAAAAGACAAATTTTTTGCAAAATTCAAGAATTTTGCAGAAAAAAGTTGAATTTTTAACTAAAAAAGATTAATTATTAAACAAAAAGATTAATTTACTACCAAAAAAGACAAATTGTTAGAAAAATTAAAGAATTATCAACCAAAAATTTGAAGTTTCAACTAGAAAAGATGAATTCTTAAACAAGAAGATTAATTCACTTCCCAAAAAGACTTTTTTTAATAAAATCCAAGAATTCTCAAACAAAAAGTTGAATTTTTAACTAAAACATGAATTTGTAAAAAAAAGATGAATTTTTAAACAAAAATATTAATTTACTACCAAAAAAGACAAATTTTTGCAAAATTGAAAAAAATTTTAACCAACAAGTTGAATTTTTGTGATAGAAAGAAAATGAATTTTTTATTTTTAAGAAAGTAGTTAAACTTTAAAACCTTGTTGTTATTTTTTTTTAAATATGCATTTATAAACAAAAGAATTAATTTTCTACCACAAAAACGAATTTTTAACAAAATACGTTAATTCTTAATCAAATAGTTAAATTATCAATTAAAAAAAATGAATTTTTGAAATAAATTTTCCTAAATTTTTATACAAAAAGAATAACGTTTTTCAAAACAAACAAATTTTTAACAAAATTCAAGAATCCTCAATCAAAAAGTTGAATTTATAACTAAAAAAGATGAATTTTTAAACAAAAAGATTAATTTACTACCAAAAAAGACAAATTTTTGCAAAATTGAAAAAAATTTTAACCAACAAGTTGAATTTTTGTGATAGAAAGAAAATGAATTTTTTATTTTTAAGAAAGTAGTTAAACTTTAAAACCTTGTTGTTATTTTTTTTTAAATATGCATTTATAAACAAAAGAATTAATTTTCTACCACAAAAACGAATTTTTAACAAAATACGTTAATTCTTAATCAAATAGTTAAATTATCAAATAAAAAAAATGAATTTTTGAAATAAATTTTCCTAAATTTTTATACAAAAAGAATAATGTTTTTCAAAACAAACAAATTTTTAAAAAAATTCAAGAATCCTGAATCAAAAAGTTGAATTTATAACTAAAAAAGATGAATTTTTAAACAAAAAGATTAATTTACTACCAAAAAAGACGAATTTTTAGAAAAATTGAAGAATTCTCAACCAAAAAGTTGAAAGTTCTAACTAAAAAAGATTAATCCTCAAACAAAAAGCTTGATTCACTTCCCAAAGACTTATTTTTAATAAAATCTAAGAATTCTCAAACAAAAAGTTGAATTTTTAACTAAAAACATGAATTTGTAAACAAAAAGATTAATTTTCTACCAGAAACATTTAGGGATTTATGTGTGTGTGAGGGAGGGGGGGGGGAGCTTCAACACTGATAAGTTTTTTATTCATAATTCTTCAAATATGTTGCGAAGCATTAAATCCCCCACCCCATAATTATTTCTGGATTCGCCCCTGAAAACATTCATCATCTGCAAACATACTAAAAACTGGAGAATATGTACTTTTTGAAAAAAAAATCTCAAAATTCTAAAAGCTTAATATATATACATATATTTTTACTTTTACTAGCCCCCCCCTCCCTCCTATCCATGACCAACCGTGGTCTTGTGAGCCCCCCCCCTCCCCTAAAATGGTAACGTTGTTTATGGATGATCCCTTATTCCCATCACCGTTCCTCACATTTCTCTGCCTTTCTTATTATTCTTCTTTCATTCACTATTCTCTCCAAATTTATACCTCCAAACTCGCGCTTTTAGCTCTCTCTTCTTTATCCTACTTTTCAACACCAACTCTTTACTATAATCGTTATTTTCTCCCCTTTAGGTCTGCATTCTTTTTTCCAAATTTTGTCCGACTCCTTCCCATTTCCTCATCACTTTTTTAAGTTTGAGAAGTTCCTTCCTAATTTTTTGTTTTATTTCTTCTCCCCTTTCTTCGTACCTTTTATCCTTCACCTCTATTACCAGACTTTAACAAACTCTCTCCTCTGTCTCTGTCCCAATCCCACCATATACCTTTCCTAATAGCATATATATATATTATTATAATACACATAATATTCTTCTGTCTATTACATTTTTCAACATTTCTATATCCTTTCCCACTCTCCCACATAACCAAACTTTCGGTTGGGATTTCTATTTTCTCTAGACTAGCTTTAAACTCTTCTACCTTTTTACTAGGCTTTTTCTTCTTTTCTAGTATTTGTTCTAAATTCTGCATCCTTTTTACCCAATTTTCCCCGACTTCTCCCCATTTTATCAATTTTCTGAGTTTGTCCAGTCCCCTCCTAATTTCTTGTTACATGTCCTCTCCCCTTTCTCGTTGAGTAGTCATAGGAAGAAAGGAATATGCACTATAAGAAGAGAAAGAAAAAGGAAAAGGTTGTAAATTTGAACAACTTAATTAAAGTTTTAAAAGGCTACCAAAATACAACCTTTTTGTAGGCGCATGAGACAGTGCGCATTGAACGGGGATTAATTATTAGACACTGAAGCAGAGGTAAAAAAGGTCAAGAAACTAGAGGTGAATTATATAGATTTAGATCGATTTCCTATAGTAGCTTTAGCGAGGGAAAAGAGTAATCACGATAAAATTGAAGTAGAGGTAAAAAAACAGGTAGAAGTGGATGTGGGATGAAGAGTATAAAGAGAAGGAAGTGAGAAAGGAATTCGGAAAATGGAGAAAAGGACAAACTAGCAGAGAATATAGGACAAACATCAGTATATTGAGATGTGTAAAAAAGAGGAAAATAGAAGGTTTGAAGAAGAGACGAAGAAGAATAGCACAGAAGAGGTTTGAGTGATATTCGACAGACAAAGGAGGAAAAGAGGAAAGAAGAAAGGAGTTCTCTAGAGATAGAGATATAGAATATGGGAATTTCTTTTCAACAGTTAAGACAAAAATTTTTTTTCAGCTTAAAGATGGAATTTCTATCTGAAACGATTTGCTTTTTATGAAGATTTATTTTTAGTATTCAATGATAGTTTTAAACTGCACAGCAAAATCGCAAAAAAAAACAATTTTATGCAGAAATGAAAATAAATCTTTAAAATTTTTAGTTCCAGTTTTCGGCACCAGATGGCGAAATGACAGACCACCATTCCCAATTAAGTATTTCCATTAAGCCATGAAATTTCAAAATGGCCGAACACTTCTGACATAACAAAGCAATTTATACATAGCGTTGCTTGTAATAACTTAGTTCAAAAATTGTGTTTTTTGCAAATTAAAAATGTCTAGTGAATACTTTTTGAGTTTATCTAGTGAAGTGAAGGCTCGTTATTGTGATAAACTAAGTGCAATTGACAATTTAGATCCCTATGCTCTAAAAAGTGAGGATTTTCTCGCAAGTATTCGTGATGTACCCGTAGTGAGTGAGATCAATCTTCTATCGTATTTTAAAATAACTCATAGTTGTAACACTTGCAAACAATTAAAAGCTGAGAGGCTTTCAAGTTTTACGAAGTCGGATTTGTTGAAAAAGTGGAGTGCAAGAAGGTAGATGACAACTTTCTAGTGCGTGGTGAGGTTAGTATTGGCAAGATTATTTTTTATTGCCAGCATGGAACAACAGTTCATATATTGTTAACTTTGCAAACATCATCTACATTTGAAAAAAAAATCAAGGAGATTTTTCTATTACAATTAACATATCCTAACCTCAAATTTAAATTACCTGGCAATATGTTCAAAAGTGCATGCTACTTTTCAAGAACGCGTCATTATTAAATTAATATAAAAAGTGGCACATTACAAAACAAAATATACTCCAATATAAGTAAATACATGCTGGTAATAAAAAATAAACGTGCCAATACTAACCTCACCACGCACTAGAAAGTTGTCATCTACCTTCTTGCACTCCAGTTTTTCAACAAATCCGACTTCGTAAAACTTGAAAGCCTCTAAACTTTTAATTGTTTGCAAGTATAATAACTATAAGTTATTGTACGAGGGTAGTTCAATAAGTCCTTAGAATGAAGTATAAAAACAATTTTTTTTGGGTAAATTTTTTTTTATTTTTCAACATAATCTCCTTGGAGCT
>NC_046666.1:1047738-1055396 GCF_010883055.1 Belonocnema kinseyi | reverse complement strand
ATCTAGTCGGGAGTGGTGCTGACTGAAAACAGATGATTTGGAGCGATTCGCGCGCCATCTGTTGGTCATTCTAAGGACTTATTGAACTACCCTCGTAAAATACGATAAAAGATCGATATCGTTTACTACGGGTACATCACTAATACGGGCGAAAAAATCCTCACTATTCAAAGCGTAGGGATCTAACCCACGAAACAAGTTCTGTTATTGTTACAGATCAAAATAAACCAGTGTTCTATAACATTTGTTACAAGATGGTGACATAGCTGTTCTAGAACAAAAAGGTAACATTATTCTAGAACACTGTAACAAAATTGTGATGGAGCTGTTCTAGAACAAAAAAGGTAACAATGTTCTAGAACGCCGTGACAAAATTGTGGGAAAACTGTTCTCGAACTATGTGGCAGCATTTTTCTGTAACAGTTGCTATGGAATTCTTCTAGAACAAACTGATCACAGACGTTCTATAACATTTGTTTCAAGTTTGTTCTAGAACTGTACTGTAATAGTGTTATATCGAAGTTCTAGAACCCGGTTGCAAGTGTGTTCTAGAACCCTGTTACAAGTTTCTTCTATAACGAATTAGAGACAAAAATAAATAACTGTTTTAGAACAGTTTTTTACGTTATTGTTCTAGAATTGACCAATCACAGACGTTCTTTAACATTTGTTCCAAGTTTGTTTTAGAACTTTGCCGTAATATTGTTATATCGAAGTTCTAGAACCCTGTTAAAAGTGTGTTCTAGAAAATGTTATGTTATTGTTCTAGAACTCACCAATCACAGACGTTCTATAACTGTTGTTCCTAGTTTGTTCTAGAACAGATCGGTTATCACAGCGTTCTAGATCTGTTACAGATTTGTTACGCAACATGTTTAATTGAGTTCTAGATTTGTTCTAGAAATGTTACAGATAGATTGTCACAGCTCAGCGTTCTCGACCTGTTACAGATTTGTTATACAACATTTGTAATTGAGTTCTAGAATTGTTCTCGAAATGTTACAGATCGGTTGTCACAGAGTTCTAGATCTGTTACAGAATTGTAACATAAGACTGGCAACCGAGTTCTACAGTTATTCTAGAAATGTTACACATCGTATTTCACAGCGTACTAGAACTGTTACAGAATTATTCTGGCGTATGGGGCATGACATAGTTACTCGCACGTTCTTAACTTGTTACTAACTTGTTCTAGAACAAGTTCTTTCGTGTTTTAGAACAGTTACAGATCTGTTCTGTAACCATGTTTGCTGAGAAAGTGTCAATTGCACTTAGTTTATCGCCATAACGGGCCTTCACTTCACTACATAAACTCAAAAAGTATCCACTAGACATTTTTAATTTGCTAAAAAACACAATTCTTTAATTAAGATATCACACGCGACGCAATATAGCAAATGCTTTGTTATTCCAGAGATGTTCGGCTATTTTGAAATGACGTCACAGGTGGAAATACTCAATAGGATGATAAAAAAAGGAGTAACAAAATTTAGATTGGGAAACGAGGTAAAGGAAGCGATGTATTGTGAAGACAAGGGAAACAGAAATTGCAGAATCGGAACGATGTGGGTAAGGAATGAAATATAAAGAAAGCTGATAAAAGAATGAGGTAAAGATGTTATGATAGGAAGGATTGGGTGAGTGTATGATAGAATTGCGAAGAGGCGTCTAGAGAAATAAATGAGATAAAATGAAATAGCGACTATCAAAAATAGCACGGTTCAGGTTCAAGGGTTCAAAATTATCTTTAGAAATCCCAAAGCCACATATCGAAAAATTGAAAAAAATAAAATAAAAACGGTAAATGAGGTACTTTCACAGATCCTTCAGGTGAAAATTAAGTCCCATTTTCAAAACGTTTGTTTTATTGACTATGAGTATCTCTCCTTCAACTTCTACTTTATTGACAAACATTATTCTAATCAAATACTTCGATTAGTGGGGCGGAGGAGTCGTTGACTATCTACAAATATTTATAATTGAAATATAAGTAGATAGGGTTCGGTTCTGGAAACAAGTTCCTACCGTATCGACTTCGAGAGCATTCGAAAGTTTTTGAGGTTCATGTGCGTTCTAAGTTTCTAGAATCTTCTTAGAGTTCCGAACTTATAAAATTATTTTGCGCAATTGCGAGAAACAAATTTTGCGTGAAGAGTTTCAGATTATTTATTAATTTCATTGGACATTCACAAGATATTTTTATATTTCCTTGCATCTTCAACTGCGTTATATAGTTTTATTACACCATCGGGACTTTTGAAAAGATTCTAAAAACTTATCACGGGCATGAACCGCAGAAGCTTTCAAACAATCTCCATTGCGAGAAATAAATTTTGCGTAAAGAGCTTCAGATTATTTATCAATTCCACTAAATATTTACAAGATAGTTTTATTTATCCTTGAATTTTCAATTGCGTTATGTAGTTTTATTTTATCACTGGGACTGTTTGAGAAGATTCTAGAAACTTAGCATGGAAATGAACCGCAGAAGCTTTCCAACAACCGCAATAGCGAAAAACAAATTTTACCTAAAGAGCTTCAGATTATTTATCAACTCTACTAAAAATTTACAAAATATTTTTATTTGTCCTCGCATTTTCAACTGCGTTATATATAGTTTTATTACGTCATCGGGACTCTTTAAGAAAATTCTGGAAACTTATTCAAGAAGTCGATAAGGTAGGAATTCGTATCCAGAAGCGTCCCAGCCTATCTACAAATATAATTCTCGTCACTCGTGTCTAGAAGCTTATTTAAAAATACGACTTTGCGACCTGGCGGCTTAAAGTTCCAAGTCAATGAATTTAAGATACTTGATGAACTTTTCCGCCAATGAGTGCTGATGGTTTCCAGACTTTTTCGCGAGGGCGATGACGTCATGGTTGTGGTTGCGGAACGCCAACTCAAGAAGTCCTTTAGATACTGAGGCACTGTCTACAGTTCTGCTTCTGTTTATTTCTATCCGAGGCCTTATCCCTTGACAGGGGTCAAAATTTTCGGATTTGTAGTAGGAATACTTTTTGTAGGAAGTTTGAAGGGCGAGAAGCGAGTAAGCCAGAAACCTCCGATGGCACCAGAGAGCCTCGTGTCCTGGAAAGGAAATGATGAGGTCCTCGTTTAACATGCATTCTTCTGCCCAGTAGGAGAGATTTATTAAACACTGTTCGTAATCCGAGACCCTTTTTTCATTTTCCGAATCGTGCATCAGGTCCAGGACTTGGTCGCTCGATCCGTCGAACAAGAGAAAGACGTCATTGCAACCTGAAAAAAATTAAAAGATTTAAAGGAAAATTAGTTTAGTCGTTATCTTTCGAGTTATTCAAACCGTTTTGTTGAATCAACTAATTTTCGCAAGAGCAACCTAATTTATATATTTTTTTTTTTTTGATTTTACCTCTCGTGCCAGCTTTGGCAAATTTGAAAACAAGTTCTCGACTTTTAGCAACCCTCTCTGGGGAAGGAGCGCCTTCCTCTCTATTTCGACGATAAAGAAGCAGTTTTTTGAGCAAAAATTGTCTGTAGGCGAACCCACTGTAATCAGACACGTGCCGATTGCACCAGTTACTCGACTCTTCCCATTCTGTCTGAAGAAGAGGGTTGAGATCTTCTGGAGCCAAGGTTTCAAAAAGACCAAGTGCATATTCTCGATGACTCCAGGCGTGGCAATTGTTGGCATATCTATCAGCTGCCATCGCGGCGACTTTGAATTCGTTCCTTAAGATGGAATCGACATTCACCGAATGAGTCGACTCCATAAGTATGAATTTTACCAGCCAACGGCGATAAGCAAAGGCCTCGAAACACTTGGATTTGTAGTAGAGGACTATGCTTGCAAATCCAAGTTCCTGCATTGGATCTAATCTTCCGCTTTTTACGAGTTCGCGTTTCATATTCCAGAAAGTGGATATGTCTGGGTTGAGGAGAAGGACGCCTAGTAGCCATTTTGAAACTGTTCCTGAATCTTCTCTTCTGTGTTTGTTTTGTCGGAGATCTAGAAGCCGGTTGTACGCGTAAGAGAAGAGAGGCTGAACGCTCCAGGAGGCCAGACCCAGGGAGTTTTCGTCATGAAAAACTGGAGATTTGTTTTTGTTATCTTCCGCCGGAATTATCTCGAAACTGACACTGCAATTTGAAAGAAAAGGAATCTTAGTTGTAATTGAAGCCCTTTATCAAAAGAGAACGGACAGGATATGCTACAGTGTACCCTTATAGTATCCCTTCTGTATCATGTAAAAAAAATCTCATAAAATCAGCAAGATGGGCGTTGAATTTGCCATTAGAATGTCACGCAGTAATAGCAATAGTTTTTTGTCAACGTTAAAAATTTCAAAAATGGCATAACTTCTGCTGAAGGTAACTTCAAGCGCATCCATATTCAATTAAGTAGTATGCCACTACTGAAATAAGATGCGCTTGAAGTCGCATTCAGCCTATGTTAATGACAGGTATTATATTTTTCTTGTTTTTTAGCGTTATAAAAAAAAACTATTGCAATTATTCCGTGAGCATCTCACAGAAAATTGAACGTAAAAGTATATTATTAATGTCTAATCATTCACCCAAAAACAGGTGTGCCACAAAAATCTTGAAAGAATTGCTTTGTCGCTGTTCTGCAATGCCGATTGATCAATTTGAATAACTCGAAAAAAGGAATGTTGCCAAATTCAAAACACATGTTTACTGAAATGTTATATTGTTCAAAAACTTTTTGTTAGATTTGGCTAGATGTCTCATATTTTGTAGATCATCAGACACACTAAAAACAAAAGTTTTGTACCCATAAACTTTACAGATTCACGATTTTGTGTATACATGATATTTGGCGGTTGTGTTAACATCTTCTAAACATTCAACAAAATTTGTTGATTAAACTATTAGGGTCGGAAATCACTTCACAATAAATGTGAAATACAACCCCTACTATCGGCGAGAAAATGGTAGGCATCCACCTTTGAAGCTTAACAATTCAGCCAAAAAAATGCCAAAAAAAAATTTCGGGTACACTTGAAAACAGTCAAGTTTAGAGCATTTTTTTGCAAAGGGCAAAATGAAAGATTTTGACCAAATTCATTAGTATGAGGAAAACCGGTGTGAACAAATTGCAGTGAATTTCAGAAATAATTAAAATTGTTGCTTAAAAATATTAAAATGTACAACTAAATTATCTTCAGTTCTAATATTTTTTCACAACCTTAAGATTAATCAATATTTAATAATATTGATTTAGACCAGTAGACAAATAAAATTAACATCTAAAATTATTATCTTTTTAGGTTAATAATTCAAATTTTTCGTTGATTCAAGTGCTTTTACAAATTTTCCGGGACCAGTATTGGATGAAAAGTGAAAAACTACTTTTCGTAGGGTTAATCTTTTGAGCTGAAAATACATCGCTTTGGTTGAAAACTAATATTTTTTAGAAGAAACTTGAACTATTTTGGTCAAAAATTCATTTTTTTGTTGTTGAAAATGCCACTACTTTGTTGAAGGTTTAACTATTTTGTTTCAAATGCGTTTTTCTCGTTGAAGATTAATTTTGTTAATTAAACTTTACATTTACCGATTTTTGGATACAAATTAATAGCTGTCAAACCTGACTTCGAATCAGTCACTTTCGACTAATTCAAATGTAGAGTATAAGAGGTAGAGTCATTTTGTAGATGTATGTCATTTTTTAGTTTTAATCAACTGACATTAATAGACTATCTCGTACTGGTACTTTTTGAATAATTTTGAATCTTTTTTGATAGAAAGAGATAGTGAAAATGGATTCTATCAATCTAAATTTACGTCTATCATTTTCAATATCCTCTATGTATGACCCTTGCTGTGGAAATCTATGTACTATTTGCAATATGTAAACCTCCAAATGCAAAGTGTTGCCGTGAGAATGGTGAAAACTGTGTTTTTCGTGGACAATTAATCTAATATTTATAAAAGTAAGTGATGTTATTTAAAATAACTTCTTCGTATGTTTAATTATGAAACGGCGTCATCATTATGTGCTATAGAGACAAAAGTGCGTGCTTCCAAATTGAAGTGTTGACGTGCGGTGTTTTGATGAAAATGATCATGTGATTTTTGATAATGCTGTCTTCGAATAGTTTAAGCAAGTGAGAGACAGAAGTGATTCAGTATATGGGCCGATTATTCAAGAGAAAGCTCTCCTTTTAAACGAGATGCTCAACGGCCCGCAAACGCTTAAAGTGCGTAAACATGAAAAAAATTTATTTCAACGAATAACAGCAAACTGTGGTCCTCATTTTGGTTAAATATTTAGTGAACCCTTTTATCCGTATTAAAAAGAAAATTTTCAAAAAAAAAAAATTTACCACGCAGTAAAATCCACTGGAAGCTGCTCATAGGTCCCTGTCTGAGAACTCGGATTTTATGTTACCGTCAGCTTGAGAATTTACATTAAATCCAGGTTTGACATAGTTCTACCTCGAATTTTCCCGAAAATGTTCGGGAAGCTACTAACCCTAACATTTCGGGAATTTTCCCTAACATTTTGTAGGGAAAATTTCGGAAGTTTCGGGAATTTTCCCTAACATTTTGTAGGAAAAATTTCGGAAGTTTTGGGAATTTTCCCCAATTTTATGGAACTTCCCCTAACTTTTTGTAGGGAAAATTTCGGAAGTTTCGGAATTTTTGGCCGTGTGTTTTGGGTTTTTTTTTAAATTAATATAGATTTTTTTCTCACATTATTATATTTTAGTCAAGTATATTTACATTAATAACAATAAATTAATTAAGGTAATTGTTTCAGAGAAATGTTTAGGCAAATAGTTGAAATTTAACTATTTTTCCATGAGTTTCACGACAAGCGTAGTTTCTTCAGCTCTTTCATATTTTCTTTTTCTTCCTCTTTTATTTCCCTGAAGAGAATTGATTTTTAAAAGCATCCTGCAACAAAAATAATGTTTGAAGTATAATTGGTCAATCTTGAATTTTTTCGGTCTTAAGGTAGTACTAAAGGGTGAACCTCACACTTTAAAACAAAATATAATAAGTAGCGGTCCTGCGGACTTAAGCTCAAAAATAATTAGTAAAGACAATGTCCGTATCACCGTGCCTTCTCATAAAGCTGAGAAAATAATTTCGGTTGCATCAGCTGCGTGTTTTCAATCGGAATGTAAAGAAAATGCAGTATTTTAAATGTTCCTTGAACGAGCTGGAAAATGGAAACTTTTCGAAAACAGACACCAAAATTTATTTTAAAAAAAATTAATTAATAGACTTACCTTAAAATTTTGGTGTAGATTTTTACTTTGTGCTTTTACTGACGGATGTTGTAAGCTCCAAAACTCAAGGCTCCTTCAAAACACTTCACTCACAACTCACTTAAAAACGGAGAACTGTTCTGTCCAAAGGATCGAAGGTAACTGACCTGAAGGATACATATTTCAGTTTCAATTGTCTATCAGTATCCTGGAAAATTTTTAGTCATTCATACCGTGATTCATTTTCACCCTCAACTTAAGGGCATGTGACACAGCTAAATACCTATATTATCGACCACAGTTTTTCAGTTCACTGAATGTTTTTTTGAACCCGAGAACTTTTTTTGTAAATAAAATATCGAGCTGAAACTTTGGAAAATGTATTAGAGTGCAATAAAGTACGTTTAGGTACTGCATTTTGGTAGAAACTTCACT
>NC_046666.1:1045495-1047638 GCF_010883055.1 Belonocnema kinseyi | reverse complement strand
TTCAAAAAATGTTGAGGTTCAGAAAAAAGATGAAATAATTTTCAGTGAAGTTCCTACAAAAATGCAGTACCTAAACGTACTTTATTGTACTCTAATACATTTTTCAAAGTTTCAGCTCGATATTTTACTTACAAAAAAAGTTCTTAGGTTCAAAAAAACATTCAGTGAACTGAAAAACTGTGGTCGGTAATATAGATATTTAGCTGTGTCACATGCCCTTAAGGTTTGAGAACCCTTCAGGTATATCGGACGGCTGTTGCTATGTATATCTGTATATTCTAGAGAAACAGAGGGAGGGAGGGAGAGATATGCATTGCTACAATGGTTAATGTAGTCGGCTATATAGTCTTTTAGAACTATAGTTTAACTAATGATAACATCAATTTATTGATGCAACATATTTAACAAGAGGAAAAGTAAAAAATACAGTAAAATACATACTTAAAATAATATCTGAACATAAATCATAAAAATGAAATGCAATAACATTAGTTATAAATGATCATAATTGTCAACAATTATATGACTTACTGGGTAAAATTATACCAAAATCATACCTAACTCTTCATGAAAAATAATTTTCAGAATAAAAGTATAACAATATTAAGAAATATTCCCCATGAAAGTATACGGAAATTTCCCAAAAGAATAAGAAAAATTTCCTATTTTCTTATGGTTTTGTAAATTTCTAAACCTTTCCGAATTATTCCTGATTTTTCGGGATAATTCCCTGTTCATTCCTAAGCGACCTCCGCTCACCGCGCGCCGTTTCTTTTACTCTTACTTGCGGCGCGACGTCAATTCTCAGAAGGATTAAATCAGGGAGCCCTACTTCCAGGGTTCACAGTATTTTCATGTAAAGTACAGATGTTTGATTTTCGTGAAATTTCTACTGAATCACGAACTATTCAGCGACTAGAATTGAAGCTTCACTGTTAACTATTTTATGTTATCCCACACCGACTTATCATTGGCCGGTGATGGTGGAGTGGGGGAGAACTTACTGATACTGGTCGTTGACGTTAGAGTGGGGGCTTCTGCTGCCTAATTGGCTTACTGAGTTGATGTGGAATAAGATCAAAGAGACAACTGGAGAGTTTCACGTATAATTTGATCTCTAATCGCCGAGCGACGTCTGTCTGAAAATGGTAATTCAACGCTCTGCGTGAATTTTAGTGGCCAATTTTAGCAGGATGAAATGTGTGAAAATTTTGTAAAAAGGCTGAAAAAAAGCTACATGTATAGTAATGATATAACTACATGTGAATCAAGCACCGGACGGATCGGAGACGCACCTAACCAAAGTGCAAAACTTCTTTCAATATTGATTTTCATCAACTTGTGTGAAAATCGTGAATAAACAAAATATTGTTGCATCTTTTTAGAAATTCGAATATAGATTTTTTTGAAAACCCCGCCCTCGATAAACATAATGCACTCACAGATTGGGATCCTTCTTCAAAACATTCTCGATGTCGGAAAGAATTTTCTCAGCGGCCGGAAATACGTCTTCTTGCATTGTACCTTCAACTATTTGGTTCCTTACATTTCATGGATAATCAGTCACAAAGTTTGGCACATTTGTTCCCAGTAATTTTGCTGCACCTTCTCAACACGGGCACGATAGCGTTTTTGTTTTTCTCGTGATTTTTCTGCATTTCTGCGGAAGTTTGCGAAGCAGAGTGAAGTTTGTTGCTTATTCAAAAATCGAACAGCAGGGTTGGGAAAGTAAAATCGTAGAGGTAAGATGTAAAATACCTAAAGTAATTTAAGTAGTTTTTTACAGTATTTTTAAGGTATTTTACGTGTTCAGCTTCTGTTTTTAAGCATCATGAATAATTTTCTAAGTGTGGAGGGTTTTCTACTAAAAAAACGGGTATTTTAATCTTGAATAACACAACCCTGGCATTTAAGTAGTGACGTCACCTGGCAAGATGGCCGTATACCGAGGGTTAAGGATTGATACTAATGACAGAACTATATTTTTTAAATGTCTTCGTTAAAAAGATTTCTTATCGCAATTTTTAAAAAATATTATTCTTTAAGGGCATGTGATACTTAGAAAATTGTCGATTTTACCAGTTTCAGGTTCCGACGGCTTTTTTTCTTTAATAATCAATATTTTGTCTTAAAAATTTGGGAC
>NC_046666.1:1038001-1045395 GCF_010883055.1 Belonocnema kinseyi | reverse complement strand
TTAGTATCGATTTTACCAGTTTTAGGTTCCGACGGCTTTTTTTCTAGAATAATCAATATTTTGTCTTAAAAATGTGGGAAATGATAGCGAACATGCTAACGGACGTCCCCACATACTTTTTTGTGTGTTTTTTTTATCAAAAAAATTTTGATATTGCTAACATTGTGCGTGTATATTTCGAGGTTATGTGTGTTACAATTCACCCGAGCGCTGCTTCCAACATACACAATATTTTTGGCCGAAAACTTTGGACTTGCAAATAAACATAGTATCTAATCTCCCGGAACTAACCCTTTTTGCAGGCAATCAAAAAAGTTTATTTCATAAATAATTTCCAAATTATCGGAAAGGCAGAGATGAAAAACGACGTAACCTCAAAATAATACATATGCATAATATTTTTATTTTGCACAATAATTTTTTTTTTTTGTTATTATCCCTCAAAAAAGAGTCCGGGGACGTCCGTTATGATATTTTATAGCATCTCCGAATTCAGTTTCTAAAAATTTTCATTTTTGTGGAAAAAAAGCCGGGGAAACTGTAAGTATCACATGCCCTTAACAATTGTATTGTTTTAGAAAATAGTTTCATTTTACACATTTTTTATACTTTACCCTCGGTGTGCGGCCATCTTTGATTCCTTAGCCACCAAAACTTTTGACGGGAAGATATGTATATTTCAAATTAATTTATTAAAAATTTAAAAAATCATTTCATTAAAACTTCTTAAGCATACAACAGAAAGATTTTTTCTTAATTTTGAAACTTTCTGAAAATAAAGTCATAAGATTTGAAATTAACAACCATTTTTAAGGACCTTTAATGAATAAATATATTTTTTTTAAATCAAGTTCGATCTATCGATTTGAAATTCGATTCTTTGACATGGCCACCTTTTCATGACCATAACCTCTTTTCCAACAAGTTTCTCAAACTGCTGAAAGTCGATTGTCTCTTTTGCTAGTTCATCTTACCATATAAGGAAAATACTTTTTATACCGTAGCACATTTTACTTTCGAAAAGACGGGTTCAATTATTGAATTCAAAAATAAAAATGTCCGATCCCCGATTACGTACATTGAAGATAAAAACCGGAGTTGTTAAACGTCTTGCTAAAGAGAAAATTACTTACGAAAAAGAAGCCGAACAACAACGTGAAAGAGTTCAAAAATTTAAGGATGAAGGTGATTTCATCTTTGATTATACTATTTTTTACTGTAATTTTAGTATATTTATCATATTCTTTGTGTGAAAATATAACTATTTTTTGTAAATTACTTTTCTTTGTTGAAAATTAGTTTTTCCTTTGAAACAGAAAGTGTAACTAGGATTTCAATTAATTATTCTATGATTTAAGTTGAAAATTCATCTTTTTGGACAATAATCTTTTCAGCTAACAATTTTTGGTCGAAAAATTATCTTTTTAATTTAAAAAAACTCAAAGATTCATTATTTTGGCAGATAATTCATTAGTTTGTGTTAAAATGTAACTATTCCATTTCAAGGTTCATGACTGGTTGAAAATTCTTCACTTTTGTTGAAAATATGTCCACTTTTTTTTGTGGGAAATTAATTTTTTTCACTAAAAACTTAATTATTCCATTTGTTGTTGAAAACTGATCTTTTTTAGTTCAAAATTCAATTATTTCATAAAAACTCATTTGTTTGAAAAATCGAATTTTTTAAATCAAAATTATATTATTTCCGTTGAAATTTTATGATTTTAGTTGAACAATCATCACTTTTGTTGAAAATGAGTTTGTTTTTGTTGGAAATTAATTTTTTTATATGAAAATATACCTATTTAATTTGTGGTTAAAAATTTGTATTTTTAGTACAAAATTCAACTATTCGGTTGAAAATTGGTCTTTTTTCGTTTAAAAATATATTAATTTTGTTGAAAAATAGCTGTTTTTGGTAGAAATGTAATCTTTTTGGTTCAAGATTCAATTATTTGAGTTAAATACTCAAGATTTTAGTTAAAAATCCATTTTATTAGTAAAAAAATAAAAATATATAAATAAATAAAAATAAAACTACTTATTTTAATTTTAGTTTAAAATTCATCTTTTTTGTTGGAAATTTGTTTTTTTTTTTAGGTGGACATTTAATTTTGTTAAATAAAAATTTAACTATTCCTTTTCTGATTCAAACTTTTCATTTTTTAGTTCAAAATTCAACTATTTCATAAAAAATGCATGTATTCTGTTGAAAAATCATCTTTTTTAGTAGAAAATTAATCTTTTTGGTTCAAGATTTAATTATTTCAGTAAAATATTTATCATTTAAGTTGAAAATTCATTTTTTGGTTGAAAATAAAACTACTTTTTTTTTAATTTTAGTTTAAAATTCATCTTTTTCGTTGGAAACTTTTTTTTTGGGTGGACTTTTTTGTAGGAAATTAATTTTCTTGATTTAAAATTTAATTATTTCATTTTGGGTAGACATTTGATCTTTTTCAGTTAAAAATTCAAATATTCAGTTGAAAATTGGACTTTTTTAGTTAAAAATTCATTTATTTGGTTGAAAAATCATCTTTTTTGGTAGAAAATTAATATTATTGTTTGAAACATGACCTTTTTTTTTTTTTTTTATAAAAATTAAATTATTCTAGTTGAAGGTTATTGATTTTAGTAGAAAATAGATCACGTTTGTTTAAATTGTGTCTTTTTTTCTGGAAAAATAATATTTTTAACTGAAAATTTACCTATTTAATTTTTGTTTGAAAATAGATATTTTTTAGTACAAAATTAAACTATTCGGTTGAAAGTGTGTCTTTTTTAGTTGAAAATCCATTAATTTTGTTAAAAAATCGTCTTTTTTGGTAGAAAATTAATCTTTTCGGATCAAGATTCAATTATTTCAGTTAAATATTTATGATTCAAGTTAAAAATTCATTTTTTGTTTAAAAATAAAACTACTTTTTTTAAATTTTAGTTTAAAATTCATCTTTTTCTTTGGAAACTGTTTTTTTTTTAGGTGGACAGTTAATTTTATGAACTAAAAATTTAACTATTCCTTTTCTGATTCAAAGTTTATATTTCTTAGTTCAAAATTCTACTATTTTGTTATAAATTTAACTATTATGGTTCAAAGTTAATCATTTTAGTTGAAAATTTATCTTTTTTTGTAAAAAAATAAACTTCCATTTGAATTTTTAAAATTTTATATGAAAATTCATTACTTTTGATGAAAACGTGTCTTTTTTTTGTGGGAAATTAATTTTCTTGATTTTAAATTTAAATATTTCATTTTGGGTAGATATTTGATTTTTTTTTAGTCAAAAATTCAAATATTTAGTTGAAAATTGGACTTATTTAGTTGAAAATTTATTTATTTGATTGAAAAATCATCTTTTTTGGTAGAAAATTAATATTATTGTTTGAAACTGCAAACTTTCCTATTTAATTTTTGTTTGAAAATTGATATTTTTTAGTACAAAACTAAACTATTCGGTTGAAAGCTTGTCTTTTTCAGTTGAAAATCCATCAATTTTGTTAAAAAATCAATTTTCTTGTTTTTGAAAATTCATTAATTTTGTTTAAAAATCGTCTTTTGTGGTAGAAAATTAATCTTTTTGGATCAAGATTCAATTATTTCAGTTAAATATTTATCATTTATGTTAAAAATTCATTTTTTTGTTAAAGATAAAACTAACTTTTTTTAATTTTAGTTTAAAATTCATCTTTTTCATTGAAAACTTATTTTTTAGGTAGTCTTTTTTGTGGGAAATTAATTTTCTTGGCTTAAAATTGAACTATTTCATTTTGGGTTGACATTTGATCTTTTTTAGTAAAAAATTCAAATATTCAGTTGAAAATTGGACTTTTTTAGTTGAAAATCCATCAATTTTGTTAAAAATTCGATTTTATTGTTGTACAAAATTAATTAATTTTGTTAAAAAATCGTCTTTTTTGGTAGAAAATTAATCTTTTCGGATCAAGATTCAATTATTTCAGTTAAATATTTATGATTCAAGTTAAAAATTCATTTTTTTGTTGAAAATAAAACTACTTTTTTTAAATTTTAGTTTAAAATTCATCTTTTTCTTTCGAAACTGTTTTTTTTTTAGGTGGAGAGTTAATTTTATGAACTAAAAATTTAACTATTCCTTTTCTAATTCAAAGTTTATATTTTTTATTTTAAAATTCTACTATTTCATAAAAAATGCATATATTTTTTTGAAAAATTGTATTTTTTGGGTAGAAAATTAATGTTTTTGTTTAAAATTTGAACTATTTTGTTATAAATTTAACTATTATAGTTCAAGGTTTATCATTTTAGTTAGAAATTTTTTTTTTTTTAGTAAAAAAAAATAAACTTCCATTTGAATTTTTAAAATTTTATATGAAAATTCATTACTTTTGATGAAAACGTGTCTTTTTTTTGTGGGAAATTAATTTTCTTGGTTTAAAATTTAAATATTTCATTTTGGGTTGACATTTAATTTTTTTTTAGTACAAAATTAAAATATTCAGTTGAAAATTGGACTTTTTTTTAGTTAAAAATCCATTAATTTAGTTGAAAAGTCGTCTTTTGTGGTAGTTAATATTGTTATTGTCATTGTTATTATTATAATATTTGTAATTGAAAATTTATCTATTTAATGTTTGTTTGAAAATTGATATTTTTTAGTGCAAAATTAAACTATTCGGTTGAAAGTGTGTCTTTTTCAGTTGAAAATCCATCAATTTTGTTAAAAATTCGATTTTATTGTTGTACAAAATTAATTAATTTTGTTAAAAAATCGTCTTTTTTGGTAGAAAATTAATCTTTGCGGATCAAGATTCAATTATTTCAGTTAAATATTTATGATTCAAGTTAAAAATTCATTTTTTGTTTAAAAATAAAACTACTTTTTTTAAATTTTAGTTTAAAATTAATCTTTTTCTTTGGAAACTGTTTTTTTTTAGGTAGACTTTTTTGTGGGAAATTAATTTTTTTGGCTTAAAATTGAACTATTTCATTTTGGGTTGACATTTGATCTTTTTTAGTAAAAAATTCAAATATTCAGTTGAAAATTGGACTTTTTTAGTTGAAAATTCATTAATTTGGTTGAAAAATCGTCTTTTTTGGTAGTTAATTAATATTATTTTTTGAAACATAATCTATTTTGTTAAATAGCCCACTTTTACAATTCGTGATTTATAATTTTAATTAAAAATTCCTTTTTTTATCAAAGTTCCAGTTGAAACTTCATGATTTTAGTTGAAAATTCATCATTTTTGTTTAAATTGTGTCTTTTTTATGGAAAATTAATTTTTTGAACTGAAAATTTACATATTTAATTTATGTTTGAAAATTGATATTTTTTAGTACAAAATTAAACTATTCGGTTGAAAATTTATCTCTTTTAATCGTATTTTTAGATAGAAAATTATTCTTTTTGTCGAAAACTTGAACTACTTTTAAAAAAAATCATTTTGTGGAAAATTCAATATTTTCACCTCAAAATCGGTTCAAATTTAATTCAATATAGTACTCATTGAATTACATTAATTTTACTTAAATATTCACGGAATAATTGATTGTACAAAGTGATTCGGCATCAGTTCAAAATTTTAGAATTTTTAAATTTTAACGTTAAAAATTAAACTGTTTCAATTGGAAAGTCTTAAACAAATGTGAACGCCGTATTGAAACTTTATAAACTATTTTTAATTTCAAAATAAGTTCAAAATAATATATATTTATAATTAAAGGTTTTTATTAAATTTCAAATATTATTTCAATCTAAAATATCAGATTTTTAAACTGTTCAATTTGAATTTTTTTTATTTAAGAAAATGAAAAATTACTTAATGATTAGAAATATCTGACTGTTCATTTAAAATCAGTAATTATAAATTAAGTACTTAAGTACTCAAATTGATGTATAAATAACAATTGAACACCTAGTATTCTTAGAAAAAATTCAAGTAAGTTGAAGAGATATTCAGAAGTCCGCGGCCTATTTTAAAACAAAATATAGATTTTGGCAGATTTCGAACAAAAAATTTGGAAATTTTTTAAGAATTTGAATAGACTTCAAAACAAAAAATTTTTTTTTAATTGATAGGAGAATTGAAAATGATTTTTTATTTTGAAAAATTATTTGAAATTCGAATAATTTTAAAAGATATTTAGAAGTTGTGAAAAACTTTTAATAATGTTTTTAAATTTGAAAATTTTTGAACCAACATGTAGATGTTTCAAGATCTTGAAATAAAATTTGAAGCATTTTAAGGATTTTCAAACTATTTAAAATTAAAATAATTTAACTTTTTATTTGAACAGGGAATTTTTAATCAATTCTAAGGTGAAACTGGAATTTATCCAGGAGAATAACAATTCTCGAGGGAAAATTGAATTTTTCAAATAAAATTATTGTTCTGTGTTGAAACGAGGTATTTCCGAAAAAATTTAAATTATTCATTGAAACAGGGAATTTTACAATAAATTTTAATTCTTACAATTAGTTGAAATGGAAATTTTTTGAAAAGAATTAAAATTCCGGATTTAAACAGGCAGTTTTTCGAAACTCATTAAAATTCCGGATTTAAGCACAGAATTTTCAATTTTTAAGAAGTTCTGACCTGTAATTAGAATTTAAAATTGCTTAAAATGATATAATTTTGAACATTTTTAAATTCATTGATTGATTCTTCAATTTAGAACATTGAAAATGATAACGCCGATTTATATTTTTGGAACTGAATTTGAATCTTTAAACGGTACAATTTATGAAAATTTGAAATTTAGCAGTTTAATTACGTTTAATTTAAAAAAATGCAGTTGAAAAGTGTTAGTAGCTGACCGGGAATTTTTTTCATTGATTAAAACAGCCACTCTGAATTTTCTCTTTTTTGATAAAAATGCCACCATTTTAGTTCAAACTTAATGATTTTAGTTGAAAATTCATCACTTTTTGTGTGAGAATTGATACTTTTTAGTACAAAATTCAAATATTCAGTTGAAAATTGGACTTTTTTATTTGAAAATTCATGAATTTGGTTGGAAAATCTTATTTTTTGGTAGAAAATTAATATTTTTATTTTAAACATGAGCTATTTTGTTAAACATTCAACTTTTACAGTTCAATATTTATAATTTTAGTTGAAAATTCCTCTTTTTTTATATAAATGCAACTATTCCAGTTGAAACTTAATGATTTTATTTGAAAATTCATCACTTTGTTTCAAATTCTTTCTGGTTTTTTGGGGGGAAATTAATTTTTTAACTGAAAATTTACATATTTAATTTTTGTGTGAAAATTGATATTTTTTTCGAACAAAATTCAAATATTCAGTTGAAAATTGGACTTTTTTATTTGAAAATTCATGAATTTGGTTGGAAAATCTTATTTTTTGGTAGAAAATTAATATTTTGTTTTAAACATTATCTATTTTATTGA
>NC_046666.1:1033698-1037901 GCF_010883055.1 Belonocnema kinseyi | reverse complement strand
TCATCACTTTCGTTTAAATTGTTTCTTTTTTTGTGGGAAATTAATTTTTTTAACTGAAAATTTACCTGTTAAATTTTTGGTCAAAAATTTATACTTTTTAGTTACAAATTCAAATATTCAGTTGAAAATTGGACTTTTTTTAGTTCAAAATTCATTCATTTGGTTGAAAAATCGTATTTTTGTTTAGAAAATGCCACTTTTGTTGTTCAAGGTTCAACTATTCCACATAAATATTCATCAATTTAGTTAAAAATCCATTTTTTGGTTGGAAATAAAAGTACTTGATTAAAATTTAAACTCTTTTGTTAAAAATTGATCATTTCGGTTTAAAATACATCTATTCCACTCAAATATTCATCATTTTAGTTTAAAACTTATCACTTCGATTGAAGATCCTTTTTTTTAGGTCGACAATTAATTTTTTTGACTAAAAATGTAACTATTCCATTTCTGATTCAAAACTTATATTTTTTAGTTCAAAATTTAACTATTTGGTTTAAAATTGCTCTCTTTTAGTTGAAAATTCAACTATTTCGTTAAAAATCCACGTTTTCTATTGAAAAATTACCTTTTTTATTTAAAAAGTAGTTACCATATTTGAAGCTGTTTAAATTTAATTTAATTTTTAAACTAAAAAATATGTTTGAATTGATTATTTAAATTCATGGACTTTCGAGACAACATTAATTAATGATTAATTAAGTTTTCAATGTCGATTGTTTAAACAAAATTCGAAACATTACATTATTATATTTATCAATAGTGCTTATATTTAAGAATATCTTGTAATATAATTTATCAGATCTTTCTAAATTAAACATATTAATTAAATTTCTAAAAACAGAAAAAAAAACATTATTTATAATAAATTCGTAATATTTTAATGGCTCCTTAGTCTAAAAAATTATACGGGGAAAAACCTAAAATTGTCCGGGAATTTTTCCAGAATTTGAGTAGACAAAAAAATAATCGAATGGAACAATTTTCCAGAATTCGATTTTTAAATTGGTTAAAAAACAATTTTAAAAAAGGTACTTATTATGAAAAAGTTTTGATTTTTATTCACAAAAAGTATTTGAATTAAAAAAAAAAAAATTCCAAAAATACAAATTCCGAATATAATACCAGGTATTTTTTCGCACTCAAAGGGTAAAAAAATCATGATGAAATCAGAAGATTTCAGAAAAATTCAAGTTATATTCAAAAGAATTCAATTGAACTGGAAAAAATTATAAAATATATGAAAAAAAAAATTTATTTCCGTAAACTGGAAGGAATTTAAGATAAAAGAGAATAATTTGATGAAATTCATAACAATTCTAGGCGAATTAAAAAATTCAAATGTATTGAAAACAATTTAAAAAAAAAACTCATTTGAATTCAGTAAATTTAAAATACAATTCAATTTTTTAAAAATGTAAAAAAATATTTCAATGTCGAATCTGTGAGCAAAACAGTTGAATTTTTATGTAAAAATAATAATTGAACACTTATTATTTGTAGAAAAAGTTCGAGTAATTTTAAGAAATATTTAGAAGTTTGAAAAGTTTAAAATTAAATCAATTAAATTAGATTAAAATTAAATATTCTGTTAAAATATTTTTTCAAAATGAAAAATCATTTTGAATTTTCCTTTGAAAATTTTTTTTGGAGCCTTTCACAATTCTTAAAAAGCTTCGAAAATTTTTTTTTTTTTGAAATTTGAAAAAATCTACATTTTGTTTTAAATTAGGTACAGACACTATCTTTACATTATTTGATATAATTTTAAGTTCTAAATTAATTTTGAATCATTTTAAAAATACTAAATATCTCTTAAAATTACTCTCTTTTTTTCTACAAATCATGAGTGTTGAATTGTTATTTATAAATCCAATTTTGAAGGAAATTTGTTTAAATTTGCAGGATTTTCTAGGAAATGTAGGAAAAATGTAATTAATTTTAAAAGTTATTTATTAGAAGTTCTGAAAAAGTTTCAAAAATAATTTTAAAATTGAATAGATTTTTTAAAAGTTTCCGTTTAATTTATCTTGAAATCTTTGAAACTCACCTTAAATTCTCAGACATTTCATCAAATACTTTTAATTTCTCTTTTCATTTTCTGAACTTATTCAAAACTTCTAAATTCAATTAGTTTTTTAATTAAAATTTTTTTTTTGTATTCACTTGATTGTTTTTTAAATTCAGTTTGATTTTTTAATTGAATTTTATCGAATTCTTCTCCCTTTTCTTAAATTTCCTTTAAATTCACTTAAATTTGGTTGTAATCTATCACATTTTTTGGATTAAAAAAATTTCCCAATTCATTAGAAGAGATTTGAAGTTTTTTTTTTAAATTCATCCTCAATTATTTTAAATTCTTTTGGAATGTTTTTAATTTATTTGAATCCTTCTAAATTTACTCAATTATATTTAATTCAATGGATGTTTTTGAATTTTTTAAAGTTTTTATTCCATAGATTCTAAATTCTGTTAAACTTTACCTTAAATTCTTCGACATTTCATCAATTTCTATAAAGTTTTCTTCATATTGTTAAATTGTTACCAATTCATTTGAGTGTTTTTGATATTCATTTTGAATTTTTATGAATTTCATCGTATTCTTCCTGGTTACCTCTAAGCTCCTCTAAATTTATTTCAAGTATACGGAAATTAATGGAAGTTTTTTACTTTTAAAAAATTTTCCAATTGATTTGAATATTTTTGAATTTAACTTTTAGTCACTAGTCACTTCTTTGGATAGAAATTAGTAGGGTTTCAAAGATTTGAAGAGTTTTTAAGTTTTTTTTGTTGGAATTCACTCTGAAATCTCTTAAATTCTTTATCATTTTCTTAAATTGTATTAATTAACTTGAATTGTTTTAAATTTACTAAGTTCTATTTGTTTTAATGGATTAAAATTTTTTTAACAATTTTTTATTTAATAAATCCTAACTTGTTTTCACCTCACCTTGAATTCTTAGGCATTTCATCAAATTTGATAAATTTTACTTCATATTTTAAAATTTTTATCAATTCATTTGATTCTCTTTAATTCATCTTGCATTTTTATGAGTTTCATCGAATTCTTCTCGTTTACCTCTAAATTCATTCCAACTTCACGAAAATTAATAGAATTTGGATTTTTTGTAAATTTTTCAATTCATTTGAATTCTTTTGAATTTAACTTGAATTGTTTTGTAGTCTTTAGTCACTTATTTGGTTAGAAGTTAGTAGGTTTTCAAAGATTTGAAATTTTTTCTAGTTCATCCTAAGTTCTTTTAAATTCTTTGGAATTTTTTTATTTACATGAAATCTTTTAAATTTACTCAATTCTATTTAGATCAATCGATTTTTTGAATTTTTAAAAGTTTTTATTGAATTGATCTTAAATTTTATTAATCTCAAATTGAATTTTTAGGCATTTCATCAAATTCTATAAAGTTTTCTTCATATTGTTAAATTGTTATCAATTCATTTTAATTTGTTTCAATTCACCTTGAATCTTTATGAATTTTATAGAATTTTTCTCGTTTAACTCTAAATTCTTCTAAATTCATTCCAAGTTTACGGAAAGGAATTGATTTTTTGTATTTAAAACAAATTTTACCATTCATTTGAATTTAACTTGAATTCTTTTGTAGTTCTTAGTCACTTCTTTGGTTAGAAAATAGTAGGGTTTCAAACATTTAAAGAGATTTTAAGTTTTTTTTTTTAATTCACCCTGAATGATTTTAAATTCTTTGGAATTATTTTTTAATGACTTAAATGCTTTTAAATTTACTCAATTCTATTTAATTTAATTGATTAAAATTTTTTAAAAGTTTTTATTCAATTGATCCTAAATTCTTTAAACCCCACCTTGAACTTTTATGAATTTCATCGATTTCTGCTTGTTTACCTTAAATTCCTTTAAGTTTATTCCAAATTCACGGAAAATGGTTTGATTAAAAAAAAATTGTTCAATATATTTTAATTCTTTTAAATTTAACTTTAATGATTTTAAAATCTTCTGAATTTATCTTTAACTTTTTTTTAGAAAGAATTAACTTTTTTTAGTGTCTTTAGACATCAGATGGAACAATTCTGATGCATAACATTTTAGGTCTGGATTTTAGGGAATTTTTTTTCGATTTTTCAATATTTTGGGGGTGGAAAAGGGGTGTTCCGGATGAGATAGGGGAATGAAACTTTTTTTAGTGTCTTTGGACATCAGATGGAACA
>NC_046666.1:1029247-1033598 GCF_010883055.1 Belonocnema kinseyi | reverse complement strand
AGTGTCTTTGGACATCAGATGGAACAATTCTGAAGCATAAAATTTTAGGTCTGGATTTTAGGGAATTTTTCGGATTTTTTTTTCGATTTTTCAATATTTTGGGGGTTGAAAACGGGATGTTCCGGATGAGATAGGGTAATGAAACTTTTTTTAGTGTCTTTGAACATCAAATAGACCTATTTAAAACTTTCAAATTTTAGGTCTCGCACAAAAATTTTTTTTGTAAATTCGTTTTTTTAAAACGTTGCAAACTTCAGCGAGGTAAAAAAGTACCCTTTGGTGCCTATATTTTATTCCAGAGGAACTATGAGGCCTGAAATTAATTTTTAAAAAATCCTTGGAATCTTTTAAAATTCCTTGAAATAATTCAAATTAAATGCTCCTTAAAAGTTTCAAAAATACCCTAAAATCTTAAAAATTCCTTCAAATTATTGAAATCTATTAAAAGTTTCGCGGATCCTTTATAAATACCCTGAAATATTTCAATGAATGCAAGATAGTTCAAAAATAGGTATAGACCTAAAACAAATAGTGATTAACCTATGCATTAATTTATTGAATGAAAAGTTATTATATTTAAAAAAATTATTATATAATAAATAAAATTATGTAATAAAAAAATAAGTTACATTATTCACAGGCAAAGACGGATATGAGATCAGAAAACAAGAAGAAGTTTTGCAAGAATCACTGATGATGGTCCCAGATTGTCAACGTCGTCTCGCAAAAGCTCACGAAGATCTGAAAAAAATCCTCGAAACCGAGCAGGATCTCAAAGAAGTAGAAGCTTACCTTGAAGCCGAAAAAGTTTTGGAAGAAGCTTCAGCTCAGTTGCCTCAAGAGGAAAGTACATTCTAAATTTCATAAATTCTAAAATCAGTACGCTCATCTCAAATTAAAGAAGCCATAAAAGCAAATCAGTCAATTAAAATTAATCAAAAATGTTCAACAACTATAATTACCCGACAGCCCCAAATCCTGGACCTGGATTCCCAGGTTACCGATTTCCACCCCCCTTTCCCCTGAATTTCCATCCGAATTTCTCGGTCCCTCCGGATCCGAATTACAAGCCCCCATTCCCAGTAAATCTCCCCACTGATCAAGTCAATCCAAAAGTCACTTTAGAAACTAGAAAACAAGACGAGAAGTTTATCAAAAATTTCCTCGAGCAGGAAAAAAGCTCAAGTCTCTCTCGAGACTCTACAAAACCCAACTATGATAAGATATCGCGCGTTAAAAATGCCCTGAGGCTTATTTTTAAGTTGAATCGGGACATTAAAAGCAGATGTGCCGAACTGAGACATGAAAGTTTGTCAGATTCCGAATGGCACGAGAAAATGAAAATTGTGGAAGCGATGAAAGATGAAATTAGGAGTGTGACGATGCAGTTTGAGGATGAAAATTTCGTGAAGATTGTGAGGAGGAATGTGGAGAGGAGGAGGAAGAAGAGACTGCGTGAGAAACGGAAGCGAGAGGCTTGGAAGAAGCAGAAAGAGGAGAATAAAGAGAAGAGGGCGCGTCTGCATGCGGAGGCGGACAATTGGATCAAGAAGAAGGAGGATGTGATTGAAAGGGAGAAGCAGGAGGACCGATTGAGGAAGGACGCTGATATTGTTCTTGCCGATGTACGCGGGAAACGGAGTGACGCCAAAAAATTCTTGGCGATGCTTCGAGAAATTGAGAATTTGAGGAAAATCAAGGTCAAGATTGCGAGGGCCCGAGGCGAAAATCTACCGGCGGCTGCGGACCAGGCTTTCAATAATATCATTGGTAATTGCTTTTATTATATTATTTTACAAATTTCGTTTTTGTATTTTGGAAAATTGGAAATATGAGCGATTTTTTTTCAATTGGATATTTTATTGAGAGTGTGTTGATTTTTTTTTTTTTAATTGCAACACGAAATTGAATGACAGTGATTAATTATGTATCAGATAAAAGTGTTACGCGTCGTAATTTTTATAAGATTCTTGAGAAAATTGAAAAGATTTTTTTTTATATTTTAGAGGATTTTATAAAATAGTAGGAAAAATTTGAGTATTTTTTCACGATATTTCGGACTTTAAAAGAAATCAAGAAATGTTTGATAAATTTTCTCAAATGTATCCAAGTTTTTAAATATTTCTAATCTATTTAAAACGACTTAAATTCCTAAACATATTTTTAACGGACTAAAATTTTTCTTAAAATTTAAAAAAAAATCATTCAAAATGTTAAAAAATTGTCTTTCAATCTTCTAAATTTTCCCAAGAATTTCAAGCAAATTGATTTATTCTCTCAAAATCTTTCGCAATTCTTTTAAAGCTTATAAATTTTTGAGAATCTTGATTTAAAGTTTAAAATTATTTTTAAATCTCTTTAATTTAACTAAAAAATTCTTGAGTTTATTCGATTTAAAAAAAAATGTATCTTACGAAATGAAAACATTTTGTTTTAAAATCGTCTACTCTCTTTTTCGAAATCTTAGGAAATTGTTTGATTTGTTTAAAAACCTTTTTTAGTTTTTCTCTTAAAGTTCATTTTTGATAATAAAAAATTATTTAAAATATTCACAATCATATTAAGAATTTTTTTTAATCTTGTCAGACCCTGTGTACCTTATAATCTTTACAAATTATTCAAATTATTCTTGATTCTTTTTTAACTCTGCAAAATTAAAAAAAAATTGTCTTAAATCTTGCAGATTCTTTTTTGACAATTTTTGAAATATTTTTTTAAAAACTACCATTTTCGGTAGAAATCTCATCTTTTTAGTTCAAAATTCAACTATTTGGTTTTGAAATTTATCTTTTTTTAGTTAAAAATTCAACTATTTCTCTGAAAGTTGAGCTTTTTTAGTTACAAATTTCAAATATTTGATAGAAAATTATTGTTCTTGTTTTAAAATTAATTTTTTTGGGTTAAAAATTCAAGTGTTACAGTTAAATATTTATAATTTTAGTTGAAAATTTATCTTTTTGGGTGAAAATAAAACGACTTGGTTGAAATTTAAACTCTGTTGTTAAAAATTTATATATTTTAGTTCAAAATTCTTCACTTTTAGTAAAATTTTTATTGTAATAGAGGCTTTAACTACTCTAATTTTTATTGAAAATTAATTTTTTTGTTCAAAAATCAACAATTTTGGTTGGAAATTTATCTTTTATAGTTGAAAATTCAACTATTTTTCTGAAAGTTGAGATTTTTTACTCAAAAAATTCAAATATTTGATATAAAATTATTGTTCTTGTTTAAAAATTATTTTTTTGCGTGCTAAAAAATCAACAATTTTAGTTGGAAATTTATCTTTTCTAGTTGAAAATTCAACTATTTGCCAAAAAGTTGAGCTTTTTTAGTTAAAAATTTCAAATATTTGATAGAAAATTATTGTTCTTGTTTTAAAATTAATTTTTTTCTGATTGAAAATTCAAGTATTCCAGTTAAATATTTATAATTTTAATTGAAAATTTATCTTTTTGGGTGAAAATAAAACTACTTGGTTGAAATTTAAACTCTTTTGCTGAAAATTTATCTATTTCAGTAAAAAATTCTTTACTTGGGGTAAAATCTTTTGTAATTGACGATTTATCTTCTCTATTTTTTGTTGAAAATTAATATTTTTTGCTCAAAAGTCAACAATTTTGCTTGAAAATTTATAGTTTTTAGTTGAAATTTCAACTATTTTTCTGAAAGTTGAGATTTTTTAGTGAAAAATTCAAATATTTGATATAAAATTATTGTTCTTGTTTAAAAATTATTTTTTTGTGTGCTAAAATATCAACAATTTTAGTTGGAAATTTATCTTTTCTAGTTGAAAATTTAACTATTAGCCTAAAAGTTGAGCTTTTTTAGTTAAAAATTCAAATATTTGATATAAAATTATTGTTCTTGTTTAAAAATTATTTATTTGTGTGCTAAAAAATCAACTATTTGGTTGGAAATTCATCTTCACTAGTTGAAAATTCAAGTATTTGTCTAAAAGTTGAGATTTTTTAGTTAAAAAATTCAAATATTTGTTAGAAAATTATTGTTTTTTGTTTGAAAATTAATTTTTTTCTTATTGAAAATTCAAGTATTCCAGTTAAATATTTATAATTTTAATTGAAAATTTATCTTTTTGGGTGAAAATAAAACTTCTTGTTTGAAATTTAAACTGTGTTGTTAAAAAATTATATATTTCAGTTCAAAATTCTTCACTTGGAGTAAAATTTTTATTTTAATTAAGGATTTAACTACTCTAATTTTGATTGAAAATTACTTTTTTTTACTCAAAAATCAACAATTTTAGTTGGAAATTTATCTTTTCTAGTTGAAAATTTAACTATTAGCCTAAAAGTTGAGCTTTTTTAGTTAAAAATTTCAAATATTTGAT
>NC_046666.1:1023012-1029147 GCF_010883055.1 Belonocnema kinseyi | reverse complement strand
TTTAGTTGAAATTTCAACTATTTTTCTGAAAGTTGAGATTTTTTAGTGAAAAATTCAAATATTTGATATAAAATTATTGTTCTTGTTTAAAAATTATTTTTTGTTTGCTAAAAAATCAACAATTTTAGTTGGAAATTTATCTTTTCTAGTTGAAAATTTAACTATTAGCCTAAAAGTTGAGCTTTTTTAGTTAAAAATTTCAAATATTTGATAGAAAATTATTATTCTTGTTGGAAAATAAATTTTTTGGTTGAAAATTCGTTTTATTGCTTGAAAATTCAATAGTTTGTCACAATTATTTGATAACAAAAGTTACGTATTTTTCAACGGGCAATTTGTTGAAAGTTTCTTTCGTTAAAATTTAATTTGTTTTAGTTGAAGATTCATGGTTTTAATTAAAGATTAATCTGCGAATGAAAATAATTTTTTTTTATTGAAAATTTATTGCAGTTGAAAATTTAACGATTTTTTTGAAAATTCGTTTTTTTTTTCTTTTCTTGAGAATTAATTTTTTAAATCGAAAATGTGACTATTTCAGTAGAATATTCCATAATTTTAGTTACAAATTTATCTCTATGGTTGAACATTAATTTTTCTCACTGAAAAATTAACTATTCTAAAAAGTTGATATTTTTTAGTTCAAAATTCTACGATCTAGTGGAAAATTGATCTTTTCTTCGTTAAAAATTGAACTATTTTGAAAATAGATTCAAATATCTTGTTGAAAATTCATGTATTTTATTAAAGAATCGTATTTTTTGGTAAAAAATTAATTTTTTTATTTAAAAATTAATGTTCTTGTTTGAAAATCAATTTTTTGGTAGAAAATTCATTAATCCAGTTGACATTTTTTTTGTGTGAAAAATTAATATAGTTAACTGAAAATTTAACTACCCCTTTCGGTTGAAAGCTGATCTTTTTTTAGTTCAAAATTCAAGTATTTGTCTAAAAGTTGAGATTTTTTAGTTAAAAAATTCAAATATTTGTTAGAAAATTATTGTTTTTTGTTTGAAAATTAATTTTTTGTTTGTTGAAAATTCAAGTATTCCAGTTAAATATTCATAATTTTAGTTGAAAATTTATCTTTTTGGTTGAAAATAAAACTTCTTATTTGAAATTTAAACTCTGTTGTTAAAAATTCATCTATTCGCTTGAAATTTTTTAAAAATTTGCATTATGAAAATGAATAGCAATGATTATTCATCTGTAAAAGTAGCTTTATATTACTGCATTTAAGTATTTTCTTGAAAATTCGTTATTTTTTTTGTTTTGAAATTAATTTTTTTTTTAACTGAAAAATTTAACCATTTTATTTTTGGTTGAAAATTCATTTTATTGTTTGAAAATTCAATATTTTTCAAAATTATCAGATAAAAGTGTTTATAAGATTCTTGAGAAAATTGAAAATATTTTAAAGATTTTTTATTTATTTTAGAGGATTTTATAAAATATTAGGAAAAATTTGTGTCTTTTATAACGATATTTCGGATTTTAAAAGAAATTAAGAAATGTTTGATAAATTTTCTCAAATGTATCCAAGTTTTTAAATATTTCTAATCTATTTAAAACGACTTAAATTCCTAAAAATATTTTTAGCGGACTAGAATTTTTCTTAAAACTAAAAAAAAATGATTTAAAATGTAAAAAAATTGCCTTTTAATCTTCTAAATTTTCCCAGGAATTTTAAGCAAATTGTTTTATTCTCTTAAAATCATTCGCAATTCTCTTAAAGCTTATAAATTTTATTTTTTAACTCATTAAGAATCTACATTTCTAAGAATCTTGATTTAAAATTTAAAATGATTTTTACATCTCTTTAATTCTACTAAAAAATTCTTGAGTTTATTTGATTAAAAAAAATGTATCTTTCAGATTCTCCTTTAACAATTTTTGAAATATTTAAAAATAATCTCTTAACATTAATTTATCGAAATAAACAATTGTATTTTTTATTATATTATATTATTTATTTTAATATTTCTGAATATTACCGTTTTAGTTGAAAATTGATTAATTGGATTAAAATTTTGTTTGTGTAGAAAATTAATATAGTTAATTGAAAATTTAATCACCATTTTCGGTAAAAAAACTGATCTTTTTAGTTCAAAATTCAACTGTTTGGTTGGAAATTTATCTTTTTTTTTTTTAATTTATCGTTTTTAGTTCAAAATTCAACTATGCGCCTGAAAGTTGAGCTTTTTTAGTTAAAAAATTTAAATATTTGACAGAAAATTATTGTTCTTGTTTGAATTTTTTTTCCCTCAAAAATCAACAATTTTGGTTGTAAATTTATCTTTTTAAGTTAAAAATTCAACTATGCGTCTGAAAGTTGAGCTTTTATTTTAAAAATTCAAATATTTTATAGAAAATTATTGTTATTGTTTGAAAATTAATTTTTTTGCTCAAAAATCAACAATTTTGTTTGAAAATTTGGCTTTTTTTGTTAAATATTCAACTACAGGGTGGACGATAAAAATTCCCGGTTTTTTTCGCGGTACGCAGACATTTTTTACGGTTAATAAAACTTTAAAAAATCGAATTTTAAAGCTAAACATTTTTCCGTTTGAAGCAATAAATAATAAACTACAAATTATGAAGCAATAAATAATAAACTACAAATTATAGCACTCAAAATTGAACTTTTGAGTTTTAAACTCTTAAAATTGAAATTAAAAGTTTTTTAATTCAAAAATTTTTTACTCGAATGTTCAATAAAAATAAAAATATATAATATGGAAGTACTTTTATAGATTATGTAGAATTCAAAGATTCAGATTCAAAATTATATTATTTTACGCAATTTTAAGCTAGAAGCATTCAAAACTAAAAAATAAAATTTTTTTTAAACTGAAAACTGCTTAAATTATTTTCATCTTAAATAGTTTAAACACGTTTGAAAATTTTCAAAATTGTATTTCAAAATCTTGAGAAATCTAAAAATTGTTTTGCATTTTTCAAGTTCAAAATTATTTTTGAAATTTTTTCCGTACTTCTAAATATATTTTAAAATTAATCGAAATTTTCCTACGATTTTTAGAAAATTCTGCAAATTAAAAAAAATTCCTTGAAATCTTCCAGATGAATTCTAAATTTTGTTTTTTGCTTGAAATATGCAAAAATTTATATTTTCTTTTAAATTAGGCTTTTGATATTTGCTCCTAAAATTTAATTGAACTATTTGCCTGATAGTTGAGCTTTTTTTGTTAAAAAATTCAAAGATTTGATAGAAAATTATAGTTCTTGACTGAAAATTAATTTTTTTTTTTATCAAAAAGCAACAATTTTGCTTGAAAATTTATCTTTTTTAATTGAAAAGTCAACTATTTCAATGAAAGTTGAGCTTTTTTAGTTAAAATATGGAAATATTTGATAGAAAATTATAGTTCTTGTTTGAAAATTAATTTTTTTATCTCAAAAATCAAAAATTTATTGTTGGAAATTTATCTTTTTTAGTTAAAAATTCAACGATGCGTCTAAAATTTTCAAAATTGTATTTTAAAATCTTGAGAAATCTAAAAATTGTTTTACATTTTTCAAGTTCAAAATTATTTTTGAAATTTTCTCCGGACTTCTAAATATATTTTAAAATTAATCGAAATTTTCCTGCGATTTTTAGAAAATCCTGCAAATTAAAAAAAAAATTTTTTTAAATCTTCCAGATTCTTTTTTGACAATTTTGGGAAATCTTTCAAAATCTTTTTAAATATTCTCTTAAAATAATTTTTCAAAATGAAAAATCATTTTCAATTTTCCTAGGAATCTCAAGAAAATATTTTTGATTCTTTTGAAGCCCTGCTTAAAAAGCCTCTAAATTTTGTGGTTTGCTTGAAATATGCAAAAATTTATATTTTCTTTTAAATTAGGCTTTTGATATTTGCTCCTAAAATTTAATTGAACTATTTGCCTGGTAGTTGAGCTTTTTTTGTTAAAAAAATGTAAAGATTTGATAGAAAATTATAGTTCTTGTCTGAAAATTAATTTTTTTTTTATCAAAAAGCAACAATTTTGTTTGAAAATTTGTCTTTTTCAGTTCAATATTCAACTATGTATTTATTAAAAATTCATGTATTTTGTCGAAAAATGTTTTTTTTTTTTGTAGAAAATTTCTCTTTTTGTTTTAAAATTTATCTTTTTGGTTGAAAATTCAAGTATTCCGTTTAAATATTCATAATTTCATTTAAAAATATATCTTCTTGGTTGAAAAATAAAACCATTTGGTTAAATGTCAAACTCTTTTGTTAAAAATATATCTTTTTTTAGTTTAAAGTTAATCAATTATAGATTTTTTGTACAGAAAATTAATTTTCCTACCTGAAAATTAAACTATTCCATTTGTTGGTTGAAAACTGATCTTGTCAGTTAAAAATTGAACTACTTGATGAAGAATTCATATATTTTGACGAAAAATTCTCTTTTTTTGGTAGAAAATTAATCCTTTTGTGTTGAAAATTTAAGTATTTGCTTGAAAATTTAATAATCTTGTTGATAATTCAATGTTTTTAATTAAAAAGTTGAGAATTTGAATCGGTTTAAATTGAATTAAATGTAGTATCCACATTAATTTTATCTAAATATACAGTGAATTTTAAATATAAGATAAAATAAATATTTGTTTAAATTATTATTAACATTTACTGACTTTAGAGCCAAATTCAAGAAATGTTTAATTGCGTTTGTAGTATTATTTAATTATTTAATTAATTAAACATATTAATTTAATTCCTAAATAGTGAGAAAATAATGATTTATAATCAATTCGCGAAATTGCATATATATTTTGCTTAGTTTTAAAAATATGAAATATTTGAATGACTTCTTAAATTGGAAAAATGTCACCTCGAAAAAACTTGAGATACCTGGAAAATCCCTGGAATTTGGATTGTCACGCATTTTTTTAAAAATTGTGATTAACAATTACGCAAATTATTATTTAAGGTCCCATATCCAATTTTGGAGTCACTGTTAGTTTATTGTCGGATAATTTCAGTGGAAAACCGTCCTTTTTGCATATAAAAAAAATAAATAATAATTTTGTTAAAAAAATTGTTTATAACAATCATATAAATTATTCTTTATTTAATTTCGTTGGTTAGTCACCGCAATAAATGTCACTCTAATAATTATTGAAGAAAAAAACATTTTTTTCTACGAGGAAACAGCCGATTAGGAGACTTGTTTAACTAAATTATTATAAACAATCTATATTGTTTATGTTTGATAAAGTTTAAAGTATATGAATTGCTTTAAAGACAATTGTGAATCACTTTTGTTTAGAAAAATCAATTCAGCTATGAGAAAAACTCGTTTATAAAGAATTTGTTTATAGAAATTGTTTATAATAATCAAGTAAAATATTATTAAAATTAATCATGTTCTATGAATGCATGTGCAATAATACCGGCTGATAGTGAGTTTCCATCTGTATTTTTTCTTGAGATAAAAATTCACAAAGCTAAAATGGTCAATTTTGTCACTATATTTGTTTATATATTGTTGCTCTGTGAAAAAAATTAAAAAAAAGCAAACCACAATTCTCTTAAAAATTAATTGCTGAGCATTTCTAAAAAAACAGTTTTAAATCGGTTAAGAAATACGACCTGTGGGCGATTATGAACAGTAAATTCCTATTCCAGACCACTATTTTAATTGAAAGATTCCCAGGGCTCATCTAATAAAATATTTATTTTTATTGGTTTTTTTCAGTAAAACTAGCTGAACAATGGACAGCGCTAGACCGGGAATACTCTCTAGAAGAGCAAGGTCTTAAATTGATGATAAAAACGGACAATGAGGAGAAGCAAGAAAAGGAAAAAATGCATGCCTTCAACAACTGGGAGGATGCTCTCTTTGGACAGAGGATACCGAATAATGTCTTTCTTCGAAAGAGCTTGCAAAACTTTATAACAATCAGGTAAATTTTCATCACTTATTAGATTCAAATATCACCTGGACTATAGAAAAATTTCCTCATGGAAAACTATTTTGTTTTTTTTTTTTTTATAGAAAATTAATCTTTTTTCTTTGAAAATAAAACTACTTGGTTCGAATTTAAAATTTATTGTTAAAATATTATCTTTTGGTTTAAAATTTATTTATTTCAGTTGAAGATTAATCATAGAAATAATATAATAATAT
>NC_046666.1:1008470-1022912 GCF_010883055.1 Belonocnema kinseyi | reverse complement strand
AATATAATAAATAAAAAAAATTAATAATATAAATAAATAATATAATATAATAATAGAAAATTCATCACTTTGTTTAAAAATTTAACTGATTTAAAAAAATGACGAATCCATTTTTGATTGCCAATTGATAATGTTTAATTCAAGATTTAACTATTTGGTTGAAAATGTCATATTTAAATTGAAAATTCAACTATTCTAGTTGACGATTCCTCGTTTTCGATAAAAATTCATTAGTTTAGTTTTTTTGAAACTGAAAATGTAATTATTCCAATTTTGATTGAAAATTGCTCCTTTTTAATTCAATATCAAACTATTTATTTGAAAAATGGTCTTTTTTAGTTCGAAATTGAACTATTTTGTGAAAAATTTATGTATTTTATTCAAAAACCGTTGTTTTTTTCTTTTTTTTTTAATAGAAAATTAATCTTCTATCTTGAAAATGCGTAGTTTTCGTTAAAAATTGAAATATTCATTTTGGTTAAAAATTGAACAAATCCAGTTTAAAGATTCATCATTATAGTTGAAAATAATGAAATTTCGTCACTTTAATTGAAAATATAACTATTTTGTTGAAAATTAATTTTTTTTAACTGATAATTTAATTTTAGTTTCAAATTAAACTATTTTGTTGAAAAATAGTTTTTGTTTTTTTTTTATATAGAAAATTAATCTTGTTGGAAAATTAATTTTTTTCTTTGAAAATAAAACTACTTGGTTCCATTTTAAAATGTTTTGTTAAAATATTATGTTTTTAGTTTAAAATTTATTTATTTCAGTTGCGGATTAATCATTTTAATAGAAAATTCATCACTTTGTTTGAAAATGTAACTATTTAAAAAAAAATGACGAATCCATTTTTGATTGCCAATTGATAATGTTTAATTCAAGATTTAACTGTTTGGTTGAAATTTTCATATTTTAAATTGAAAATTCAACTATTTTAGTTAATGATTCCTCGTTTTAGATAAAAATTCATCAGTTTAATTTTTTTTTTAACTGGAATTGTAATTATTCCATTTTTGGTTGAAAATTGATCCTTTTTAATTCAATATCAAACTATTTATTTGAAAATTGGTCTTTTTTAGTTCGAAATTGAACTATTTTGTGAAAAATTCATGTATTTTATTCAAAAACCGTTGTTTTTTTCTTTTTTTTTAATAGAAAATTAATCTTCTATCTTGAAAATGCGTAGTTTTCGTTAAAAATTGAAATATTCATTTTGGTTAAAAATTGAACTAATCCAGTTTAAAGATTCATCATTATAGTTGAAAATAATGAAATTTCGTCACTTTAATTGAAAATATAACTATTTTGTTGAAAATTAATTTTTTTTAACTGATAATTTAATTTTAGTTTCAAATTAAACTATTTTGTTGAAAAATAGTTGTTTTTTTTTTATAGAAAATTAATCTTTGTTCTTTGAAAATAAAACTACTTGGTTTGAATTTAAATTCTTTTCTTAAAATATTATCTTTTTAGTTTAAAATTTAGTTATTTCATTTGAAGATTTATCATTTTAATTGCAAATTCATCAGTTCGGTTGAAAATTTGCTTTTTTTTTGTAGAAAATTAGTTTAATTTAAAATTTAACTATTTCATTTTTGGCTGAAAACTTTTTTTTAGTTCAAAATTCAACTCTCTGTGGGAAAATTGATATTTTTTTTGTTGAAATTGATCTATTTATTTGAAAATTGGTCTTTTTTAGTTCGAAATTGAACTATTTTGTGGAAAATTCATGTATCTGCGTGAATTAAAATGGATCCGATATTTGTATCCGCAATTATTTTAAATTCTAAAGACACTATTTTCTCACAATTTTTTGCTAATGCCAGTATTTCCTTATTTTTTTCTTGAACAATATCTTTTGAACTTTTTCGCTAATTGGCTACAAATTATCAGCTGTTTTCTTAGAAATTCCTCTTCTCCTTAGCTGAATTTTTTTTTCCAATGAGACTTTAATTATTGCAGTTGAAACTTCAACTATTTCGTTTAAAATTGTTTTTTTTTTTTATTATTATTTTTGAACTGAAAATGGAAAAATGGAAAATTCCATTTTTTATTGCCAATTGTTATTGTTTAATTCAAAATTCAACTAGTTGGTTGAAAATTTCATATTTTAAATTGAAAATTTAACTATTCTAGTTCATGATTCTTCGTTTTAGATAAAAATTCATTAGTTTAATTTTTTTTTTTTAAACTAAAAATGTAATTCCATTTTTGGTTGAAAATTGATCCTTTTTAATTCAATATCAAACTATTTATTTGAAAATTGGTCTTTTTTAGTTCGAAATTGAACTATTTTGTGGAAAATTCATGTATCTGCGTGAATTAAAAAGGATCCGATATTTGTATCCGCAATTATTCTAAATTCTAAAGACACTATTTTCTCACAATTTTTTGCTAATGCCAGTATTTCTTTATTTTTTTCTTGAACAATATTTTTTGAAATTTTTCGCTAATTGGTTACAAATTGTCTCAATGCAAGATTAGGGTCGGTCCAAAATTTTTAATTTTCAAGTTAAGAAGTTGAGCTTTTAAAAAAAGTTGAATTTGCAACCTCATAGTTAAATTTTCAACAAAAAATATGTATTCCCAACACTGCGATTTTCTACTAAATTGTTGGATTTTCATCCCAAAGAGACGAATTCTCTATGAAAAAGTTTTATTTTCAATAAAAATTGTAATAATTAATATTTGAACGAAAAAAAAAGATTTTAATCTTAAATTAAAAGCAGTTGACTACAGCTGAAAAATAGGAGTTTTCAACAAATTATTTTAATCAGCTGTTTTCATAGAAATTCGTCTTTTCCTTAGCTGAATTTTTTTTTTACTGAGACTTTAATTATTACAGTTGAAACTTCAACTATTTTCTTGAAAATTGTTTTTTTTTTTTAATTATTATTTTTTAACTGAAAATGGAAAAATGGAAAATTCCATTTTTTATTGCCAATTGATATTGTTTAATTCAAAATTCAACTATTTGGTTGAAAGTTTCATATTTTAAATTGAAAATTCAACTATTCTAGTTGATGATTCTTCGTTTTAGATACAAATTCATCAATTTAATTTTTTTTTAACTGGAATTGTAATTATTCCATTTTTTGTTGAAAATTGATCCTTTTTAATTCAATATCAAACTATTTATTGGAAAATTGGTCTTTTTTAGTTCGAAATTGAACTATTTTGTGAAAAATTCATTCAAAAAACCGTTGTTTTTTTTTATAGAAAATTAATCCCTTAACTTGAAAATACGTAGTTTTCGTTAAAAATTCAAATATTCATAATTTGATTTGTAAATTTATTATTTTGGTTAAAAATTGAACTAATCCAGTTTAAAGATTCATCATTATAGTTGAAAATAATGAAATTTCATCACTTTAATTGAAAATTTAACAACTACATTTATGTTTATAAACGGATATTTTTTAGTTTCAAATTAAACTATTTTGTTGAAAAATAGTTTTTGTTTTTTTTATAGAAAATTAATCTTTTTGGAAAATTAATCTTTTTTTTTTGAAAATAAAACTACTTGGTTCGAATTTAAAATGTTTTGTTAAAATATTATCTTTTGGTTTAAAATTTATTTATTTCAGTTGAAGATTAATCATTTTAATTGAAAATGCATCACTTTGTTTAAAAATGTAACTATTTAAAAAAATGACGATTCCATTTTTGATTGACAATTGATATTGTTTAATTCAAGATTTAACTATTTGGTTGAAAATGTCATATTTTAAATTGAAAATTCAACTATTCTAGTTGATGATTCCTCGTTTTAGATACAAATTCATCAATTTAATTTTTTTAACTGGAATTGTAATTATTCCATTTTTTGTTGAAATTTTTTTGTTGAAAATTGATCCTTTTTAATTCAATATCAAACTATTTATTTGAAAATTGGTCTTTTTTAGTTCGAAATTGAACTATTTTGTGAAAAATTTATGTATTTTGTTCAAAAAACCGTTGTTTTTTTTTTATAGAAAATTAATCCCTTAACTTGAAAATACGTAGTTTTCGTTAAAAATTCAAATATTCATAATTTGATTTGTAAATTTATTATTTTGGTTAAAAATTGAACTAATCCAGTTTAAAGATTCATCATTATAGTTGAAAATAATGAAATTTCGTCACTTTAATTGAAAATTTAACTATTTTGTTGAAAAATAGTTTTTGTTTTTTTTTTTTATAGAAAATTAATCTTTTTTCTTTGAAAATAAAACTACTTGGTTCGAATTTAAAATGTTTTATTAAAATATTATCTTTTGGTTTAAATTTTATTTATTTCAGTTGAAGATTAATCATTTTAATAGAAAATTCATCACTTTTTTTTAAATTTAACTGATTTTAAAAAATGACGAATCCATTTTTGATTGCCAATTGATATTGTTTAATTCAAGATTTAACTATTTGGTTGAAAATGTCATATTTTAAATTGAAAATTCAACTATTCTAGTTGATGATTCCTCGTTTTCGATAAAAATTCATTAGTTTAGTTTTTTTGAAACTGAAAATGTAATTATTCCAATTTTGGTTGAAAATTGATCCTTTTTAATTCAATATCAAACTATTTATTTGAAAAATGTTCTTTTTTAGTTCGAAATTGAACTATTTTGTGAAAAATTTATGGATTTTGTTCAAAAACCGTGTTTTTTTTTTTGTTTATAGAAAATTAATCTTCTATCTTGAAAATGCGTAGTTTTCGTTAAAAATTGAAATATTCATAATTTTATTTGTAAATTTATTATTTTGGTTAAAAATTGAACTAATCCAGTTTAAAGATTGATTATTATAGTTGAAAATAATGAAATTTCGTCACTTTAATTGAAAATTTAACTATTTTATTGAAAATTACTTTTTTTAAACCGAAAATTTAACAATTACATTTATGTTGATAAACGGATCTTTTTTAGTTTCAAATTAAAATATTTTGTTGAAAAATAGTTGTTTTTTTAATAGAAAATTAATCTTATTTCGTTGAAAATAAAACTAATTAGTTGGAATTTAAACTCTTTTGTTAAAATATTATCTTTTTAGTTTAAAATTTATTCATTTCAATTGAAGATTTATCATTTTAATTGTAAATTCATCTGTTTGGTTGAAAATTTGCTTTTTTTTGTAGAAAATTATTTTAATTAAAAATTTTAACTATTTCATTTTTGGTTAAAAACTTTTTCTTTTTTAGTTCAAAATTCAACTCTTTGTAGGAAAATTGATATTTTTTTTTTGTTGAAATTGATCTATTTATTTGAAAATTTGTCTTTTGCAGTTCGAAATTAAATTATTTTGTGGAAAATTCATGCATTTTGTTTTAAAATCGTTGTTTTTTTTTTTTAAAGAAAATTAATAGTTTTCGTTGAAAATTCAAATCAACCAATCAAATATTCATAATTTTATTTGAAAATTGAACTAATACAGTTTAATATTCCATAATTTTAGTTGAAAATTTATCTTTTTGGTTTAAAATTAGTCTATTTCTGTTGAAGATTCATCATTGAAGTCTGAAAGTAAGGAAAATTAATCATTTTAATTGAAAATTTAACTATTTTGTTGAAAATTAATTTTTTTAAACTGAAAATTTAACAATTACATTTATGTTGATAAACGGATCTTTTTTAGTTTCAAATTAAACTATTTTCTTGAAAAATAGTTGTTTTTTTATAGAAAATTAATCTTTTTTCGTCGAAAATAAAACTACTTGGTTGCAATTTAAACTCTTTTGTTAAAATATTATCTTTTTAGTTTAAAATTTATTCATTTCAGTTGAAGATTTATCATTTTAATTGTAAATTCATCTGTTTGGTTGAAAATTTGCTTTTTTTGGTAGAAAATTATTTTATTTCATTTTTGGTTGAAAACTTTCTTTTTTTAGGTCAAAATTCAACTCTTTGTGGGAAAATTGATATTTTTTTGTTGAAATTGAACTATTTATTTGAAAATTTTTCTTTTTCAGTTTGAAATTAAACTATTTTGTGCAAAATTCATGTATTTTGTTTAAAAATCGTTGTTTTTTTAAAGAAAATTAATAGTTTTCGTTGAAAATTCAAATCATCCGATCAAATATTCATAATTTTATTTGTAAATCTATCTTTTTGGTTGAAAATTGAACTAATGCAGTTTAACACTCCATAATTTTAGTTGAAAATTCATCTTTTTGGTTTAAAATTGGTCTATTTCTGTTGAAGATTCATCATTGAAGTCTGAAAATAATAAAAATTCATCACTTTAATTGAAAATTGATCTAGTTTGTTGAAAATAATTTTTTTTAAACTGAAAAATCTAACAATTACATTAATGGTTAAAAACGGATATTTTTAGTTTCAAATTAAACTACTTAGTTGAAAAAATTTTCCTTTTTAATTAAGCATTCAACTTTTTCTTTAAAAATGCATGCATTTTGTTGAAAAATGTTTTTTTTTTCTATATAAAATTAATCTTGTTTGAAAATTAATCTTTTTTCGTTGAAAATAAAACTACTTGGTTAGAGTTTAAACTGATTTGTTAAAATATATTCTTTTTTGTTAAAAATTTATCCATTTCAGTTTCAAGATTTATCATTTTAATTGAAAATTCATCAGTTGGTTGAAAATTTGCTTTTTCTGGTGGAAAATTATTTAAATTGAAAATTTAACTATTTCATTTTTAATGTGAAGAATTCCTGAGAATAAAATCAAGAAACTAACGACCAAATTTGGATACACCACTATAAAATGTTCCAATTTCAATTTGAAAAAAGTAAAAAGGAGGAAAGAAAAATGAGATTATTATTTTTTTTTCTTGATTTAATTTTAAGGAATTCTTCACATTAACTTGATTATTTTTCGTTAAAAAAGATTTTATATTTGTATTTAATCTCATTTAAATGTATAAAATTTCTATTTCATTTTTGGTTCAAAACTGATATTTTTTAATTCAAAATTCAACTCTTGGAAAACAGATCTTTTTTTAGTTGAAATTAAACTATTTGGTAATTTTGGAGACAAATTCCAGAAATGAATTGTTATGTTTTCAGTATTACTTTATTATTTAATTAATTTATTATTTAAAGATAAAGATAAAGATTTTAAAGATTTCAAACAAAAAATGTAGAATTTTTTTTAAGAATTGTGAAAGACTTTAACAAAATTTTCTCAAGATTCATGGGAAAACTGAAAATGATTTTTTACTTTGAAAATTTATGGAAAATTATAAGAATTTTTTTAATTTGCTGGATTTTCAAAAATTGTAGGAAAACTTCGATCAATTTTAAAATATATTTAGAAGTTCTCAAAAAATGTTAACACACTTCGTTTAAATTAATTGAAATAATTTCAAATTTTTAATTAATTTTGAATCTTTTCAAAACTACTAAATATCTCTTAATTTTTTCTATAATTTTTAGAAAATCCTGCAAATTAAAAAAAAATTGAATTTATAAATAAAAATAGAGCACTTATTATTTGTAAAAATATTTGAGCAATTTGAAGAGATATTTAGAAGTTCTAAAAAGATTCGAATTAAATTTAGAACTTGAAATCATTTCAAATATTTAGAGCCGAATTTAAAATAAAATGTCGAGTTTTGCAGATTTCAAACAAAAAATGTCGAATTTTTTTAAGAATTGTGAAAGACTTCAACAGAATTTTCTCAAGATTCATGGGAAAACTGAAAATGATTTTTTACTTTGAAAATTTATGGAAGATTTTAAATATTTTATTTAATTTGCTGGATTTACAAAAATTGTAAGAAAATTTAGATTAATTTAAAAATATATTTAGAAGTTCTCAAAAAATGTTAACACACTTCGTTTAAATTAAATTAAATAATTTCAAATTTTTAATTAATTTTGAATCTTTTCAAAACTACTAAATATCTCTTAATTTTTTCTATAATTTTTAGAAAATCCTGCAAATTAAAAAAAAAAATGAATTTATAAATAAAAATAGAGCACTTATTATTTGTAAAAATATTTGAGCAATTTGAAGAGATATTTAGAAGTTCTAAAAAGATTCGAATTAAATTTAGAACTTGAAATAATTTCAAATATTTAGAGCCGAATTTAAAATAAAATGTCGAGTTTTGCAGATTTCAAACAAAAAATGTCGAATTTTTTTAAGAATTGTGAAAGACTTCAACAAAATTTTCTCAAGATTCATGGGAAAACTGAAAATGATTTTTTACTTTGAAAATTTATGGAAAATTATAAGAATTTTTTTAATTTGCTGGTTTTTCAAAAATTGTAGGAAAACTTCGATCAATTTAAAAATATATTTAGAAGTTCTCAAAAAATGTTAACACACTTCGTTTAAATTAATTGAAATAATTTCAAATTTTTAATTAATTTTGAATCTTTTCAAAACTACTAAATATCTCTTAATTTTTTCTATAATTTTTAGAAAATCCTGCAAATTAAAAAAAAATTGAATTTATAAATAAAAATAGAGCACTTATTATTTGTAAAAATATTTGAGGAATTTGAAGAGATATTTAGAAGTTCTAAAAAGATTCGAATTAAATTTAGAACTTGAAATAATTTCAAATATTTAGAGCCGAATTAAAAATAAAAAGTAGATTTAATTAATCGATGGTGCTTTTTACATTTAAAAAAATCTTGCAATATAATTTATCAACATTTCCTCAATGAAAGATATTAATTGAATCCTTAAAAAGTGGAGAAAAAAAACAAACACTATAATAAACTCCGAGTTTCATTATTATTAAAACATTATTTGACTGGCTCCATGTGAAAAATTATACCTGGAAAAAAAAACTCTGGAATTATTAGGACCCTAAAATAGTCTAATCGCTGAAAAAAAGTGTCAAAATGATAATGTAACTCCGAGGCATGTCATGAGAAGCCGGAAGAAAAAAAAATAAGGCAAGATCCATAATTTTGATTACAGAACAATGTGGGACAAATTTTGCAATTTGCGAGGAACGCCTATACCAACCGGATGGGTCGTCCCAGCGCCTCCCTCATCCGCAGCCTGGCAGAAGCTTCTCAAAAAATCATAACCAAAATAAGGAACCCTAATTTTTTATAAAAAATAGCGATAATGAATCGAATATTTAAGTAGATTACATAAATAATTTGTATTATTTAATAGTTGATACTCGGAAAATGGTTGACTCCTCAAGGAATAAGCATTTTTGAAAACGTTTAATTAAAGTTTTATATTTAAAAAATATATTTACAAGCCTTTTTCTTTTTCTTCTTCTAGATTTAAGTTTTAATTAAGCTATACTTAGAACAAGGTTCTTTTGGGCAGCAGTCGAGGGTTCCAGACTTGGGGGCTCGATCGTCGTGAGTGAAGTGATCGCTTCCGCGCCGGACAAAATCATTTGAAGAGGTCCTTGCAGCTCGGTCAAGGACATTATCAGTTCCTCTTCTTCGTCCAGTTTCTTCGCGAGGAGATTGAACATTGTTCGCGGTTCTGAGCTCAGTTCCTCCAAATGATCCTCATAAACATCTGCGGATTTATTGGATATTAAATGCGTATTTTGTGGAGATTCAGGCTGGCTGTTTTAATCGATGAACAAAATGAAATTTAAGAAATCAAGCTATATTCTAAACACTTTTCCATATAAATTAAGAAACAATAAACAACAAATTAAAGTATTCAAGGTGGCACTCTTGAATTCCAAACTTTTAAAATTGAAGTTCCAAAAATGTAAATTTATCTTCACATTTTCAATAGTCTAAATTAAAGAATTTAAGCATGTGAAGTTTAAAAATTTTCAAAATTATATTATTTGAAGTAATTTAAAGCTAGAGACATTAAAAATTGAAAAATATATTTTTTAACTTAACAGTTCTTAAATTAGAAGTTAAATTATTTTAAATAGTCTAGGCATTCTTTAAAAGCTCTACAATTTTATTTCAAAATCTTGAGAAACCTAGAAGTGCTTCTAAATTTTTCCAAATTCAAATTAATTTTTTTATTTTTTGTCACAACTTTTGAATATATTTCAAAATGAATTGAATTTTTTCTGTAACTTGTAGATAATCCTGGAAATTAAAAAAATTGAATTTATTAATAAGAATAGAACACTTCTTATTTGTAAAAAAATATTAGATTAATTTTAAGAGATATTTAGAAGTTCTAAAAAGATTTGAATTAAATTTAGAACTTGAAATCATTTCAAATATTTAGAGCCGAATTTAAAATAAAATGTCGAGTTTTGCAGATTTCAAACAAAAAATTTAGAATTTTTTTAAGAATTGTGAAAAACTTCAACAAAATTTTCTCAAGATTCATGGGAAAATTGAAAATGATTTTTTACTTTGAAAATTTATGGAAGATTATAAGAATTTTTTTAATTTGCAGGATTTTCAAAAATTTTAGGAAAATTTCGATTAAATTTAAAATATATTTAGAAGTTCTAAAAAAATTTTAAAACGCTTCGTTTAAATTACTTGAAATAATTTCAAGTTTTTAATTAATTTTGAATCTTTTCAAAACTTCTAAATATCTCTTAATTCTTTCTATAATTTTTAGAAAATTCTGCAAATTAAAAAAAAATCATTCGAATTTATAAATAAAAATAGAGCACTTATTATTTGTAAAAATATTTGAGTAATTTGAAGAGATATTTAGAAGTTCTAAAAAAATTCGAATTAAATTTAGAACTTGAAATAATTTCAAATATTTACAGCCGAATTAAAAATAAAAAGTAGATTTTTACAGATTTCAGACAAAAAGTTTAGAATTTTTTTAAGAATTGTGAAAAACTTCAAAAGTATAAAAAAAAATGTTAAGATTCTTACGAAAATTGAAAATGATTTTTCACTTTGAAAAATTATTTTAACAGAAAGTTTAAGAAAATTTTAAGAGATTACAAAAATTTTCAGAGAAGAACATGGAAGATTTTAAGTATTTTATTTAATTTGCTGGATTTACAAAAATTGTAAGAAAATTTAGATTAATTTTAAAATATATTTAGAAGTTCTAAAAAAATGTTAAAACACTTCGTTTAAATTACTTGAAATAATTTCAAATTTTTAATTAATTTTGAATCTTTTCAAAACTTCTTAATGTCTCTTAAAATTACTCACATTTTTTTCTACAACTTTTAGAAAATCCTGCAAATAAAAAAAAACTTAAATTTGAATTTATAAATAATAATAGAACACTTATTATTTGTAAAAATATTAGAGTAATTTTAAAAAATATTTAGAAGTTTGAAAAAGATTCGAATTAAATTTAGAGCTTGAAAGAATTTCAAATACTTGCAGCCAAATTAAAAAAAAAATGTAGATTTTTACAGATTTCAAACAAAAAGTTTAGAATTTTTTTAAGAATTGTGAAAAACTTCAAAAGAATAAAAAAAAATGTTAAGATTCTTACGAAAATTGAAAATGATTCTTCACTTTGAAAAATTATATTAACAGAATGTTTAAGAAAATTTTAAGAGATTTAAAAAATTATCAAAGAAGAACATGGAAGATTTTAAGTATTTTATTTAATTTGTTGGATTTACAAAAATTGTAGGAAAATTTCGATTAAATTTAAAATATATTTAGAAGTTCTAAAAAAATGTTAAAACACTTCGTTTAAATTACTTGAAATAATTTCAAATTTTTAATTAATTTTGAATCTTTTCAAAACTTCTCAATGTCTCTTAAAATTACTCACATTTTTTTCTATAATTTTTAGAAAATCCTGCAAATTAAAAAAAAATAATTTAAATTTATAAATAACAATAAAACACTTCTTATTTGTAAAAAATATTAGATTAATTTTAAGAGATATTTAGAAGTTTTAAAAAGATTCACATTAAATTTAGAAATTGAAATAATTTCGAATATTTACAGCCGAATTTAAAATAAAATGTAGATTTTTGCTGATATCAAACAAAAAATTTAGAATTTTTGTTAAGAATTGTGAACAACTTTAAAAGAATACAAGAAATTTCTTAAGATTCTTACGAAAATTGAAAATGATTTTGCACTTTGAAAAATTATTACAGAAAGTTTAAAAAAATTTTAAGAGATTTCAAAAATTATCAAAGAAGAACATGGAAGATTTTAAATATTTTATTTAATTTGCTGGATTTACAAAAATTGTAAGAAAATTTAGATTAATTTAAAAATATATTCAGAAGTTCTAAAAAAAATGTTAACACACTTCGTTTAAATTACTTGAAATAATTTCAAATTTTTAATTAATTTTGAATTTTTTCAAAACTACTAAATATATCTTAATTTTTTCTATAATTTTTAGAAAATCCTGCAAATTAAAAAAAAATAATTTAAATTTATAAATAACAATAAAACACTTCTTATTTGTAAAAAATATTAGATTAATTTTAAGAGATATTTAGAAGTTTTAAAAAGATTCGAATTAAATTTAGAACTTGAAATAATTTCAAATATTTACAGCCGAATTAAAAATAAAAAGTAGATTTTTACAGATTTCAAACAAAAAGTTTAGAATTTTTTTAAGAATTGTGAAAAACTTCAAAAGAATAAAAAAAAATGTTAAGATTCTTACGAAAATTGAAAATGATTTTTTACTTTGAAAAATTATATTAACAGAATGTTTAAGAAAATTTTAAGAGATTTAAAAAATTATCAAAGAAGAACATGGAAGATTTTAAATATTTTATTTAATTTGCTGTATTTTCAAAAATTGTAGTAAAATTTCGATTAATTTTAAAATTAAACTAAATTAAACTAAAATTAAATAAAACAATTAAAATTGTAACGCTAAAAGTTTAAAAGTTCTTCGAAAATCTAAAAAAATCAAAGCTTTCTATGTAAAACAATTCAGTTTCAAATTGTTTTGTTTTAAATATTTGGTTTCAATTTACTCGTATTAAATTAACAGTCAAATATTGCTAAATATTAAATACTTATTATTTTTCTGCATTAAGAAATTTCAAATTAAATAGGTTGAAAATTAAATAATTTAGACTCGCAATATTTTAAATTTAATAAAAACCTTTAATTATGACTATATTATTATGGATTTATTTTGAAGTTGAAAATAGCAAAACGCACGTTTACATTTTTTAATGGCTCAACAAATTAAAAGAAATAATATATTAATAAATTTATTTATTAAATTTAATCTAAAAAATAAGATAAAAGAAGACCTGAAACTCTGAACTAAAAATATATTATTGATAAATCATAAAAATTTTTATTTAAAAATAAAATTATACAGATCGATTTTAAAAATAATTTATTTATTTATATTTACAGTTGATCAAATAAAACTGTTTTTTATAAAAAATTATCAACTTCAAATGCTTTTAATTTTTAATTGTTCGAATCTTAAAAACTAAACTTTAATTGTTTTTAAAAACTGTTAAAATCAAACTTGGACAGATTTTTCTTCTGAAAATTCGTAAAATTCCCGATTTCCCTGTCCAGCGGTCACCTCTTTTTTATTTAAAAAATCTTCGATTTTAAAAACTTCCAATTTTTTTAACTTTTAAAACTGAATTAAAAATTTTTTTAAATTAAAATATATGCTTACAAATTTTTAATAAAAAATTTTTGAACTGAAAGATTTTCGAATTAACCATTCTAAACTAATATAATTGATAAAAATCACAATTTAACAAATTATTTAAAAAACGGTTCAAATCAAAGCTGGATAACACTTTTATCCTAAAAATGTTGTAAAATTCCCGGTAAAAAAATTAATTCACTGCCATTTCCCGGTTTTCCCCGGTCTCATAAAATTTCCGGTTATTTCTTAATTTTTCTTAATTAAATTTTTTAAAATTGAATGGGTTAAAAATTGAATAATTTAGACTGAAATAATATTTTTAATTTAATAAAATCCTTTAATTACGAATATATTATTATGAACTTATTTTTAATTTTAAAATTGTTTATAAAATTTCCATCGCACGTTAAAATTGTTTTAATAACTAACTCGTTCGAATTGAAACACAATCTGGCAATTCTTAAAATTTGAACGTATCTAAAATTGTTTTGTCAAATCAATTATTGTTCAGATTTCTAAACTTAAAGTACAAATCCATTTAAAAAATAATTTATTTATTTATATTTACAGTTGATAAAATAAAACTGTTTTATATCAAAAAATTTCAATTTCAAAAACTTTTAATTTTCAATTTAAGTCTTCGAAACCGCATTCTGAAATTCTTCAACTTAAAAATGTAAGTTTAAAAATGTAAAATTTCTGAAGTAAAAGATTATAAAATTACGCATTGTAAATTGAACGATATAATTGAAAACCAATTATTTTGAAAAACTGTTAAAATCGAACTTGGGCAGATTTTTCTTCTCTGACTGATAATTTAATGAATGAATCAGTGAATAACACAGGCCCACAAATAAAACAAAAGTGTCTGTGCAATTGACCAGACCTATATATTCTTATGTATTTTTTCGACGCTGAATCTGAATTTGCAATAAAAAAGTAGGGTCCAGCTACTTTTTTATGGGGTTTTGCTCGAAAAACCTCATTTTTTACGGTTTTTTCATGG
>NC_046666.1:1000528-1008370 GCF_010883055.1 Belonocnema kinseyi | reverse complement strand
TTTTTTACAAAAATTTCAACCCACCATACGGCGATGAAAAGGCAGAAAATCGCGAAAAGTGAAAATTTGCTTCAAATTTGATTAAAATGAGATTAAAATCAACTTTTACGATTTTAAACCGATTTATAAACATTGGAAATACTTTACTGGGGGTTTTTGAGGTCGCTGATCACGAATTTTAAGTAATTTTTTTCAAAAAACAACTCCTAGTCGGCGTAAGTGGACAATAAACGTGATAAATTGATATTTTTTTCAAAAAATCGATGTTTTGGATACTGTTCTGGAGATTTTCCACTACATGAATCACAAAACTGGAACTTTTTTCGACCCTTGATCATAAAGTAAGACTTAGAACCTATGTATAGCGTGACACAGCTAAATACCTATATTACCGACCACAGTTTTTCAGTTCACTGAATGTTTTTTTGAACTTTTTTTATACATAAAATATCGGTCTCAAACTTTGAGAAATGCAAGAGCCGAAAGAAAACTACGTTTAAGTATAAAGCTTAACAATAAAAGATGTAAAAAAATATATTTCAACAATCAATTCCAACGGCATCGGCCGGTAACGTTGTACACAAAAATACGAAACCTGGCGGCCACTAGACGAGGCTCTAGAGAGTTCGTATTTTCGTGTACAACGTTACCGACTGATACCGATGGAATTGATAGTTGAAGAATTTTTTTTACATCTTTTATTATTAAACTTTGTACTTTAACGTAGTTTTCTTTCAGTTCTTGCATTTCTCAAAATTTGAGACCGATATTTTATGTAGAAAAAAAGTTGGAACGTTCAAAAAATGTTGAGGTTCAGAAAAAAGATGAAATAATTTTCAGTGAAGTTCCTACCAAAATGCAGTACCTAAACGTACTTTATTGTACTCTAATACATTTCCCAAAGTTTCAGCTCGATATTTTATTTACAAAAAAAGTTCTTAGGTTCAAAAAAACATTCAGTGAACTGAAAAACTGTGGTCGGTAATATAGGTATTTAGGTGTGTCATATGCCCTTAAATAAAGTTTTAAAGTGTTTTACGCTTACGCACACGTTTCTCGATAAATGACCGGCGTAAAGGATTTCTGACACGCTTTAGACCTCTTTCTGAAGATGTTTCTCTCTTCATCATCCAGCAGTAATCTGCCAACATATTTATACCCCATCGTCCTTGAAATCTGCGTTCAAATTCCTTCAAGTCTTGGTGAAACCTTTCTCCTTGCTCTTCACTAAACATCGATTTTTTGAAAAAATATCAATCTATCACATTTATTGTCCACTTATGCCGACTAGGAGTTGTTTTTTGAAAAAAATGACTTAAAATTCGTGATCAGCGACCTCAAAAACCCGCAGTAAAGTATTTCCAATGTTTATAAATCGGTTTAAAATCGTAAAACTTGATTTTAATATCATTTTAATCAAATTTGAAGCAAATTTTCACTTTTCGCGATTTTCTGCCTTTTCATCGCCGTATGGTGGGTTGAAATTTTTGTAAAAAAAAAAAATCAAAACATGGTTTTCGATGTATTTTTTCCCGTAGAATTCGATTCTGAAGTCAAAAAAATAAATTGTTTCTTTATAGCTGGACCCTACTTTTTTATTGCAAATTCGGATTCAGCGTCGAAAAATACATAAGAATATATAGGTATATATAGGAATATATATGGGTAAATTATAATTTACCCATTAGGACGTTAGCAACATGCAGAATGACTCGTCCAAATCTGATGCTCCCAACATGTCTGATCAAGAACTTGAGAATAGTAACGAGCGACTTTCCCTCTCGTCCTGCCAAAGCCTGCCTCAAACCCTGACGTCTTGTGAGCTCCTGGAGAAGAGAAACAGTAACATGCGGCTGTTTATTCGTCACGTAGGGCCTCATTACTTCGTCGAGAGCCTTTGAATACTGAAACTTCCTCAAGCAACTATCATATTTTCCCATCACTTGTTTGTTCTCCTCTCTTATCAAAACATCGATGCTTCTCGCGTGAAGTTTCTCTCCAGCGTATCGATAAGAGGCCTTTTTCCGCTCTTGTTTCGCGTCTTTCGTGTCGTCTTCTCTGCGTCTTATAGAAATCAGACCGTCGACCATACCGGCCACAATCGTCTCATCGTTCGACTGAAATATATATTAATTTTTCTTTAAGGGCATGCGACACAGTGGGATTCCTACATTACCAACCTCTTTTTTCCATTGAACAAAATTTTTTTGTGAACCATAGAACTTTTTTGGTAAATGAAATATCGAACTCAAAATTTGAGGAGAGCATAAGAAGACATTATTCTAGGTTTATGTACTGCATTTGAATCGGAATTTAAAAAAAAAAATTATTTCTGAAATTTTTTGCCAAATTTCGATTCAAATGCAGTACATAAACGTAGGAGAATGTCTTCTAATGCTCTCCTGAAATTTTTAGTTCGATATTTGATTTACAAAAAAAGTTCTGTGGTTCAAAAAAAATTTTTGTTCAATAGAAAAAAGAGGTTGGTAATGTAGGAATTCCACTGTGTCGCATGCCCTTAATAATAAAAGATGTAAAAAAAAATATTTCAACTATAAATTCTATCGGAATCAGCCGGTAACGTTGTACTCGAAAATACGAACCCTCTAGAGCCTCGTCTAGTGGCCGCCAGGGTTCGTATTGTGGAGTACAACGTTACCGGCTGATGCCGATGGATTTGATAGTTGAAATATATTTTTTTACATCTTTTATTATTAAGCTTTGTACTTTAACGTAATTTTCTTCCGGCTCTTGCATTTCTCAAAGTTTGAGACCGATATTTTATGTATAAAAAAAGTTGAGTTGAAATACGAACTCTCTAGAGCCTCGTCTAGTGGCCGCCAGGTTTCGTATTTTCGTGTACAACGTTACCGGCTGATTCCGTTAGAATTGATTGTTGAAATATTTTTTTTTACATCTTTTATTATTAAGCTTTGTACTTTAACGTAGTTTTCTTCCGGCTCTTGCATTTCTCAAAGTTTGAGACCGATATTTTATGTATAAAAAAAGTTGGAACGTTAAAAAAATGTTGAGGTTCAGAAAAAAGATAAAATAATTTTCAGTGAAGTTCCTACCAAAATGCAGTACCTAAACGTACTTTATTGCACTCTAATACATTTCCCAAAGTTTCAGCTCGATATTTTATTTACAAAAAAAGTTCTCAGGTTCAAAAAAACATTCAGTGAACTGAAAAACTGTCGTCGATAATTTAGGTATTTAGCTGTGTCACATGCCCTTAAGGACCTAGTTACAGGAAATGAGAAAATAAATTGCGACTGTTTATTTAGTTTGAGTAATAATTAAAGAAAAAAATTATCCGAGTATAAAATAAATGTGTAAAATTATTTTTGTTTTTTTGTGCGCTCACTGTGTCCACACGGATTGAAATATCGTGTTTAGGATATAACTTTCCAGAAGTGAAAAACGAAATAAAAATAATTCTACACATTTATTTTTTACTCGGATTTTTTTAATTACTACTCAAACTCAATATACAAATGCAATTTATTTTCTCATTTCCTATATTTTCAAGTATAGAGGTGACATTTTTTTCTAAAATAGGTGATACAAATTTTTTTAATCAGACAAACAAACAAGTTGTAATTTGTTCTAAAAAGGGAGATAACCAGAATTTTTTTGCTTCGATTAAAATAGCCACCTTGAAAAATGGACTATTTACATTTCCACTGAGAAATAATTTTCAATTAAACAAAAATAAAAACTATTTTTTTACAAAACAATTTAATTGCTTACAACATAGTTAAATCCGTTATCAAATTGTTGATTTTTTAACAACAAAAAAAGATGAATAGTCTGAATTTTAAAAATATAAAAGTTCAATTTTTAACCAAAAAATTAAGCAGATGAATTTCTACTGAGAACAATTAATTTTCAATTAAAAGAACAACGATAAAAGCCAATTTTCTACAAAAAAAGTTGAATTTTATCCCAATTTGTTAAATTTTTAACTAATAAGTTACATTTTTAACCAAAAAGAGATGAAATTTCTACCAAAAAGTACATTTTCTACCAAGAAAAAATTTGCAGTCAAGAATGAAAAATAATGCTAAGCAAATTGTTCAATTTTCAACAAAAAAAGATTGATTTTTATCAAAAAAATTTATGGTTGATATTTCCACTATAAAACTTTAATAAAAAATTAAAAAATAGTTAGATTTGACCAAACAGTATATATTTTCAACATAACTAGGTTTTTGACAAAAAAAGTTGATTTTCTACAAAAAAAAGACGAATTTTCAACAACAACAAAAACAGCATTTTTTAACCAAAATGTTGAATTTTTAACCAAAAAAGTTGAATGTTTAAACAAAAATGGAGTAGATAAATTTTCATTGAGAATGAATTTTCAATAAAATAGTTTAATTTTATACCAATTTGTTGAATTTTCAAGCCAAAAAGCCTAATTTTCTATCAAAGAATTTAATTTTAAAAACAAGAACATGAAATTACAAAAAAAAAAAGTTAATTGACAATTAATCAGTTGACTTTTTTAACAAAATATTTGAATTTGTAGGTTAAAAAAATTGTTTACAACAAAACGAATTTTCAATTTAATTTTTTAACAAAAAAAAAAGAACTTTCAACTAAAATTATAAATCTTTAACGAAAAAAGCTGAAATTTGAAAAAATTCGTTCAACTTTCAACCAAGGTTAAAGATTGAACAATTTTAATGAAAATTAAAGTCTTTTGTTAAAAAGTAATCGTTTTTGGATGAACAATTATATTGTTTGGCAGAAAACTAATTTTTTTTATTAAAAATTCATATTTTTTGGTTGAACATTAATCTTTTTTGATTGAAAATTAATTCTTTTTATTTGAAAAGTCTATTATTGTACGTTTATTTAATAAATAATCGCTTTTACTTAAAAAACATACTTTTTGTGAAAATTCAACGATTTTTTTTGAAAAAGTCATCGTTTTTGGTCAAAAATTTATAATTTTGTAGAAAATTCTTTTTTTTTTCGTTGAAAATTGATCTTTTAGTGGAAAAATCTTTTTTTTTATTTGTTAAAAAATTCAACTTTTATATTTGAAAGTTAATCATTTTTATTAAGAAGTCTACTATTATATTTTTGGCGTTTAGTTCAAAATTCTACAAATTGTTTGAAAGTTTATTTATTTTATTAAAAATTGAACTAGGTTCTTAAAAAGTCACCTTTTTTTGTTTAAAATTAACCTCTTGGTTCAAAAAATCTATTTCGATTGAAAGTTATTTCTTTTTATCAAAAACAAAAAAAAAAGTATTATACTTATTTTTCAGAATTAATTTGAATTCAACTATTTTTTTAAAAAGTCATATTTTTTGTCAAATATTGATACTTTTTGGATCGAAAATTCAACTATTTGCTAAAAAAAATATCACCTGTTGGCTAAAAATTTATCTCTGCGTTAAAAATTCTACTATTTGGTTGAAAATTTAACTGTTTTGTTTAAAAGTAATTTTCTCTGGTTACAAATTGATTATTTTTAATTGAAAGCTAATTATTTTTAATTTATAATTAATCTAAATTCAATTATTTTCTTAAAAAGTAATATTTTTTTATCAAAATTTCAACTGATTTATTAAACATTTGTATTTTTGGATAGGAAATCAATCTTTTTGGTGTAAAAATCCTCATTTGTTAGAAGTCATATTTTTTAGTTGAAAATTCGTCTTCCTTCCTTCAAAATTAAACTGCCTTGTAAAATATTCATCTTTTCAAATTAAAAATTTAAGATTGTGTTTGAAAATGCAACTCTTCCTGGTTGAAATTTAATTTTTTTTTTTAAATTCGATAATTTGGTTCAAGATTCGTCGCTAAAAATGGGCTAAAACTCGAGTGGTAATATCCTACTTTATCAATTTATAAATCAACTTTCTTTGAAATTATAAACTGATGGATGCAAAAAAATTCTGTGTAGTGAGCACACAAAAAATGAAAATAATTTTACACATTTATTTTTTACTCGGATAATTTTTCCTTTTTTAGAGAAATTTATTTTATTTTAAATAGGATCTTTTTTGAAATTTTAATAGGAACATTTTTAGGTGGTTGTCCAAATTTAGGCGTTGTATTCTTGGTTTTATTTTCAGGAATTCTATACATTAACTTGATTATTGGACGTTAAATATGATTTTAAATTTGATTTTAATCTCATTTAATTTTTTTAATTTTAATATTATACTAAACACAAATTGTACATAAATAATAATAAATTAACGATAAAAATTAAATAATAAGTACATTTCACAAAGATTTAAATAATTTCTCAAATATTACCGGATATTTAAAAAATATTACAAATATTTCGCAAAGATTTATAAAAATTTCAGAAATATTTGACAAGCTTTCACAAAGATTTCAATGATTTCTTAAATATTTCAAACATTTCATAGTTTTTAAATATTTTCAAAGATTTTGGATCGATATAAAAGAATATACAAAGACTTCAATGATTTCCAAAATATTTCAATAATTTCACAAATATTCCCAAATATTACAAAAATATTTTAAATATTTCGTAGATTTCTGAAGAATTCAAAAAGATTTTACAAAAATTTCAGATAGATTTAAAAGATTTTAATTATTTCATAAAAAATTCCGATAAATTGCAAAGTTTGCACCAAAAATTTAAATGATTTCGCAACTATTTCCATAATTTCAGACATATTTAAAAAATACTTAAAATATTCGACAAACATTTCAATGATTTCCCAAAGATATCAGAGATTTCAAGAAGATTAAAAATATTTCGCAAAGATTTTCGATATATTTCAAAGATTTTGCAAAGACATCAGTGATTTTCCAAAGATTTCAATAATTCCACAAAAATTACCGAAAATTTCCGAAATTTCCAAGACTTTTTCACAAACATTTTCAAAGATTTTTAATATTTCATAAGATTTTGAACAGATTTAATAGACTTTAAAAAACATTAATGATTTCCCAAAGATATCAAAGATTTCACAAATTTCGCAAAGATTTTAACTAGATTTAAAAGATTTTACAAAGATATCAATGATTTTCCAAAGATTTAAATAACTTCATAAACATTACCAAATATTTACAAAATTTCAAAGACTTTTTCGCAAACATTTCCAAAGATACCAAAGGTTTGAAAAATTTTGCCTACATTTAAAAGATTTTACAAAGACAGCAATGATTTCCCAAATATTTTACAAAGATTACAATAATTTTACAAATATTACCAAATATTTCCAAAACATTTCAAACATTTCTTAAAAATTTTAGAAATATTTTACAAAGATTAGAATGATTTCCCAAAAATTAAAAATAGTGTTGCAAAGATTTCGGATAGAATTAAATGTCACAAATACTTCAATGATTTTCCGAAGATTTCAATCATTTTTTAAAAATATTATCAAATATTTAAAATATATTTGAAAGATTTCGGATAAATTAAAAATATTTCACAAATGCATAAATGGTTTCCCAATTATTTGACAGATTTAAAAATTTTTACAAACCTTTCCAAAATATTTAAAAGATTTCACAAATATTTCAATGATTTCCTAAAGATTTCAAATATTTCGCAAAGATTATCAACTATTTCAAAGATATGTCAAATATTTCTCAAAGATATTCGATAGTTTAAAAAGATTTCACAAATACTTGAATAATTTCCCAAAGATTTCAACTATTTGAAAAATATAACAAATATTTCAAAAATATTGTAAATATTTTTTAAAGATTTCAATGATTTCCCAAAAAATTCAGAAAGATTTTAAAGGTTTTGCAAAGATTTCAATCGTTTAAAAATCATTGTCAAATATTTGAAATATTTCGGAAATATTTCGGATAGATTAAAAAAATTTCAAT
>NC_046666.1:997555-1000428 GCF_010883055.1 Belonocnema kinseyi | reverse complement strand
CAATGTTTTTTTAAAGATTTTAATAATGTCCAAAATATTCTCAAATATTGATAAATTATTTGAAATATTTCGTAAAGATTTTAAAGGTTTTGCAAAGATTTCGGATAGATTTGAAAGATTTCACAGGCTTCAATGAATTCCCAAAGATTTCAAATATTCCATAAACATTTCTGATCGTTTTAAAAGATTTGAATGATTTTCTAAAGATTTCACTCATTTCAAAAACATTGTCAAACATTTATAAAATATTTGAAATATTTCGCAAAGATTTTGAATATATTTAAAAGATTTTACAAAAACATTAATGATTTCTCAAAGATATTAGAGATTACACAAATATTTCAAATATTTCGCAAAGATTTTGGATTTAAAAGATTTTACAAATACACTGATGCCTTTCCAAAGATTTAAATAATTTCACAAATATATATTAACCAATTTCCAAAATATTTCCAAGATTTTAATGATTTATCAAAGATATCGAAAGTTTCAAAAATTTTGCTTAATTTAAAGGATTTCAAAAAGATTTCAATCATTTTTACAAACATTACAAAATATTTCCCAAAGATTTCGGATAAATTAAAAGAATTTCACAAACGAATAAATGATTTCTCAACTAATTTCACAAATCTCCAAAATATTTCAAAGATTTCACAAAAATGTCAAAGATTTCAGAAGGATTTCAAAAATATTTCACAAAGATTTCAATTATTTCGCAAAGATTTTGGACAGTTTTAAAAGATTTCACAAAGACTTCAATGATTTCGCAAAGATTTCAACAATTTAAAAAATATATAAAATACGTCAAAATATTTTCAAAGAATTGCAATGATTTTCCGAAGATTTAAAAGATTTCATAAAAATTTGGAAAATTTCGCAAAGATTTTGCATAGATTTAAAAGATTTCATAAAGTCATAAATAATTTTCCAATTATTTCACAAAGATTTCAATAATTTCAGAAAAATTTCGCAAAGATTTCAATATTTCAGAAAGACTTTCTATAATTTAACAAATATTGTCAAATATTTATAAAATATTTGAAATATTACGCAAATATTTCCAAAGATTTCACTGATTTCCCAAAGATATAAAAAAGATTTTGTAAATATTCCGGATCAATTAAAAATATTTTCCAAAGATTTCAAATATTTCTAAAATATTTGAAATATTTCGGATAGATTAAAAAAATGTCAATGATTTCTAAAAGATTTCAAAAATTTAATAAAGATTTCAAATATTTCGTAAAAATTTCGGATAGACTTAGAAGATTTAACAAAGATTTTAATAATTTTTCAAAGTTTGAAATAAATTCAAAAATATTATCAAATATTTAAAAATTATTATCAAATATTTGAATTATTTCGCAAAAGATTTCCAATTTTTTTTGTCTGATTTCCCAAAGATATCATAAATATTTTTAAGATTTTGCAAAGATTTCGGATAGATTTAAAAGATTTTCCAATGATTTCATAAATTTAATATAGATTTCAAATATTTCATAAAGATTTGGAAAATTTCGCAAAGATTTTGCATAGATTTAAAAGATTTCATAACGGTATAAATAATTTCCCAATTATTTCACAAATATTTCACAAAATTTCAGAAAAATTTCGCAAAGATTTCAATGATTTCCAAAAGATTTCAAATATTTCGCAATGATTTCGGATAGCTTAAAAATATTTCGAATATATTTAAAAGATTCAACCAATATTTCTATAATTTAAAAAATATTATCAAATATTTATAAAATATTTGAAAAATTACGCAAAGATTTCCAAAAGAGTTCACTGATTTCCCATAAATATCAAAAAGAATTTGTAAAAATTCCGGATAGAATAAAAAGATTTTCCAAAGATTTTTAACATTTCAAAAACATTTTCAAATATTTTTAAAATATTTCAAAGATTTCAACAAATTCAAAAATATTATCAAATATTCAAAAAATATTATCAAATATTTGAAATATTTCGCAAAAGATTTCCAAAGATTTTATTGATTTCCAAAAGATATCAATATTTTTAAGGTTTTGCACAGATTTCAGATAGATTTAAAAGATTTTTAATATTTCTATAAAATTTCAACAATTTCAAAAACATTTTCAAATATTTCTAAAATATTTGAAGGATTTCGAAAAGATTTCTGATAGATTAAAAAAATTTCAATGATTTCTGAAAGACTTCAACAATTTCCTAAAGATTTCGGATAGATTAAGAAGATTTAACAAAAATTTCAATGATTTTTCAAAGATTTCAATAAATTCAAAAATATGATCAAATATTTCAAATATTTCGCAAAAGAGTTCCAAAGATTTTACTGATTTCCCAAAGATATCATAAATATTTTTAAGATTTTGCAAAGATTTCGGATATATTTAAAAGATTTTCCAAAGATTTCAATCATTTCAAACAAATTTTCAAATGTCTCTAAAATATTTGAAAGATTTCGGATAGATTTAGAAGATTTAACAAAGATTTCAATGGTTTTTCAAAGATTTCAATAAATTCAAAAATATTATCAAATATTTCGCAAAATATTTCCAAAGATTTTACTGATTTCCCAAAGATTTCATAAATATTTTTAAGATTTTGCAAAGATTTGGGATATATTTAAAAGATTTTCCAATGATTTCAATCATTTCAAAAAAATTTTCAAATATCTCTAAAATATTTGAAAGATTTCGGATAGCTTAAAAAATATCAATGATTTCTGAAAGATTTCAAAAATTTAATAAATATTTCTTAAAGATTTCGGATAGATTTAGAAGATTTAACAAAGATTTCAATAAATTCAAAAATATTATCAAATATTTATAAAATATTTGAAAGATTTCGCAAAATATTTCCAAAGATTTTACTGATTTCTCAAAGATATC
>NC_046666.1:994204-997455 GCF_010883055.1 Belonocnema kinseyi | reverse complement strand
TAAAAAAATGTCAATGATTTCTAAAAGATTTCAAAAATTTAATAAAGATTTCAAATATTTCGTAAAAATTTCGGATAGACTTAGAAGATTTAACAAAGATTTCAATAATGTTTCAAAGTTTAAAATAAATTCAAAAAAATATTATCAAATATTTAAATTATTTCGCAAAAGATTTCCAATTTTTTTGTCTGATTTCCCAAAGATATCATAAATATTTTTAAGATTTTGCAAAGATTTCGGATAGATTTAAAAGATTTTCCAAATATTTTAATCATTTCAAAGACATTTTCAAATATTTCCAAAATATTTGAAAGATTTCGGATAGATTAAAAAAATGTCAAAGATTTCTGAAAAATTTCAAAAATTTAATAAAGATTTCAATGATTTTTCAAAGATTTCAATAAATTCAAAAATATTGTCAAATATTTATAAAATATTTGAAAGATTTCGCAAAATATTTCCAAAGATTTTACTGATTTCTCAAAGATATCATAAATATTTTTAAGATTTTGCAAATATTTGGGATATATTTAAAAGATTTTCCAAAGATTTCAATCATTTCTAAAATATTTGAAAGATTTCGGATAGATTAAAAAAATGTCAATGATTTCTAAAAGATTTCAAAAATTTAATAAAGATTTCAAATATTTCGTAAAGATTTCGGATAGATTTAGAAGATTTAACAAAGATTTCAATGATTTTTCAAAGATTTCAATAAATTCAAAAATATTATCAAATATTTATAAAATATTTGAAAGATTTCGCAAAATATTTCCAAAGATTTTACTGATTTCTCAAAGATATCATAAATATTTTTAAGATTTTGCAAAGATTTCGGATATATTTAAAAGATTTTAATTATTTCTATAAAATTTCAAAGATTTCGCAAATTGTATCAAATATTTATAAAATATTTGAAATTTCCCAAGATTTCACTGATTTCCAAAAGATATCACTAAGATTTTTAAGGGGTTTGCAAAGATTTCGAATAGATTTTAAAGATTTTCCGAAGACTTCAATAATTTCAAAAACATTTCATAAAGATTTCTAATATATTAAAAATATTTCACAAAGATTTTCTATATATTTAAAATATTTTTAATACTTTGAAAAGATTTCAGACAGAATTAAAAAATTTCACAACAAATTCAGTTATTTCACAAAGATTACAAAAATCTTTAAAATATTTCAAAAATATTCCAAAGATATTAATGATTTTTAAAAGATTTCACTGAGTTTTCAAATATTTCGTAAAGATTTTCGGTAGATTAAAAAGATTTAAAACAAAGATCTCAATAAATTCAAAATTACGTTCAAATGCTTATAAATTATTATAAAATATTTGAAATATTTTGCACATATTTCACTGGTTTCCCAGATATCATAATTATTTTTAAAGTTCTTCAAAGATTTCGGATAGATTAAAAATATTTCAATGATTTCAACAATTTCAAAAATATTTCAAATATTCAACAAAGATTTAATTAATTTCCCAAAAATTTCAGTAACTGCCCAAAGTTTTCAATGATTTTTCAAAAGTTTTTAATATTTCGCAAAGCTTTAAGATAAATTAAAAAGATTTCATTGATTTCCCAAAGATTTTAGATAAATATTTGAAAAAATAGAAAACAATCTGATGAATATAATCGCTTTTTAAGGAAAAACTTACGCTAATTCCTAAACTGAGGACCGAATTGGGATAATCTAAGGTGTGAACAGCTTTGTAAGTTCCCGTATCGTAAACTTTCACGTGCCTGTCCAAAGAACCTGATAGAATTTTGTGGCCGTGTGATGCGATTGTTAAACAAGTGATAGTTTTGTGATGGTTCGACATTTTGGCAAGAAGTTTGCCACCCGTCAGTGTGTCCCACACTCTAATTTCCGTTCCTCCTGAAAAAGATTCGGATTAAAAAGACTGATAAGCGAAGGACAAAGTCAGGGTTCAGACTCACTTCTCATAAATCAAAAATAGGGGTTAATAGTGACATCAATTTTAGAAAATAGTAGCTTATATTTTTTTTTTAATAAGAAAATTTTAATATAAATCATGCAGGCATCGCACCAACTCTTAAAAACAGGGATTTTAAATAAAGAAATCTTGAAAATAGGGGGCTAAAGAAAATAAATGTTCAAAATCGGGGACTGAAAAGACCAAATGTAAATTTTCAGTTAAAAACATTAATTTCCCACCAAAAAAAATCCACAATTTAAACAAAAGTGATAAATTTTCAAAATAAATCATTAAGTTTCAACTGGAATAATTGCATTTTGATCAAAAAAGAGGAATTTTCAAAGAAATTGATCAATCTTGAACTGTAAAAGTTGAGTTTTTAACAAAATAGTTCATGTTTCAAACAAAAAGATCATTTTCTACCAAAAAAGACGATTTTTTATGAAATAGTTGCATTTTGAACTAAAAAAGAATAGGTTTCAACCAAAAATGGAATAATTAATTTTTCAGTTTAAGAAAAAAACTAAATTTTTAACTAAAAACTAAATTTTAAACCGAATATTTGCATTTTGTACTAAAAATACATCAATTTTTAACCAAAAATTTAATAGGTAAATTTTCAGTTAAAAATAATAATTTCCCACCAAACAAGTCACAATTTAAACAAAAGTGATGAATTAAAAAAAAAAAAATTAAATTTCAACTGGAATAGTTGCATTTTTATCAAAAAAAAAGGAATGTTCAACTAAAATGAGAAATCTTAAACGGTAAAAGTTGAATTTTTAAGAAAATAGGTGACGTTTAAAACAAAAATATTAATTTTCTATAAAAAAATACGATTTTCAACAGAACACATGAATTTATTATGAAATAGTTGAATTTTCAACCAAAGTGATGGATTTCAAACTAAAATGATGAATATTTAAGTGGAGTAATTAAATCTTAAACCAAAAAATTTAATTTTCTCACAAAAAATACGATGTTTCAAACAAATAAATCAATTTTCAACTAAAAAAGACATATTTTCAACCGAATAGTTGCATTTTGTACTAAAAAAGGTCAATTTTTAACCAAAAATTTAATAGGTAAATTTTCAGTTAAAAATATTAATTTCCCATAAAAAAACACGATTCAAACAAAAGTGATGAATTTTCCAAAAAAATCATTAAGTTTCAACTGGAATAATTGCATTTTGATCAAAAAAGAGGAATTTTCCAATAAATTGATAAATCTTGAAATGTAAAAGTTGAGTTTTTAACAAAATAACTCATGATTCAAACAAAAAGATCATTTTCTACCA
>NC_046666.1:992555-994104 GCF_010883055.1 Belonocnema kinseyi | reverse complement strand
AAATTCTCAACAAAAAAGATGAATTTTTAACTAAAAATATTTATCTTCAATTGAAATAGTTGTATGTTGATGAAAAAATAGGAATTTTCATTTTTTAAACAATAAATTGTTATGGGTTTCAAAATAAAATGATAAATTTTCAACTGTTAACTAAAATCATTCATCTTCAACTGATTTTTAACCAAATAAATCATTTTTAAAACAAACTATTAATTTTCTACCAAAAAATACGATTTTTCAGAAAGTAGATTAATTTCTTATGAAATAGTTGAATTTTCAACCAAAGTGATGGGTTTCAAACTAAAAAAATGAATCTTCAACTGGAATAGATGTATTTAAACTGAAAAGATGATTTGTTAAGATTAAGAGGTTTAAATTTTAACCAAGTAGTTTTTTTTTCAACCAAAAAAATGTCTTTTTAACTAAAATGATGAATATTTAAATGGAATAGTTAAATCTTAAATCAAAAAGTTTAATTTTCTCAAAAAATACGATATTTTAACAAAATTAATCAATTTCCAACTAAAAAAAACAAACAAATTTTTAACCGAATAGTTGTATTTTGTACTAAAAAAAGATCAATTTTTAACCAAAAATTTAATAGGTAAATTTTCAGTTAAAAACATTAATTTTCCACCAAAAAAAACCACAATTTAAACAAAGTGATGAATTTAAAAAAAAAGAAGCATTAAGTTTCAACTGAAATAATGGGAATTTATCAAAAAAGAGGAATTTTCCAATAAATTGATAAATCTTGAACTGTAAAAGTTGAGTTTTTAAAAAAATAGTTCATGTTTCAAACGAAAAGTTCATTTTATACCAAAAAAGACGATTTTTCAAAAAATAGATTAATTTTTTGTTAAATAGTTGAATTTTGAACTAAAAAAGAATAGGTTTCAACCAAAAATGGAATCATTAATTTTTCAGTTAAAAAAAAAACAAACTAACTTCAAACCAAAAAAAAAAGAGGAATTTTCAACAAAAGTCATGACTTTTTAACTAAAATCATTCATCTTCAACTGATTTTTGAACCAAATAAATCATTTTTAAAACAAAATATTAATTTTCTACCAAAACATACGATTTTTCAAAAAATAGATTACTTTAATGTGAAATAGTTGAATTTTCAAACAAAGTGATGGATTTCAAACTAAAATGATGAATATTTAAGTGGAGTAATTAAATCTTAAACCAAAAAATTTAATTTTCTCACAAAAAATACGATGTTTTAACCAAATAAATCAATTTTCAACTAAAAAAGACATATTTTCAACCAAATAGTTGCATTTTGTACTAAAAAAAGATCAATTTTTAACCAAAAATTTAATAGGTAAACTTTCAGTTAAAAATATTAATTTCCCACCAAAAAAAATCCACAATTTAAACAAAAGTGATGAATTTAAAAAAAAATCATTAAGTTTCAACTGGAATAATGGGATTTTTATCAAAAAAAGAGGAATTTTCCAATAAATTGATAAATCTTGAAATGTAAAAGTTGAGTTTTTAACAAAATAACTCATGATTCAAACAAAAAGATCATTTTCTACCA
>NC_046666.1:986913-992455 GCF_010883055.1 Belonocnema kinseyi | reverse complement strand
AAATTCTCAACAAAAAAGATGAATTTTTAACTAAAAATATTTATCTTCAATTGAAATAGTTGTATGTTGATGAAAAAATAGGAATTTTCATTTTTTAAACAAAATATTAATTTTCTAGCAAAAAATACGATTTTTCAACAGAATACATGAATTTATTATGAATCTTCGACTGGAATAGATGTATATAAACCGAAAAGATGATTTTTTAAGAAGAGGTTTAAATTTTAACCAAGCAGTTTTTTTTCAACAAAAAAAAATGGATTTTTAACTAAAACGATGAATATTTAAATCTTGAACCAGAAAGGTTAATTTTCTCACAAAAAAGACGATGTTTTAACAAAATTAATCAATTTTCAACTAAAAAAGACAAATTTTCAACCGAATAGTTGTATTTTGTACTAAAAAAATATCAATTTTTAACAAAAAATTTAATAGGTAAATTTTCAGTTAAAAAACATTAATTTCTCATCAAAAAAAAGCCATAATTTAAACAAAAGTGATGAATTTAAAAAAAAATTATTAAGTTTCAACTGAAATAGTTGCCTCTTTATCAAAAAAAAAAAAAAAGGAATGTTCAACTTAAATGAGAAATCTTAAACGGTAAAAGTTGAATTTTTAACAAAATAGGTGACATTTAAAACAAAAATATTAATTTTCATTAAAAAAATAAGATTTTTCAAAAAATACATTAATTTTTTATGAAATAGTTGAATTTTGAACTAAAAAAGAATAGGTTTCAACCAAAAATGGAATAATTAATTTTTCAGTTTAAAAAAAAACTAATTTCACACAAAAAAAAGATAAATTTTCAACAAAAGTGATGAATTTTCAAATAAAATCATTCGGTTTCAACAAGGATAATTGCATTTTTATCAAAAAAAGAGGAATTTTCAAGTTAAATGAGAAATCTTAACCGGTAAAAGTTGAATTTTTAACAAAATAGGTGACGTTTAAAACAAAAATATTAATTTTCTATAAAAAAATACGATTTTTAAAAAAATACTTTAATTTTTTATGAAATGGTTGAATTTTTAACAAAAGAGTTTAATTTTAAAACAAGTAGTTTTATTTTCAACAAAAAAATTTATTTTGATCTAAAATGATGAATATTTAACTGGAATAGTTGAATCTTGAACGAAAAAGGTTAATTTTCTGACAAAAAGACGATGTTTCAACAAAATTAGTATATTTTCCGCTAAAAAAAAGACAAATTTGCAACCAAACAGTTGCATTTTTTATTAAAAAATATTAGTTTTTAACAAAAAATTAAATAGGTAAATTTTCAGTTAAAAAAATTAATTGCCGACAAAAAGAGACACCATTTAAACAAAACTGACAAATTTTCAACTTATATCATTCAGTTTCAACTGAAACAGTTTAATTTTGATCAAAAATTATGAATTTTCCACTAAAGTGACAAAATTTGAATTGTAATATATGAATATTTAAAAAAATAATAATTTTCTACTAAAAATGACGATTTTTCAAAAAATAGACTAATTTTTTATGAAATAGTTGAATTTTTAACTGAAATTGTTTAATTTTGATCAAAAAATAGGAATTTTCCACTAAAGTGATAAATTTTGAACTGTAATATATGAATTTTTAACAAAATAGTTTATGTTTTTAATTGAAAATGGAATAGTTAACTTTTCAATTTAAACAAATTAATTTCGCACAAAAAAAGACAAATTGTCGACAAAGGTGATGAATTTTCAACAAAAATCATGAACCTTCAACTGGAATAGTTTAATTTTTATCAAAAATTACTCACTGTAAACTGAATCATATCATAAAATGAAAAAGATGACAATTTAACAAATTATTTTTTAAAATAATGGTTGAAATCAAAGTAAAACAGATTTTTTTCTTCTAAAAATTTGTCAAATTACCGGTCAAAAAATAAATTGACTGTCATTTCCCGGTCCAGCGGCCATCTTGCAATTGGAAATGGTGGTCAACCATTTCGCCACCTGGTGCCAAAAGCTGGAACTAGAAAGAGTAGGTACAATTTTAAAGTTGTATATTCATTTTTGCAAAAAAGTGTTTTTACGATAGTTTTCTGAAGTATAAATCAATGAATACTAAAAACAAATTTTCATTAAAAAAATAGTTTTAGATAGAATTTCCATCCTATACAGTGAAAAAAAAAAACACATTTTTCTCAAATAGATTTAAAAATATATATTTTACTATTTCCTGTAAATTTCAATGAATTTAAGTTTAAATAAACTTTAATTAATGTATGAAGTGAGAAATTTTATCCAGATTATGGGAATAATATGAATAATAGCCGATTTCGGATGACCGTTTTAATCCAAGAAAAAAATTCCCGAATTTTTTCCGGTTCGCAAACATTTTTCATGGTCAATGAAATTTAAAAAATCGAACTCTAAAGCTAAAAAAATTTCCATTTGAATTAATAAAAACTGAGTTGCAAATGAAAGCACTCAAATTGGAATTTTAGAATTTTTTACCTTTTAAAATTGAAGTTTAAAAGTTTTTTAATTAAATGATTTTCTATTCAAATCTGATTTAAGTGCTCAATAATTTACACATATAAAATGTCTAAATTGATGAATGAATCAATGAATTGAAAAATTTCAAAATTATAGAATTTAAAGCAATTTTAAGCCACAAACATTAAAAATTGAACGATCGCATTTTTTTAAAACTGAACAATTTTAAATTAGAAGTTAAATTATTTATATTTTAAATGATTAAAAATACTTAAAATTCTTCCAAATTTCATGTTTGATAATTTTCTAAATCTTTCTACATCTTTTTAAAACTTCTAAAGTGCGAACTGATTTCGAATCGTTTTATAAAATCAATCATTATTCACTTTTTAATTCTTAAGGAAAAATTCAATTTTTAAAATCTTTATAAATTTATATTCACAATTGATCAGCTAAAAATGTTTTTATACCTAAAATTTTCGATTTCTAACGCTTCTAATTTTTAATGGCTCAAGTCGTTAAAACTGCATTTTAAAATTCTTGAAGATAAAATGTACACTTAACAATTAAAATCTAAATTTAAAAAAATTGCTAAAATGAACGATTCTGGAAATACGCATTCTAAACTGAATAATATCATAATTGAAAAAGATAACCATTGAACTCATTAATTAAAAAACTATGGAAATTCCAGTTGGACAGATTTTTGTCAATGTGCCTTTTTTTCCAATAAAGACTTAGTTTTAGTATCCAATAAATACTTTAAACTAAAAAAAAAATCGTTATATAACATTTAGATGCACAATTTAAAATGCATCTTTAAAATTGTACCCATTCTTTCTAGTTCGGATTTTTTTCACTAGGTGGCGTATCTCAATTTGACCATTCCAGAGTCCGAACCCTGGAAATAAAAATCCAAAAAATCCAATAAAGACTTAGTTTTAGTATCCAATAAATACTTTAAACTAAAAAAAAATCGTTATATAAAATTTAGATGCACAATTTAAAATGCATCTTTAAAATTGTACCCATTCTTTCTAGTTCGGATTTTTTTCACTAGGTGGCGCATCTCAATTTAACCATTCCAGAGTCCGAACCCTGGAAATAAAAATCCAAAAAATCCAATAGACTTAGTTTTAGTATCCAATAAATACTTTAAACTAAAAAAAATCGTTATATAAAATTTAGATGCACAATTTAAAATGCATCTTTAAAATTGTACCCATTCTTTCTAGTTCGGATTTTTTTCACTAGGTGGCGCATCTCAATTTAACCATTCCAGAGTCCGAACCCTGGAAATAAAAATCCAATAAAGACTTAGCTTTAGTATCCAATAAATACTTTAAACTAAAAAAAAATCGTTATATAAAATTTAGATGCACAATTTAAAATGCATCTTTAAAATTGTACCCATTATTTCTAGTTCGGATTTTTTTTCACCAGATGGCGCATCTCAGTTTAACCATTCCAGAGTCCGAACCCTGTAAATAAAAAAATCAAAATCAAAATAAAATGCCTTACCCGCAGAGAGGACAATTCCACCAGACGGTAAAAATATGACACTCTCAACCGGAGCATCATGATTAACGGTGAAAATCTTGTTGCCAGTTCGTGCATCGTAGAGATTGACAGTTTTGTCGTAACTCCCGGACACGAAAATATCAGGAGAAACGGGACTAACTGCTCCAGCTCTTACATAATCCGTGTGCTCATCGAACTTGAGGATCTGCTTTTCACTCGGGATGTCCCAGAGGGCAGTTGTCTTGTCGTCCGAAAAGGAGGCGATGTGGATTCCATCAGCGGTGAAGAAGGTTCTGTGAACCGGCGCTCTGTGACCCGAAAATAATCTCAGGAGACTCCTGGTGCCGACGTCGAATAATTTGACGGCCGCTTCTTCCCCGCCCGCACAGAGAAGTCGCCCGTCTCTTCGGAATGATCCTCCGTATGCTGCTTCCTTGAACCTACTCAGGTTCTTTGTCACGAGCTTTGTGATGGGATTGTAGACCTGAACTCGGACTGAGCAGGTTACTGCGAAATGATAGGGCTCTGCTGGGGAGAAATCGATATAGTCGATCGGCCCGAATTCTTTGACTAATACGGGCGCCTGAAAAATTTCATTGCTAAAAAAGGAACATGTGTTGCGAATTTGGGAGCTAGGTAGAGTTCTAAACCGGTTATATTACTTTGAGAACGGTAACGCGAATGAGAATATAACCGATAAATAAATTCTCTGAGAATTTATGAGAATCTAATAATTTATTTTAATTAATAAAAAAATTGCATTTTTTCGTTAACTTTTCATTTGAAAATTCAAATCTCTTTTTTTCAAGTTTGTCTTTTTTATTTTAAGGGTTACCTATTTTAGCAGAAATTATATCGTTTTTTTTTCTTGATAAAAATGCAACTGTTTGGTTAGAAATTTAACTGTTATACTAATTTCTTGAAAACTGAACTACAGTGAAATACTTAAGAAAATGTTGTATTCTTTTGAAGTCTTTCACAATTATTAAAAAAATTCTAAATTGTTTGTTTGAAATCTGCAAAAAACTACATTTTATTTTAAATTCGGCTGCAAGTATTTAAAATTCTTTCAATTTCTAAATTTCATTCGAATCTTTTTCAAACTAAAATTTTATTTCTTTCTTACAAATTCAACTTTTTATTCAGACTTCTTGAATTTTATTAAAAATTCGTCTTTTTTCGTAGCAAATTCGTTTTTTTTATATTAAATTATTATTTTTGTTTGAAAATTCGCCTTTTTTAGTTGAAAATTTAAATTTTAAGTGTAAAATATCATATATTTGATTAAAATTTAAGTCGAGGTCTTAAAAGTTGAACTACTTTCTTAAAAACTAAAATTTTATTTCTTTCTTACGAATTCAAACTTTTTATTCAGACTTCTTGAATTTTATTAAAAATTCGTCTTTTTTCGTAGCAAATTCGTTTTTTTTATATTAAATTATTATTTTTGTTTGAAAATACGCCTTTTTTAGTTGAAAATTTAAATTTTTGGTTGCAATTTTTTTAACTTTGTTAAAAATTCGTTCTTTTCCGTTACAAAATATAAATTTTAAGTGTAAAAT
>NC_046666.1:984164-986813 GCF_010883055.1 Belonocnema kinseyi | reverse complement strand
TTTTTTAGTTGAAAATTTAAATTTTTGGTTGCAATTTTTTTAACTTTGTTAAAAATTCGTTCTTTTCCGTTACAAAATATAAATTTTAAGTGTAAAATATCAAATATTTGATTAAAATTTAAGTCGAGGTCTTAAAAGTTGAACTACTTTCTTAAAAAATAAAATTTTATTTCTTTCTTACGAATTCAAACTTTTTATTCAGACTTCTTGAATTTGATTAAAAATTCGTCTTTTTTCGTAGAAAATTAATCGTTTTGTTGAAAAATTCATCTTTTTAGCTGAAATAAATTTTTTTTAGCTTATTTTGTTCAATTTTTTAGTTTAAAATTCAACTTTTTGGTTGCGAATTCTTTAATTGTACTGAAAATTCGGTTTTTTGGTAGTAAATTATTATTTTTGTTTAATAAAATTCACCTTTTTAGTTGAAAATTCAAATTTTTGATTGCGAGTTGTTGAATTTTGTTGAAAATTCGTTGTTTTCGGGACATAATTACTTCTTTTTTGGTTTAAAAATGCATCTTTTTAGTTAAAAATTTAACATATAGGTTTTAAAATTCAACTACTTTTCTAAAAATAAAAAAAAATGAGCTTCCTTAAAAATGCAACTTTTTGTTGGACAATTCTTGAATTTTGTTAACAATTCGTTTTTTTTTGTTTTTTTTTTTATTAAAAATTATTCGGATAGGTTTTAAAGTGAACTACTTTCTTGAAAATTAAAAAAAAAATTCTTTTTTCCAAATTCAACTGTTTGTTTGAGAATGTTTTGAATTTTATTGAAAATTCGTCTTTTTTCGTCGTAAATTAATCTTTTTGTTTAAAAATCAACGTTTTTTTAATTAAAAATTCAATTTAATTTAAAACATTCTACTTTTTGTTTTGAAATTGAACTGTTTTTGTTGAAAACTTCCTTCTTTTTTTGGTTGGAAAATGACTTTGGGAATTGAAGATTTACCTATTCAATTTTTGGTCGAAAATGGTTATTTTTTGAATAAAAATTCGACTTTTTGTGAAAATTGAACTATTTTGTTATTTGTAGAAAAAATTTGTGTAATTTTAAGAGATATTTAAAAGTTTTGAAAAGATGCAAAATTAATTTTAAAAACTTGAAATTATTTCAAGTAATTTAAACGAAGTGTGTTAACATTTTTTTCAGAACTTCTAAATATATTTTTAAATCAATCGAAATTTTCCTACAATTTTTGAAAATCCTGCAGATTAAAAAAAAAATCCTTAAAATCTTCCCTAATTTTTTAAAGGGAAAAATCATGCTCAATTTTCCCAAGAATCTCAAGAAAAACTTTTATTCTTTTGAAGTCTTTCACAACTCTTAAAAAAATTCTAAATTTTTTGTCTGAATTTTTCAAAAAATCTACATTTTATTTTAAATTCGGCTGCAAGTATTTGAAATTATTTCAAGTTGTAAATTTAATTTGAATCTTTTTAAAACTTCTTTTGACGTTACAATTTTAATTGTTCTATTTAAAAAGTGTTTAATTTATAAGTGAAATTGTTCAATTTTAACGTATTAATAACAATTTAACACTTATTATTTTTTGAAGAAAATTTGAGTAATTTTAAGAAATACATAGAAGTTTTGAAAAGATTCAAAATTAATTAAAAAATTGAAATTATGTCAAGTAATTTAAACGAAGTGTGTTAACATTTTTTTCAGAACATCTAAATATATCTTAAAATTAATCAAAATTTTGCAAGAATTTTTGAAAATCAAGCAAATTAAATAAAATCCTTAAAATCTTCCATAATTTTTCAAAGTGAATAATCATTTTCAATTTTCCGAAAAATCTTAAGAATTTTTTTTTATTCTTTGGAAGTCTTTCAAAATTATTAAAAAAATTCTAAATTTTTTTGTTTGAAAACTGCAAAAATCTACTTTTTATTTTAAATGCGACGGCAAGTATTTGAAATTATTTCAATTTCTAAATTTAATTCGAATCTTTTTCAAACTTCTAAATATCTCTGAAAATTACTCTAATATTTTTACAAATAATAAATGTTCTATTATTATTTATAAATTCAAATTTAAGTTTTTTTTTATTGCAGGCTTTTCTAAAAGTTGTAGAAAAAAATTTAATTTATTTTGAACTATATTTAAAAGTTCCGAAAAAGATGGAAAAATTATTTTGAATTTGTAAAAATTTAAAGCCACTTCTAGGTTTCTCAAGATTTTGAAATAAAATTGTAAAGCCTTTAAAGGATACATAGACTATTTAAAAAAAAAATAACTTAATTTCTAATTTAAGAACTGTTAATTTTAAAAAATTATTTTTAAATTTCCGAAAATTGACGTCAAGCCAAATGTCGGTGTAACAGGAGCTACGCGGGGGCTATAATGAGTTAGTTCTCCCGTAGAAAACTTACTTTTTGTTTAAAATTATATTTTAGTGTCGAAAAATGAACTTAAATATTTTCCGGATAAAAGTTCCACTTATAAAAAAAATTGATTTTTTATTACAAATTCATCTGTTTTAGTACAAAATTGATCTTTTTCGGATGAAAACTCAACTTTTTTTTTGTAATAAAACATTTTTTTGCTTTAAGGGCATGTGACACAGCTAAATACCTATATTACCGACCACAGTTTTTCAGTTCACTGAATGTTTTTTTGAACCTAAGAACTTTTTTTGTAAG
>NC_046666.1:980465-984064 GCF_010883055.1 Belonocnema kinseyi | reverse complement strand
ATACATAAAATATCGATCTCAAACTTTGAGAAATGCAAGAGCCGAAAGAAAACTACGTTAAAGTACAAAGCTTAATAATAAAAGATGTAAAAAAATATATTTTAACAATCAATTTCAACGGCATCAGCCGGTAACGTTGTACACGAAAATACGAAACCTGGCGGCCACTAGGCGAGGCTCTAGAGATTTCGTATTTTCGTGTACAACGTTACCGGCTGATGCCGTTGAAACTGATTGTTAAAATATATTTTTTTACATCTTTTATTATTAAGCTTTGTACTTTAACGTAGTTTTCTTCCGGCTCTTGTATTTCTCAAAGTTTGAGATCGATATTTTATGTATAAAAAAAGTTGGAACGTTCAAAAAATGTTGAGGTTCAGAAAAAAGATGAAATAATTTTCAGTGAAGTTTCTACCAAAATGCAGTACCTAAACGTAATTTATTGCACTCTAATACATTTCCCAAAGTTTCAGCTCGATATTTTATTTACAAAAAAAGTTCTCAGGTTCAAAAAAACATTCAGTGAACTGAAAAACTGTGGTCGGTAATCTAGGTATTTAGCTGTGTCACATGCCCTTAAGATAAATTTAATATTTTTTGATAAAAATGCAACTATTTGCTACGGAATTGAACACTTTGGTTAAAAATACATCCGTTTATGTTAAAAATGCATCTTTTTGGATTAAAAATACAATTTTTGTAATAGAAAATTATTTCTTGTTAAAAAATTCAGTTTGATTGTAAAAACTCGACTAAAGTATTTTCCAACCGAAAATTCAATCATTTTTTTGAAAATTTATCTTTTGAATTTAAAACTTCATCTGTTTTGTAAAAGAAATTAAATTTTTTGTATGAAAATGCAACTTTTGGTTGAAAATCGTTCTTCTTTGCTTGATAATTCAACTATTTTTTTAATTTGGTTAAACATTTGGTTAAATCGCTTTCTTAAGAAATCTCGTTGGTTAAAAAGTTAATTATCTTGTTATAAATTATTATCTTTTCATTGAAAATTGAACTACTTGGGTCAAAGTTAAGCTAGATTGTGAAATTTTTTATTGAAGGCTCTGTCTGGTTGAAAAAAAAAAACTGTTTTGTGGAAAATAATAATTTTTTTTTTCAGGATTCATTTTTCAACAGAAAATGGAACTTCTCCATTTTTTAAGATTGATATTTTTCAGTTAAAAATTCGCGTTTTTTTAAATTATTTTTTTAGTTTGAAATTTCCCTTTTTTGTCTAAAAATGCATCAGTTTCGTGGAAAAGTAATTTTTTGTTGAACAGTCATATTTTTTGTTTAAAATTTGGATTTTTGTAAAAAATATTTGTATTCTGGTTCAAAGGTTCAATAATTTAGATAAACTTTTATTTATTTTTTGAGTGAAAAATCTTTATTTGTTTGAAATTCGTCTTTTTGGGTTTAAAATTCTTTGCCTTGTTGTATAAATTTCATTCTTTTTTATTAAAATATAAACTATGACACTTTTTTGTTGACAATTTGTCTTTTTATGTTAAATATTCAACTACTATGTTAAAAATTGAATTATTTTTTTTTAAATTTCAGTATTTTGTTAAAGAGTTATCTTTTAAAGTAGAAAAAACTTTTTTTTATTTGAAATAAATTAATACATTTGAAAATTGTTAAATATATGAAACACTAATTCCTGAATAGGCCTGAGCTAGAAAATAATGTATATTCAACCGCTGATATAGCCTGAACACTAAAAATATTATTAAAAATCTAAATTCTTAAATTCTTTTAAATTCTCGTAAATTCTGTCATATTCTCGGTTATATAACCTGAACTTAAATTCTCGGGATTAAATTCTCGAATTCATTTCTTTAGTTTAAAATTTCAATTTTTTGTTGAAAAATCGTTTTTTTGTTCCTAAAAATTAAGTGTTTAAAGTGAACATTAAATTTTTTGGTTAAACCATGAATATTGATTATTTTTAGTGGAAATGCAAATATTTGGATGAAAAAGCGTGCATATTTTTGGAAATTAAACTATCTGGTTCAAGATCTAATTGTTTTGTTAGAATTAAACTTTTTCTTTAAATATCCGTCACTTTCGGTAGAAAATTTATCTCTCTTGGTAAAAAATAATCAGGGTGGCTGTTTTAATCGAAGAAAAAAATTCCCGGGATTTTCCCGGTTCACAAAAATTTTTCACGGCCAATGAAATTTAAAAAATCAAACGACACGCTAAACATTTTTCGAAATAAAGTAATAAACAATAAAATATCCAAAAATATAAATCCACGTTAATATTTTCAATAATATAAATTAAAGAATCAACCAATGAACTTTAAAAATGTTCAAAATTATATTATTTTAGGTCATTTTAAGCTCGACACATTAAAAATTGAAAAATAATTTTTTTAAATTAACAGTTCTTAAATTAGAAATTGAGTTATTTTAATTTTAAATAGTCTATGTATCCTTTAAAAGCTTTACAATTTTATTTCCAAATATTGAAAAATCCGAAAGTGGCTTTAAATTTTCACAAATTCAAAAAAAAAATTTCAATTTTTTTCGGAACTTTTAAATATATTTCAAAATGAATTGATTTTTTTTCTACAACTTTTAGAAAATCCTGCAAATAAAAAAAAACTTAAATTTGAATTTATAAATAATTATAGAACACTTATTATTTGTAAAAATATTAGAGTAATTTTAAAAAATATTTAGAAGTTTGAAAAAGATTCGAATTAAATTTAGAGCTTGAAAGAATTTCAAATACTTGCAGCCAAATTAAAAAAAAAATGTAGATTTTTGCAGATTTCAAACAAAAAATTTAGAATTTTTTTAAGAATTGTGAAAGACTTCAAAAGAATACAAAATTTTTTCAAGATTCTTAGGAAAATTGAACATGATTTTTCACTTTAAAAATTTATGGATGATTATAATAATTTGCAGGATTTTCAAAAATTGTAGGAAAATTTCGATCAACTTTGAAATATATTCAGAAGTTCTGAAAAAAGTGTTAACACACTTTGCTTAAATTAGTTGAAATAATTTCAAGTTTTTAATTAATTTTGGATCTTTTCAAAACTTCTAAATATCTCTTAATTTTTTGTATAATTTTTAGAAAATCCTGCAAATTAAAACAAAATAATTTGATTTTATAGATAAAAATAGAGCACGTATTATTTCTAAAAATATTTGAGTAATTTTAAGAGACATTCAGAAGTTCTAAAAAGATTCGAATTAAATTTAGAACTTAAAATAATTTCAAATATTTACAGCCGAATTAAAAATAAAATGTAGATTCTTGCAGATTTTAAACAAAAAATTTAAAATTTTTTTAAGAATTATGAAAAACATTAAAAGAATAAAAAAATTTCTTAAAATTTTTACAAAAATTGAAAATGATTTTTCACTTTGAAAAATTATTTTAAGAGAAAGTTTAAGAAAATTTTAAGAGATTTCAAAAATTATTAAAGAAGATCATGGAAAATTTTAAGGATTTTTTTTTAATTTGCTGAAATTTCCAAAAATTGTAGGAAAATTTCGATTAACTTTGAAATAATTTCAAGTTTTTAATTAATTTTGAATCTTTTTAAAACTTCTAAATATCTCTTAAAATTATTCAAATTTTTT
>NC_046666.1:960621-980365 GCF_010883055.1 Belonocnema kinseyi | reverse complement strand
TTTTTCACTTTGAAAAATTATTTTAACAGAAAGTTTAAGAAAATTTTAAGAGATTTCAAAAATTATTAAAGAAGATCATGGAAAATTTTAAGGATTTTTTTTTAATTTGCTGAAATTTCCAAAAACTGTAGGAAAATTTCGATTAACTTTGAAATAATTTCAAGTTTTTAATTAATTTTGAATCTTTTTAAAACTTCTAAATATCTCTTAAAATTATTCAAATTTTTTCTATAATTTTTAGAAAATCCTGCAAATTAAAAAAAAAATTATTTATAAATAACAATAGAACACTTATTATTTCTAAAAATATTTGAGTAATTGTAAGAGACATTCAGAAGTTCTAAAAAGATTCGAATTAAATTTAGAACTTAAAATAATTTCAAATATTTACAGCCGAATTAAAAATAAAATGTAGATTCTTGCAGATTTTAAAAAAAAAATTTAAAATTTTTTTAAGAATTGTGAAAAACTTCAAAAGAATAAAAAAAAATTCTTAAAATTCTTACAAAAATTGAAAATGATTTTTCACTTTGAAAAATTATTTTAACAGAAAGTTTAAGAAAATTTTAAGAGATTTCAAAAATTATTAAAGAAGATCATGGAAAATTTTAAGGATTTTTTTTAATTTGCTAGATTTTCAAAAATTGTAGGAAAAAATCGATTAATTTTAAAATTAAACTAAATAAAATTAAAATTAAATTAAACACTTTTTAAATAGAACAATTAAAATTCTAACGCTAAAAGTTTAAAAGTTCTTCGGAAATTTAAAGATGCAAAGCTTTCTATGTAAAATAATTCAGTTTCAAATTGTTTTCTTTTAAAGATTTGGTTTCAATTTACTCGTATTAAATTAAAAGTCAAATATTGTTAAATATTAAATACTTATTATTTTTTTGCATCAAGAAATTTCAAATTAAATGGGATGAATATTAAATAATTTAGACTCGCAATATTTTTAATTTAATAAAAACCTTTAATTATGACTATTTTATCTTGGATTTATTTTTAAATTGAAAATAGCAAAACGCACGTTTGTATTTTATAATGGCTAAACAAATTGAAAGAAATAATATATTATTAAATTTATTTATTAAATTTAATATAAAAAACAATATAAAGGAATACCTGAAAGTCTGAATTAAAAATATATTATTGATAAATCATAAGAATTTGTATTTAAAAATAAGATTATACAAATCCATTTTAAAAATAATTTATTTATTTATATTTACAGTTGATCAAATAAAAATGTTTTTTATCAAAAATTGTCAACTTCAAATTCTTTTAATTTTTCACTTTGAAAAATTATGGAAGATATTAAGATTTTTTTTTTTTTAATTGGCAGGATTTTCAAAAATTGTAGGAAAATTGCAATTAGTTTTAAAATATATTTAGAAATTCTGAAAAAATGTTAACATATTTCGTTTAAATTACTTGAAATAATTTCAAGTTTTTAATTAAATTTGAATCTTTTCAAAACTTCTAAATATCTCTTAAAATTACTCAAATCCATTCTACAAATAATAATATTAAGAAATTTTAAATTAAATGGGATAAAAATAAAATAATTTAGACTTAAAATATTTTAAATTTAATAAAAGCCTTTAATTACAACAATATTATTATAAATTTATTTTTAATTTGAAAATAGTAAAACGCACGTTTTCATTTTTTAATGGCTAAAAAAATTAATAGAAATAATAAATTTATTTGTTAAATTTAATATAAAAAATAATATAAAGCGAGAGCGGAATCTTTGAATTAAAAATATATTATTGATAAATCATGAAAATTTGTATTTAAAAATAAAATGATCGGAAAAAATGATATTTTAATTTCAATTCTTATCAAGACTTTCGGATTGAAAGAGTTACAATCTGGAAATTCTCAAATTTTGAACGGATCTAGAATTGTTTGGTCAAATCAATTATTGTTCAGATTTCTATACTTAAAGTACAGATCCATTTTAAAAATAATTTATTTAAATTTACAGTTAATTATTTAAATCTTCAAAACTTCACTTTAATTATTTAAAAAACTGTTAAAATCAAACTTGGGCAGATTTTTCTTCTGAAAATTCATAAAATTTCCAGCAAAAAAATCTTCAATTTTAAAAACTTCTGGTTTTTATTATTTTTAAGTTTTAAAATTCTTTAAATTAAAATATATGCTTGAAAATTGAAATGGAAAAATTTTTAAGTAAAAGATTTTCGAATTCAGCATTCTGAACTAAATTATATAATAATTTATGAAAATCACAATTTAACAAAAGGTTGAAATCAAAGTTGGATAACATTTTTATTTTTTTAATTTTGTCAAATTCCCGGTCAAAAAATAAATTCACTGTCATTTTCCGGTTAAAAATGTATCTTATTTAGTTGAAAATTAAATTTTTCTGTTGAAAAATATTTTTTTTTTTTCCTAAAAATCAACTGTTTTCACTGAAAATTTTAATTTTTCATTTTTAGTCAAACATTCATCATTTTTACTGAAAATTCAAATACTTTGACGAAAATTCGTGCATATTGTTGAAAATTAAATTCTTTGGTTCAAAATGTAATTCTTTTATCAAAATTTAAATTTGTTTTAAAATTTTCACTTTCGGCAGAAAATTCATCTTCCTTGGTAAAAAATGATTTTTTTGTTGTTGAAAATTAATCTGTATTTTGAAAAATTCCTCTTTTGGATTTAAAATTCAACTACTCTCTTTAGTTTATAATTTAATTATTTTACTGAAAATTCGTTTTATGACAGAAAATAATTCTTATTGGTTAAAAATGTATCTCATTTAGTTGAAAATTAAATTCTTTTCTTGAAAATTCTTTTTATTGAAAATCAACTGTTTTGATTCAAAATTAAAATTTTTCATTTGTACTTGAAAATTTGTAAATTTTTGTAAAATTTCAACTATTTGGATGAAAATTTGTGTATATTATTGAAAATTCGGTTTTTGGTAAAGAAAAAATTAACCTTTCTAGGTTGAAAATTAAACTATATGGTTCGAAATGTAATTTTCTTTCTTGAAATTAAACATTTTTTGTTGAACTTTCATCATGTTTGGTCTTATTTGGTTGAAAATTTATTCTCTTTTGATTTAAGTTTCAACTATTTTGTTAAAAATTTATTATTTGCGTTGAATTAAATTTCCTGTTATTTTATATTAAAATCTTTTTTTGAAATATCAACTATAACAATTTTCGTTAAAAATTCATTTTTTTAGGTTATTGTTAAAGATTCATAATTTTAATTTAAAATTCATCTTTTTGACTGAAAATTGAATTACTTTGATGAAGATTTATTTTTTTCTTGTTAAAAATTAAGTTTTTTCAACTGAAAATGCAACTGTTTTGTAAAAATAATCGTTGTTTGTTTTAAACCTTCAGTAATTTAATAAAAATGATAATTTATATATTCTATAAATCTTGTCCGAAAGAAACATACATTTTAATGCAAAAATAGTAAATCACTTTCTTTTTAAATATTATAACCGCAATAAATTTTAACAATAAAATAACAATATGTAGTTTTTAAAAAAATTTTGTAAACCTTTAAAGAAAAATCTTCACTTTGAAATAAAAAACAAAGATTAACAAAATTTCTAATAAAAAATAACAAATTCCTCCCTTTAAAAGTCGAAAATTGCGATTTAAATTTTTCATAGAGTCCACTAATAAGTGAAACGAAAAATGCCTATTGACTTTAGAAAATATAAAAACTTTGTTTTTTTTACTCTTTTTCCATTTTTCTTGAGAAGAGTTATGCAAGAAATTAATAAAACCAAATTTGTCAGGTTCTTTTTACGAAAAAAGGAAAATAATTGGACCCCCAATAAAAATATTGTTTAAAACAGTAAGCAAAAAAAAATAATAAACAATAATTGACTGATTCGCTTTAAGGTTAGGTTCTGCACACGTGGTGCCACACTGTAAACAGAAATCAATACCAAACTTACGAAATATGTACTTAAAAACTAAATCAAAACTTACAGAAAATTTTTTCCAATAAATATTATCAGGTGTTAATTCCGGACCCGCCTTTGTAAAAACTTTTATGTTTGTCTTTTTAAACGTCGCCATTTTTAATATTCCGTTCAAGGTTCCAGTGAAAAATTCAACTCTCCTGACAATTTTCAGGTGCTCCAAATTTTTGAATGATGACACTGCGCATGCGTGACAGGAGCAACCTTTTAGACTGTCGATCGCGCTCTTATTTTAAAAAATAAGCAATGCTAAGAGGAAATAAAAGAATTATTTGGAATTAATATTTGTGATAAAAATCAGCCCTGTGCATCTTTCCCTATTTCAGATTTTAACTTAACCCCGCAACTGTCCAAAGTTTATTAGTTCCTAATATCTCCAGCGCGGCGCTAGTTGTCCCATTACTCCCTGCTTTTACATAGAAAGCAATGGGACTAAATCATTTTTTTATTTTTTAGTAAACAAAATGTTATTTCCATGTAAAAAAATTCTTGAAATTAAAACAATGTTACTCATTTAACATTTCAAAATACTTTTCCAATCATTTTCTATGAATACTAAAGACAAAATATGATTTATATGGTCGTACAATTGTCCTGACAAAGTGGAATATATCTTAGATTTGGATTTGAATAAAAAGTAAAATATGGTTCTTAAAGTTTATTAGTGAAAATAAATGAACAATATTGTTAATGGAATGTGAAAAAAACCCGGAGATAAAATTTGAATAGTACTAAGTTTAAATTTACCATGTGAATACTCTCGCTTATGAATATATAATGCATATAATGTATTTATAATTAAATCGAACTAAATTTACATTTAAAACCACTTTATTTAATAATCAGTGAAAAATAAAAAAAAAATACTTTAATTGCTCTCTTTCATCATTATATCCTTTTAAGTATTTAAAACAAAGGTGTTAAAACATTGATTATATTTACATCTTGTACGTTTTATAAAATTATAATTTATATTATTCCACTGAAAAATAGTTTTTTTGCAGCAATTTGAATTATTGAATAAATTATTTTTGATGTTCTTTACATATTGTTATGTTATATATTCTTGAATAAAAATGTAATTCAATTTCAATTACATCTTTCTCATTATATTCAATATCGTAACTACTCGCTAAACTCTCAAATATTAAGTTTAAACTTCTATACTATTAAAACTTTTTTCACAAAACTATTTACATATTTTATTTATCTAAATATTATTTACTGCGTTTTCAGATATAAAAAGGAATATATTTAACTTTTTATTCAAATTAAAATCTAATATTCGATTTTACCAAGTTTATTTGGTGAAGTTTTAATTTATGTTTTCTATTAGCATTTATATACATCCTTTGGAAAATTGTTTTGAAATATAAAATGTGTGACATTCTTTTCATTTCAATATTTTTTTAACGAAAGTAAAATTTTGTTTATTAAACATTTTTTTAAAAGTGGCCTGCTCCCATTGCTTACAATCCAAAAACAGGGAGTGATGGGAGAACTAGCGCTGCGTTGAAGATATTAGGAACTAACCAACTTAGGGCACTAAGGAATCGCCACTTGGTTTTCAGATGCACATGACTAAAAATGGTTTACTTCCTTCTAATTGAAAATATATCAATTTTTTAATCGATGCATTCATATATTATATCGGATTCTTTCTAGTTACTTTGTTCGTTTATGGCAAATCTGATTGGAAGGGAGATTGTTTTTTCACCAATCCCAGAACGTCACCAGCATAACGCCATCTTTATTTTCTTGTAGGTTCAGTGTTAGGCAGGTAAATATTCATTAATTCATAATCTCAGTTTTTTATCAACTTATTTTGCCACAAAGGCCATAAAATACCAAAAAGATACAAGAGTTAAAAAACAATGTTAAAGCAAAGACTAGTAGAGAATAAAGGTTCGCAAAAATGATCGCTTAAAAGTTGGTCAATGTTGTTCATCTTTGGTTCCCTATGACCAACAACGTCCAAAGACATCATGTAGGATATCATAGGATTTATTTCTAGCTACTTTTTTAGTTTATGGCACATTTTATTGGTTGATAATTGAGATACGATAAGACGTAGCTTTTTGATTAAATCAAAAGGCCAAAAACAAAAAACTATCTGAGATACGAACTCGACGTGTCAAATTAATTCAACGATTAATTCAAAACAGGTATCCATGAAAAAATACTCTAAGGAGTAGTATCTTCGTAAATAAAAAGTGGATTGAAAATCCTACAAGAATTGCGAGAGAGACACAATGCTACTGTACACGCCCAGCCATAAAATACTGAAATTCCGGCTGCGCATATAACTGCTACAATAAGAAACACAAATAGTAGCTTTCGGATATTTCCAGTTCCACTTTCGTTAAAGTTCATCAAAGTGAATGAGATAGAGAACAGAACAGACAGTTGCCATTTCTTTCACTTTTAGGGAATCTGCATGCAATCTGCTGAATTACAATTGTCTGAAAGCGCCCTTAGTCAATCGTTTTCAAAGCGATCGAACATCTCGGTCTAATTTCATGCCATAGAAAAAGAGATTCGATCAATTAGATTAGAGGGTATTAGAATCCCAGCCCTGTTTTCAATTAATCGTGGAGGTAATATAATTTCTAGCTACTTTATTGGTTTATGGCAAATTTCATTATTTGATAAACTAGATGTGAACTCGATGTATCAAAATTAATTCAACGAATAATTCAAAACAGAAACCGACCTCCGTGAAAAAGCACCCTCATCAAAATCGTACGCCTGAAGGAGGCGTCCCATGATTGCAGAATTACATTGCTTTTTGCGTAATGCGTCAATTCACTAGACATGGTACGCCACCTTGAGGGCACCATTTTACGGGGGCCTGTTTTAAATTAATCGTGGAAGTAATATTTTTCATAGGATTCATTTCTAGCTACTTTGTTGGTTTATGGTAAATTTGATTTGTTGAAAACCTAGATACGAACTAGACGTATCAAATTAATTCAAGGATTAATTCAAAACAGGCTTCCGTAAAAAGGTACCCTAAGTTCTCGAAGAAATCACATTCGCCATAAACCAACAAAGTAACTAGAAGTAAATCCTACGTAAAATATTAATTCTATGATTAAATCAGAACCCATAGCCCGAAAAAGGGTACTCTTTAACGCTAAAAGCAGCAGCGACATCAGCTTAATTTGAAATTATGTTTTTTATTACTCTGACTTCATGTATAATTTAAATATAGCGCCCTTTCTAATTTAAATTTTGAGTATTAGGTATTTTTACTTTAATCAACAGCTAACTTTCTTTCGTAGATTACTGAGGGTAAACAAGGGACCAAATGCATGGGAGTCTCTGGCATGCGCAGTAGTGATTCCTGTGAATTTTAGGATATGTAACCCCATGCGTCAACCTGAAAATATACAGGATTCACTACTGCGCATTCGAGAGACATCCGCGATCATCGCCGATTTTTAGTGTTTGTACTCAAAAATTTTTATTTATGAGTCGAAACATTCTCCCACGAAATTCAAAAAATGGAATTATTATTTAGATTATTTATGGTCGGTTTTGAAAGTAGAATATATGATTTTTTTAAACAATTTAAAATTCCCATAAAAGCTCATTACATTCTCAAAAAGCACATAAACGTGGAGTATACTATTGGCGTACCTTTCCACGGAGGCCTGTTTTAAATTAATCATGGTGTTAATCTCTGTTAATATTTTTCATAGAAATCATTTCTAACTTTTTGTTGGTATATGGAAAATTTCATTAGTTGATAATTTACATAAGAATTCGATATGTTAAATTAATTTAAGGATTAATTCAAAACAGGTATCCGTAAAAAGGTCTCCTTAAGTACATTCTTATATTCCTGAGAATTTATTTAAGCGACTAAACCATTTAGAACACTGTCTCAGGCACTTTGTGCAAATTTGTCACGGTTCCATTGTTATAGAGGGGGTGAGGGCTGAATAGGAACCTCTGATACAAGCGAAATATTTTTTTCAAAACGACTTCATATCTACATTACTATTGTCTCTATGCCCTTGCATTTCATTCAGCCCTGTGCATCTATCCATATTTCAGATTTTAACTTGACCCCGCAACAGTCCTAAGTTGATTAGTTCCTAATATCTCCAGCGTGGCGCTAGTCGTTCCACCACTCCCTGTTTTTACATAGAAAGCAATCGGACTAAATCACTTTTTTAATTTTTTAGTTAACAAAATGTTATTTCCATGCAAAAAAAATCTTTAAATTGAAACAATGTTACTCATTTAACATTTCAAAATACTTTTCCAATAATTTTTTATGAATACTAAAGACAAAATATGATTTATACGGTCGTACAATAATCCTGGCAAAGTGTAATTTATCTTAGATATGAATTTGAATGAAAAGTAAAATATGATTCTTAAAGTTTAGTGTCGAAAACAAATTAACAATATTATTAATGGAATGTAAAAAAATCCTGGAGAAAAATTTGAATAGTACTAAGTTTAAACTTACCATGTGAATACTCTCGCTTATGAATATATGACAGATATGATGCATTTCTTATTGAATTTAACTAAATTTACATTTGAAACCATTTTATTTAATAATAAGTGAAAAATAAAATAATAAATTTCTTCAATTGCTTTCTTTTATCATTATATCCTTTTAACTATTTAAAACAAAGATATTAAAACATTTATTATATTTACATCTTAGACGTTTTATAAAGTCATAATTTATATTTGTTCCTCTGGAAAATAGTTTTTTTTGCAATAAATTGAATTATTGAATAAACTATTTTTGATGTTTTTAAAATATTTTTATGTTATATGTTCTTGAATAAAAATTTAATTTAATTTCAATTACATTTTTCTCATTATATTCAATAGCGTAAGTACTCGCCAAAACCTCAAATATTAAGTTTGAACTTCTATACTATTAAAACTTTGTTTACAAAGCTATTTACATATTGTATTGATATAAATATTATTTACTGCGCATTCAGATATAAAAAGGATTATATTTAACTTTTTATTTAAATTAAAATCTAATATTCCACTTTACCAAGTTTATTGGGTGACGTTTTAATTCATGTTTTCCTTTAGCATTTATATACATCGTTTGGAAAATTGTTTTGAAATATAAAATCAGTAACATTCTTTTCATTTCAATATTTTTTACGAAAATAACATATTATTTATGAAAAAATAAAAATGAAGTGGTCTACTCCCATTGCTTACAATGCAAAAATAGGGAGTGATGGGGCAACTAACGCCGCGGTGAAGATATTAGGAACTAACCAACTTAGGACACTAAGGGATCGCCACTTTGTTTTCAGATGCACAGAGTTGCATACAAGCAGCCCTGTGCATCTCTCCATATTTCAGATTTTAACTTGACCCCGCAACTGTCCTGAGTTGATTAGTTCCTAATATCTGCAGCGCGGCGCTAGTTGTCCCATCACTCCTTGTTTTTACATAGAAAGCAATGGGACTAAAACACTTTTTTAATTTTTTACTTAACAAAATGTTCTTCCATGCAAAAAAATTCTTTAAATTAAAACAATATTACTCATTTAACATTTCAAAATACTTTTCCAATAATTTTTTATGAATACCAAAGACAAAATATTATTTATATGGTCGTACAATAATCAATATTATTAATGGAATGTAAAAAAATCCTCGAGAAAAATGTGAATAGTACTATGTTTGAACTTACCCTGTGAATACTCTCGCTTATGAATATATAATAGATATAATGTGTTTCTTATTGAATTTAACTAAATTTACATTTGAAACCATTTTATTTAATAATGAATGAAAAATAAAATAATAAATTTATTTAATTGCTCTCTTTCATCATTATATCCTTTTAAGTATTTAAAACAAAGATGTTAAAACATTGATTATATTTACATCTTGGACGTTTTGTAAATTATAATTTATATTTGTTCCTCTGAAAAATAGTTTTTTTTGCAGCAATTTGAATTATTGAATAAATTATTTTTGGTGTTCTTAACATATTGTTATGTTATATATTCTTGAATAAAAATGTAATTCAATTTCAATTACATCTTTCTCATTATATTCAATAGCGTAACTACTCGCTAAACTCTCAAATATTAAGTTTAAACTTCTATACTATTAAAACTTTTTTCACAAAACTATTTACATATTTTATTTATGTAAATATTATTTACTGCGTTTTCAGATATAAAAAGGATTATATTTAAGGGCATGTGATACTTAGAAAACTGACGATTTTATGAGTTTTAGGTTCCCCCGGCTTTTTTCTAGAATAATAAATATTTTGTCTTAAAAATTTGGGAACTGATAGCGAACATGCCAACGGACGTCCCCACACACTTTTTTGTGAGTTAATTCAAAAAAGTTTTAATTTAGCAAAATGTGATTAATTTGCATAGCGCTTAGGAAATAGTATCGATTTTTTCAGTCTTAGATTCCCCCACTTTTTTCCTAGGATAAGAAATATTTTGCCTTCAAAATCTGGGAAATGATAGTGAACATGATAATGGACGTCACCACACACTTTTTGTTTTTTTTTTTTATCAAAAAAATTTCGATATTGCTAACAACATGCGTTTATATTTAGAGGTTATGTGTGTTACAATTCTCCCGAGCGTTACTTCCAAATTACACAATATTTTTGGCCGAAAACTTTGGACTTACAAATAAACATAGTAACTAATCTCCCGGAACTAACCTTGTTTGCAGGCAGTCAAAAAATTTTATTTTATAAATAATTTCCAGATTATCGGAAAGACAGAGATGAAAAACGACGTAACCTCAAAATAATGCATATGCATAAAATTTGTATTTAGCGCAATAAATTTTTTTGTTATTATCCCTCAAAAAAGAGTCTGGGGACGTCCGTTATGATATTTTATATCATCTGCGAATTCAGTTTTTAAAATGTTCATTTTTGTAGAAAAAAGTCGGAAAAAGTGTAAGTATCACATGCCCTTAACTTTTTATTCAAATTAAAATCTAATATTCCACTTTACCAAGTTTATTGGGTGACGTTTTAATTCATGTTTTCCATTAGCATTTATATACATCGTTTGGAAAATTGTTTTGAAATGTAAAATGAGTAACATTCTTTTCATTTCAATATTTTTTTTTACGAAAATAACATTTTATTTATTAAAAAATAAAAATAAAGTGATATAGCAACTAGCCAGCGAAATATTTTTTAAAGCTACTTCATATCTACATTACTATTGTCTCTATGCCCTTACATTTCATTGATCACAAACATAATAATACTATAGATTTAAACTCGATGCGAGAAAAACTGGTTTGTACAAGTTTAATTCCCAATATTCAATGAAAAGGTACCCTAATTTTAGATTTTTTAATTTTTTATTACTTGTCAAAAGATACAATGGGGAGTGGGAATACGTCGATAAAGAAGGAAATTACAGAAGGTAGAAAACAAACGTCACGTGATCATTGGCACAGGAGAGGAGCATCGAAATTGACAAATAATGATCCTTCATTCCTTAACCAAATTTATTTATAAACAAAAAGTCAAGACAGAAGCCTCGGGGAATTGAAAACAATATCCATGATGACCAATCGAGTTGTTTTTTTGTTAAAACAACTCGAATAATGAATGTATAATTAATTAACAGGGGACCCAGTGCGTGGCTCTTCGCTTCAATTTCAGAATCTCAGTGCTCAGTTTCAACATGGCGATTGTAGTTGCTTTTAGTACCGTAGATTCTCTTTGCCTATTATCTATTTTCTAAGACCGCGACGCTTTTTTCCATAAATCGTCACTACAAATTACCACAGAACGTCAATCCCGCGATAAATATAATAATTTCTAGAAAAAAAAAAACGGGCCCGTATTGCGACAAACGTTAAATCTGAAGGGAAGGTTAGTACACCTCGACAGCTCAATACACTCCTACAGTTCTCGTTCCTTTTATTGCTACTTCCATTGCTGCTCAAATCGACCAGCAAGCGTGAATGATTATTCTCTGGAAATGAGAAACCTCTTCAATCAGTTCAAGTTACGCAAAACTTGTCAAGTGCTCAGCCTCTGAAGACGTCTCCGCAAAAACTCGTATTTTCGCTTTTAAAAAACCAAACGGGTCTCGAAAACCCGATCCTTGAGAAAGAGCATCCAGGTCTCGAGAGTATTCACCCAAAATTACACTCGAGCAGAAAAATCACATTTCATTCTTCAATATTTTTTGTCGAGGAAAAGTGCGTTGTGTTTTGATTTCCATTTAAAGAGATACAAATATTTTTCTTAAAATATTAAAAATGATATTAAAATCCTGACAGTGCTAAGAAAATGTCTAGATTTTGTATTTTCGGAAATATTTTTCGCGAAGAGTGTATTTTGAATTTAAAGACGTGATTCACGGAGGTCAACGAACTCGGAATTTTCATTGTTATTGTGTCGTTCTTAGTGGATACTGTGAGGAACTCCCAGTTTTTTTTTTTTTTTTTTTTTTTTTTTTTTTTTTTTTTTTTTTTTTTTTTTTTTTTTTTTTTTTCGAGTGATTAAGTAATTGGATTATTTATAATGGCCGAAACACTGAGGCAAACTATTTATGGGAGACATCCACCGTGCGCCAAGAGTTCAAGATTGGAGGAACGCCGAGCTCGAAGGTATTTTTTCTTTACTATTTAGCACAAAACACTGTTTAAACAAGTCATTGACAATTAGTGCAAATATACTGTTTCAATTAGTAATTTTTTCTACACGCATGCGCACTCTCCGATCTCGGAATTGCAGATTTCTTGAACCTTTTTTATTTAAATTATTGTATGCAAAATTAATTTAGTGCAAGGAAGATTTTATTTATTTATTTATTAGAGTGGTCCAAAAATGTGATTTTTTTTCTCAAATTGAATCCCTAGAAATGGTTCATTTTGCTGCCAAAATATTCAAACTATTTTGATGAAAATTCGTCCTTTTTGGTTGAATTAAACTATTTTTTTGTTATAAAATTAAAATCCTTCTTTGTTGAAATATCAAATATCGCGTTTTTCGCTGAGAATTCATCCTTTTTGGTTGAAAATTTAACTACTCAGTTGAAAGTGGAATTACTTCGTTAAAAATTAATTTATTTGGTTGATAATTGATTATTTTAGTTTACAAACCTTTTTTTATTGTTCAAAATTTAATTTTTTTTGGTTACAAAATTATATTTTTAACTGAAAATTTAACTCGTACATATTTGGTTCTAAAATTCAAATATTTTGTTTAAAAATCCGGTATTTGATTGTTTTGCATTGAGAATTCCTTTGAAAATTCAAATATTTGGTTGAAAATTGATTTACTTTGTTAAAAATTCGTCTATTTTGACAAGAAGATTTTGCGGAAGAATATTTAAGCTTCTTGGTCTCTAAACCCTATTTTTCAATGAAAATTCCTTTGAAAATTCACATATTTAGTTGATAATTGATTTACCTTTTTAAAAATTCGTCTATTTTGGTAGAAAATTCATCTTTTTGTTTGAAACTTCGAAGATTTGGTTGAAAATTATGTAATTTGTTAAAAATTTGACAATTTTGGTAGAAAATTCATCTATTTGGTGGAAAATTCCTTTGAAAATTAAAATATTTGTTTGAAAATTGATTTACTTTTTTAAAAATTCGTCTATTTTGGTAGAAAATTCATCTTATTAGTTTAAAAATTCAAATATTGGGTTGAAAATGATGTAATTTGTTAAAAATTTGACAATTTTGGTAGAAGATTCATCTTATTAATTCAAAATTCATCTTTTTGTTGGAAAATTCCTTTGAAACTTCAAATATTATTATTATTATATTTATATTATATTATATTATTATTTTGGTAGAAAATTCATCTTTTCGTTTGAAAATTCAAATATTTGGTTGAAAATTATGTAATTTGTTAAGAATTTGACAATTTTGGTAGAAAATTCATCTTAATAATTCAAAATTCTTCTTTTTGTTGAAAAATTCCTTTGAAACTTCAAATATTATTATTATATTTATATTATATTATATTATTATCTTGGTAGAATATTCAACTTATTAGTTTGAAAATTCATCTTTTCGTTTGAAAATTCAAATATTTGGTTGAAAATTATGTAATTTGTTAAAAATTTGACAATTTTGGTAGAAAATTCATCTGATTGATTCAAAATTCATCTTTTTGTTGAAAAATTCCTTTGAAACTTCAAATATTATTATTATATTTATATTATATTATATTATTATTTTGGTAGAATATTCATCTTATTAGTTTGAAAATTCATCTTTTCGTTTGCAAATTCAAATATTTGGTTGAAAATTATGTAATTTGTTAAAAATTTGACAATTTTGGTAGAAAATTCATCTGATTGATTCAAAATTCATCTTTTTGGTGGAAAATTCCTTTAAAACTTCAAATATTTGGTTGAAAATTGATTTACTTTTTTAAAAATTCGTCTATTTTGGTAGAAAATTCATCTTTTCGTTTGAAAATTCAAATATTTGGTTGAAAATTATGTAATTTATTAAAAATTTGACAATTTTGGTAGAAAATTCATCTTTTTGGTGGAAAATTATTTTGAAACTTCAAATATTTGGTTGAAAGTTGATTTACTTTTTTAAAAATTCGTCTATTTTGGTAGACAATTCATCTTATTAGTTTGAAAATTCATCTTTTTGTTTGAAAATTCAAATCTTTGGTTGAAAATTTTGCAATTTGTTAAAAATTTGACAATTTTGGTAAAAAATTGATGTTTTTGTTTGAAAATTTAAGTCTTTGGTTGAAAATTCATCTTTTTGGTTGAAAATTCAAATAAATGGTTGAAAATTTAACTAATTTTTGTTTGATAATTTAATTATTTTATTTTTGGTCACAAAATTTATCATTTTAGTTCAAAATTCACATTAACTATTCCATTTTTTGTGAAAAATTTAGCTGTTTTTTTAATAGAAAATTCATCTTTTGGGTTGAAAATTTCACTACTTTTGGTATAAAATTAAAATCCTTTTTGATTGAAATATCAATTGTCACGTTTTTTGTTGAGATTTCATCCTTTTTGGTTGAAAATTTAACTAATCAGTTGGAAGTGGAACTATTTGTTAAAAATTAATTTATTTTGTTGATGATTCATCATTTTAGTTTAATAACCTTTTTTTATTGTTCAAAATTCAATTTTTTTTTCTTAAAAAATAAAATTTTTAACTGAAAATTTAACTCGTACATATTTGGTTCAAAAATTCAAATATTTGTTTTAAAAATCCAGTATTTGATTGAAAATTCGAATTTGTGGAAGAATATTTAAGCTTCTGGGTGCCTAATTCATATTTTCCATTGAAAATTCCTTTAAAAATTCATCTTTTTGGTTGAAAATGCCTTTGACAATTCAAATATTTCGTTGAAGATTCATGTACTTTGTTAAAAAATCGTCTATTTTGGTAAAAAAGTTCATCTTATTGATTGAAAATTCATCTTTTTAGTTGCAAATTTCTTTGAAAATTTATCTACTTTGTAAAAACTTCGTCTATTTTAGTAGAAACTTCATCCTATTGGTTGAAAGTTGATCTTTTTGGTTGACAATTATTTTATTTTTTTACTTAGAATTAATTTTTTTAATTGAAAATTTAATTATTTTATTTATAGTTGAAGCTTTATCTGTTTTGGGTGAAAATTAAAATATTTATTGTAAATTCGTTTTTTTTGTTGGTAGAAGAGTAAACTTATTAGTTGAAAATTCAACTTTTTGGTTAAAAATTAAATTCTATGGATGACAATTTATTTTAATAACTGAAAATTGAATTATTGTTCAAAATTTAATTTTTGTTTGTTAAAAAATTATATTTGAACTGAAAATATAACTCTTGCATATTTGGTTCTACAATTCAAATATTTGGTTGATAATTGATTTAATTATCATTTATTCCGATAATTTTATTTTTAAATAAAAATTTTCATGATTTATCAATAATATATTTTTAATTCAGAGTTTCAGGTCTTCCTTTATATTATTTTTTATGTTAAATTTAACAAATAAATTTATTAATCTATTATTTCTATTAATTTTTTTTTAGTCATTAAAAAATTTAAAGGTGCGTTTTACTATTTTTAACTTAAAAATAAATCCATAATAATATGGTCATAATTAAAAGTTTTTATTAAATTTGAAATATTGTGAGTCTAAATTATTTAATTTTTATTCCATTTAATTTGAAATTTCTTAATGTAGAAAAAGAATAAGTATCTAATATTTAGCAATATTTCACTATTCATTTAAGACGAGTAAATTGAAACCAAATAATTAAAAGTAAAAAAATTGAAATTGAATTGTCTCGAATACAATTACAATTTTACAGTTACAATTTTTATTGTATTTAAAAAATTTTTGTATTTGTAATCAAAACTGTTGAATTTGCAAGTAGAAATAATAATTGAACACTTATTATTTGTAGAAAAATTTTAAGCAATTTTAAGCAATTTTAAGAAATATTTAGAAGTTTTGAAAAAATTCAAAATTAATTAAAAACTTGAAATTATTTCAAGTAATTTAAACGAAGTGTGTTAACATTTTTTCAGAGCTTCTTAATATATTTTAAAATTAATCGAAATTTTCTTACAATTTTTTTTTACTGCAAAAATCTACATATATTAAATTTAATTTGAATCTTTTTTCAAATAAAATTTTAAAGCTTATATTAAATTTCAAATGTTGTGAGTCTAAATTATTTAATTTTCATCTCATTAAATTTGAAATTTCTTAAAGTAGAAAAATAATAAGTATTTAATATTTAGCAATATTTGACTGTTAATGCAATACGAGCAAATTAAGGCCAGATATTAAAAAGAAAACAATTTGAAACTGAATTTTTTTACATAGAAAGATTTGAATCTTCAGATTTTTGAAGAACTTTTAAACTTTTAGTGTTATAGTTTTAATTGTTCTATTTAAAAAGTGTTTAATTTATAAGTGAAATTGTTAAATTTTGACGCATAAATAACAATTGAGCACTTATTTTTTGTAGAAAAAAAAGTTTGAGTAATTTTAAGAGATTTGTAAAAGTTTTGAAAAGATTCAAAATTAATTAAAAACTTGAAATTATTTCAAGTAATTTAAACGAAGCGTGTTAACATTTTTTCAGAACTTCTTAATATATTTTAAAATTAATCGGAATTTTCCTACAATTTCTGAAATTCCTACAAATTAAAAAAAATCCTTAAAATCTTCCATAATTTTTCAAAGTAAAAAATCATTTTTAAGTTTCTTAAGAAATTTTTAAATTCTTTTGAGGTCTTTCGCTATTCTTAAAAAAATTATAAATGTTTTGTTTGAAATCTGCAAAAATTTACATTTTATTTTTAATTCGGCTGTAAGTATTTGAAATTATTTGAATTTCTAAATTTAATTTGAATCTTTTTAGAACTTCTAAATATCTCTTAAAATTACTCTAATATTTTTACAAATAATAAGTGTTCTATTATTATTTATAAAGTCAAATAAAATTTTTTTTGCCATTAGCAGGATTTTTTAAAAGTTGTAGAAAAAATTCAATTAATTTTCAAATATATTTAAAAGTTTAAAAAAAATTGAAAAATTATTTTGAATTTGGAAAAATTTAAAACCAATTATAGATTTTTCAAGATTTTGAAATAAAACTTTAAAGCGTTTAAAGGATGCTTAGACTATTTAAAATAAAAATAATTTAACTTCAATTTTAAGAACTGTTAAGTTAAAAAAATTATTTGTCAATGTTTAATGTGTCCAGCTTAAAATTACTTAAATTAGTATAATTTTGAAAAATTTTTAAGTTCATTGCTTGATTCTTTAATTTAGTTTATTGAAAATGTTAACGTCGATTTATATTTTTGGAACTTATATGATTGAGTTCCAAAAATATAAATCCACGTTAACATTTTCAAGCTTTTTTTTTGGCTGTAAGTATTTGAAATTATTTGAATTTCTAAATTTAATTTGAATATTTTTATAAGTTCTAAATTACTCTAATATTTTCACAAATAAGAAGTGCTATTCTTATTTAGAAATTCAAATTTAATTTTTTTTAGTTTGCAGGATTCTCTAAAAGTTATAGAAAAAATTCAATTAATTTTGAAATACATTTAAAAGTTCCGAAAAAAAATTCAAAAATTATTTTGAATTTGGAAAAATTTAAAGCCACTTGTAGATTTCTCAAGATTTTGAAATACAATTTTAAAGTTTTTGAAGGAAGCTTAGACTATTTAAAATAAAAATAATTGAACTTCTAATTTAAGAACAGATAAGTTAAAAAAATTATTTGTCAATGTTTAATGTGTCTAGTTTAAAATTACTTAAAATAATATAATTTTTAACATTTTGAAAGTTCATTGCTTGATTCTTTAATTTAGTCTATTGAAAATGTTAACGTGGATTTATATTTTTGGAACTTAATCTCAATCTTTGAGCTCTATAATTTATAAAAAGTTCTAAATTTTACAGTTTATTTGCATTTCATTTAACATTGTTTATTTGAAAATTGTTAGTACCTTCCATTTGGTACGTGTAAACTTTTGAGCATTTGAAAACACAATTTTTAAATTGAAAAACTTTTAAACTTCAATTTGAAAAGTTTCTAATTCGAGTGTTTAACTTTAAATGCTTCAATTTGTCGTTTATTACATTATATGGAAAAATGTTGAGAATATATTTTGATTTTTTAAATTTCATTGTCCGTGAAAAATGTTTGCGAATCGGGAAAAAACCGGGAAATGGATTTTGAATAATTTTCCCCGAATATCGTTGATAAAAGATGTCTTGAGAAAAGAAATTGTCTTTTGCAGACAAGCATTGCGGATGGAAAGAAACAGGAAGCCCGACAAGCCTGAAGATTTCGTCTGTTACGAAACGAGTGACGACGAGGAAGAAACAATAACGGAGGGTAGACAATATTTACGAACTTCTTATAATTTCGTCGATTATGTTCGTTCGCGAGAATCGAATTCGCGAGAAGTTCGAAGGATTAATCACGAGTACGGCTCGCGTCACATGTTGACTCACGATTTGTTCAAAGAGTCCTCGGTTAATTTAAATAACATGAACAAAGTGTTTTCATCGCAATGGTTGAGTGATAGGCAAGTCGTCTTCGGAACTAAATGCAACAAATTGATGGTGTACGACGTTGCGACCCAGAAATTAGATCAAATACCCTCCCTCCATGGGAGACAAAACAATGGAAGCAACGCAGTTCCGGAACAAAACTCTGGAATTCATTCTGTGCAAATTAATCCTTCCAGGTATGGTTTCAATTATCGAACAATTTATAAAATACGGCTCTTCATCTAGAATATCAACACAGGGTGGCGACTTGACCCGGAAATGGCCGGGAATTTTATTTTAAAAACCGGGAATTTACTTCTAGTCGCAGGAAAATTCAAGTTTTCGTTATTTAAATAATTTTAGTCAATTTTGAAAAGAGATTTCTATCTTATCTATAGTTGCAGGGCATATAAGTGTGTTTATTCAGGGTAGCCGCTGGAATGGAAAATGACAGTGAATTTATTTTTTGACTGGGAAATTTACGATTTTTTAGAAGAAAAAAACATTTAAAAAAAAAAAATTCCCTTAAAAATTCAAATATTTGGTTGAAAATTGATTTACTTTTTTAAAAATTCGTCTATTTTGGTAGAAAATTCATCTTATTAGTTTCAAAATTCAAATAACTGGTTGAACATTATGTAATTTCTTAAAAATTTGACAATTTTGGTAGAAAATTCATCTTATTAATTCAAAATTCATCTTTTTGGTGGAAAATTCTTTTGAAACTTCAAATATTTGGTTGAAAATT
>NC_046666.1:948726-960521 GCF_010883055.1 Belonocnema kinseyi | reverse complement strand
TTTTTTAAAAATTCGTCTATTTTGGTAGAAAATTCATCTTATTAGTTTCAAAATTCAAATAACTGGTTGAAAATTATGTAATTTGTTAAAAATTTGACAATTCTGGTAGAAAATACATCTGATTGATTCAAAATTCATCGTTTTGGTGGAAAATTCTTTTGAAACTTCAAATATTTGGTTGAAAATTGATTTACTTTTTTAAAAATTCGTCTATTTTGGTAGAAAATTCATCTTTTTGTTTGAAAATTCAAATCTTTAGTTGAAAATTCAAATATTTGGTCGAAAATTGATTTACTTTTTTAAAAATTCGTCTATTTTGGTAGACAATTCATCTTATTAGTATGAAAATTCATCTATTTGTTTGAAAATGCAAATATTTGGTTGAAAATTATGTAATTTGTTAAAAATTTGACAATTTTGGTAGAAAATTCATCTGAATTGATTTAAAATTCATCTTTTTGGTGGAAAATTCTTTTGAAACTTCAAATATTTGGTTGAAAATTGATTTACTTTTTTTAAAATTCGTCTATTTTGGTCGAAAATTCATCTTTTTGTTTGAAAATTCAAATATTTGGTTGAAAATTGATTTACTTTGTTAAAAATTCGTCTAGTTTGGTAGAACATTCATCTTATTATTTTGAAAATTCATCTTTTTGTTTGAAAATGCAAATATTTGGTTGAAAATTATGTAATTTGTTAAAAATTTTACAATTTTGGTAGAAAATTCATCTGATTGATTCAAAATTCATCTTTTTGGTGGAAAATTCCTTTAAAACTTCAAATATTTGGTTGAAAATTGATTTACTTTGTTAAAAATTCGTCTATTTTAGTAGAAAATTCATCTTTTTGTCTGAAAATTCAAATCTTTGGTTGAAAATTATGTAATTTGTTAAAAATTTGACAATTTTGGTAGAAAATTCATCTTTTTGGTGGAAAATTCCCTTAAAAATTCAAATACTTGGTTGAAAATTGTTTTACTTTTTTAAAAATTCGTCTAATTTGGTAGAAAATTCATCTTATTAGTTTCAAAATTCAAATAACTGGTTGAAAATTACGTAATTTGTTAAAAATTTGACAATTTTGATAGAAAATTCATCTTTTTGGTGGAAAATTCCCTTAAAAATTCAAATACTTGGTTGAAAATTGATTTAAATTTTTAAAAATTCGTCTAATTTGGTAGAAAATTCATCTTATTAGTTTCAAAATTCAAATAACTGGTTGAAAATTACGTAATTTGTGAAAAATTTGACAATTTTGGTAGAAAATTCATCTTTTTGGTGGAAAATTCCCTTAAAAATTCAAATACTTGGTTGAAAATTGATTTACTTTTTTAAAAATTCGTCTATTTTGGTAGAAAATTCATCTTATTAGTTTGAAAATTCGTCTTTTTGTTTGAAAATGCAAATATTTGGTTGAAAATTATGTAATTTGTTAAAAATTTGACAATTTTGGTAGAAAATTCATCTGATTGATTCAAAATTCATCTTTTTGGTGGAAAATTATTTTGAAACTTCAAATATTTGGTTGAAAATTGATTTACTTTTTTAAAAAATCGTCTATTTTGGTAGACAATTCATCTTATTAGTTTGAAAATTCATCTTTTCGTTTGAAAATTCAAATATTTGTTTGAAAATTGATTTACTTTGTTAAAAATTCGTCTATTTTGGTAGAAAATTCATCTTATTAGTTTGAAAATTCATCTTTTTGTTTGAAAATGCAAATATTTGGTTGAAAATTATGTAATTTGTTAAAAATTTGACAATTTTGGTAGAAAATTCATCTGATTGATTCAAAATTTATCTTTTTGGTGGAAAATTCCTTTAAAACTTCAAATATTTGGTTGAAAATTTAATCTTTTAATTTGAAAATTCAATTACTACATTTAAAGATCCATAATTTAAGTTTAATATTATTCTTTATTATTTAAAATTTAACAATTCTAATTGATGATTCCTCATTTTAGTGAAAAATACTTCAGTATAATTTCTTTAACTGAAAATGTAACTATTCCATTTTTGGTTGAAAATTGATCTTTTGTAATTCAAAATCCAACTATTTGTTTGAAAATATGTCTTTTTTAGTTCGAAATTAAACTATTTTGTGGAAAATTCATGTATTTTGTCTAAAAATATTTTTTTTTTCTAATAGAAAATTAATGCTCTTTTTCGAAAATTCATTATTTTCGTTAAAAATTCAAATATTCATAATTTTATTTGTAAATTTATCATTTTGGTTGAAAATTGAACTAATTCAGTTTAATATTCCATCATTTTAGTTGAAAATTCATATTTTTGGTTTAAAATTCGTCTATTTCTGTTAAAGAATCATCATTATAGTTGAAAATAATGAAAATTCATCACTTTAATTGAAAATTTAAGTATTATGTTGAAAATTAATTTTTTTAAATTAAAAATTTAACAATTACATTTATGGTTAAAAATGGATCTTTTTTAGTTTTAAATTAAACTATTTCGTTAAAAATTCATGCATTTTGTTGAAAAATCTTTTGTTTGTTTTCAGTAGAAAATTAATCTTGTTTGAAAATTAAACTTTTTTCGTTGAAAATAAAACAACTTGGTTGGAATTTAAACTCTTTTGTTAAAATATTTTCATATTCCAGATTCTTTTTTGACAATTATGTCAATCTTTGAAACCCGTTTTAAATATTCTCTTAAAGTAAATTTTTTCAAATGAAAAATTATTTTCAATTTTCACAGGAATCGTAAGAAAATATTTTTATTCTTTTAGAGCTTTTCACAATTCTTTTGCAATTGTTATTTATACATCAAAATTTCAAGTAAATTAAAAAAAAATTTTCAGGATTTCCGAAAATTTGTAGGAAAAATTCAATTAATTTTAAAAGATATTTAGAAGTTCTGAAAAAATGTCAAAAATAATTTGAAATTTGAACAAATTTAAAACAACTTCTGTATTTGTCAAGGTTTTGAAATAAAATTTTGAATAAAATTTTGAACTTTAAATTTAGAAGTGTTAGTTAAAAAAATTTCACTTTGTCAATTTTTTATGTTTCTAGCTGAAAATTCTTTAAAATACTGATATAATTATAAACTGTTTTTAACACAAAAATAGCTTCATAATAATACTTGATAATACTATTAATTTGATATTTATTAATCAAGAAAAATAACATTTTTTGAATATATAGCAATATTTTACTTTTCATTTAAGACAAGTAAATTTAAACCAAATAATTAAAAGTAAACAATTTGAAACTAAATTGTTTGGCGTAGAAAGATTTGAATTGTTAAAATTTCAAAGAGCTTTTAAAATTTCAACCTTACAATTTTAATTGTTCTATTTAAAAAATTTTATTTTGTAGATGAAATTGTTGAATTTTATGATATAAATAACAGTTGAACATTTATTATTTGTAGAAAAAAATGTTAAATTATTTTAAATAATTTAAACGAAGTGTGTGTATCGACGAGATTCGGCTATTCGTACCGAAATTTCGGTGCTTGTCAATTTTGAAACAAATAGTTGAACTTTCAACTAAAATATCAATATTTAACAAAAAATAAAATAGTTAAATTTTCAGTTAAAAAATTAATTTTGAACAAAAAAAATCGAATTTTTAACTACTTACTGGAATTTGCAACCAAAACAGATTAATTTTTAACTAAATACTTGAATTTCAAACTAGACTAATAAATGTTTAAACAATAATTGTATTAATTGCTATTTCAACAAAAATGATTTCAATCGAAATAAAAACAGTTAAATTCAACCCAAAAACTCGGTTTTCTCACAAAATACGTTAATTTTCGGAACAAATAGTTGAATTTTCAGCTAAAAAGTATCATTTTTCGTGTTAAAATACAAATTTTGAAGAAAAAATGAAATAGTTAAATTTTCATATTTAATTAAAAAACAGTTGTATTTTTACAGAAAAAGCGAATTTTTAACAAAATACGTGAATTTCGAAGCAAATGTTTGAATTTTTAACTAGAAAGTATCAATTTTCATGTTGAAATATGAATTTTTAACAAAAAATGAGATAATTTAATTTTTAGTTTAAAAAATTATTTTTTAACCAAAAAATCGAATTGTCAACTGATTACTGGAATATTTAATCAAAAAAAGATTAATTTTTGATTAATTAATTTAATTTTTAAATAAAATAATTAAGCCTAAGTTCAAATAAATTTTACATATCTGCAGATTTCAAATACAAAATTGAGAAGCTTTTCAAGAATTGTGAAAGGCTTCAAAAGAATAAAAAAATATTCTCTAAGGTTCCTAGGAAAATTTAAACAGATTTTTCATTTTTAATAATTCTTTCAAAAGAATGTTTAAAAAGATTTCCAAAATTTTAAAAATATAATCTGGAATATTTTTAATTATTATTTTTTTAATTCCCAGGATTTTCTAAAAATTGTAGGAAAAATTCGATTGATTTTAAATATATTTATCTAATTTTTACTACAATTTTTAGAAAATCCTGGAAATTAAAAAAAAAAAATTACTTTAAAATGTTCCAGATTCTCGTTTGATAATTTTGGAAATCTTTTCAAATATTCTTTTAAAATAATTATCCAAAATGAAAAATCATTTTCAATTTTCCTAGGAATCTAAAAAAATGTTTTTATTCTGTTGCACCGAAATTTCGGTACGAATAGCCGAATTTTTTCGGTACACATACCTCGTTTAAATTATTTGAAATCATTTCAAGTTTTTAACCAATTTTTTATATTTTCAAAACTTGCAATGATACAAATTTTTTTCTGCACATAATAAGCAGGATTTTCTAAAAATTGTAAGAAAATTTGAATAATTTAAAATGAATTTAGAAGTTCTTAAACAATTTCAAAAATAATTTTAAATTTGAAATAATTTATAATAACTTCTAGATGCCTCAAGATTTGAAATTATTTCAACTGTTTGATTGAAAATTGACATTTTTTACTTAAAAATTCAACTATTTGTTTGAAAATTTATGTACTTTGTGAAAATTCCTCTTTTTTATAGAAAATTTATCTTTATAATTGAAAATTCCCCTTTTTCATAAAAATGTCAACTATCCCAGTTAAATATTCATCATTTTAAACGAAGCGTGTTAACATTTTTTCAGAACTTCTTAATATATTTTAAAATTAATTGGAATTTTCCTACAATTTCTGAAATTCCTGCAAATTAAAACAATAATCCTTAAAATCTTTCATAATTTTTCAGAGTGAAAAATCATTTTCAATTTTTCTAAGAATCTTAAGACAATTTTTTATTTTTTTGAAGTTTTTCACAATTCTTAAAAAAATGCTAAATTTTTTTTGAAATCTGCAAAAATCTACACTTTGTTTTAAATTCGGCTGTAAATATTTAAAATTATTTCAATTTCTAAATTTAATTCGAATCTTTTTAGAACTTCTAAATATCTCTTAAATTGATTTCAAATTCATTTTTTTTTAATTTGCAGGATTTTCTTAAAATTATAGAAAAAATTCAATTCATTTTGAAATATATTTAAAAGTTCCGAAAAAAAATTCAAAAATTATTTTGAATTTGGAAAAATTTAAAGCCACTTCTAGATTTGTCAAGATTTTGAAATAAAATTTGCAAGCTTTTGAATGATGCCTAGACTATTTAAAATAATTTAACTTCTAATTTAAGAACTGTTAAGTTAAAAAAATTATTTTTCAATTTTAAATGTTTCCAGTCTAAAATTACTTAAAATAATATAATTTTGAAAATTTTTAAAGTTCATTGCTTGATTCTATAATTTAGACTATTGAAAGTGTTAAAGTGGATTTATATTTTTGGAACTTAATCTGAATCTTGGAGCTCTATAATTTATAAAAAGTTCTAAATTTTGCAGTTTATTTGCAATTCATTTAACATTGTTTAATTGAAAAGTATTATTATTTTTATTAGTATTTTTATAGAAAATTAATCTTTATGATTGAAAATTCTCCTTTTTCATAAAAATGTCAACTATCCCAGTTAAATATTCATCATTTTAGTTTAAAATTCATCAGTTTGGTTAAAATAAATATTTTTTAATAGAAAATTCAACTATATTGTTAAAGATACACGTATTTTGTTTTAAGCAATTTTTTTTCATGGAAAATAATCTTTTTCTTTTAAAGTTAATATTTTCGTCTCAAAATTCATCTTTTTGGTTGAAAATTCAAGTGTTCCAGTTAAATATTTATCATTTTAGTTGAAAATTTATTTTTTAGATTGGAAATCAAATTACTTTGTTGAATTTTACGCTCTTATTAAAATTTATTTTAACTTTTTAATCATTTAAAATTATTTTTTAGTTGAAAATTTGTCTTTTTTGGTAGAAACCGATGTTCTTGGTTGAAAATTCAGCTTCTTGGTCAAAATTATATTATTTCGTTTAAATATTCATTATCTTCGTTGAAAATTGATCTTTCTGGTTTGAAATTCAACTATTCTAGTCAAAGATTTATAATTTTAGATGAAATTTAATCACTTTTTTTGAAAAATGTTTGAAAAATGAATATTCCCTAATATTAAGTAAAAACTCATCACATAGAACATTCATTTTTTGACTCAAAATAAAATTATTTAATTTTTTGTTAAAAAATTATCTTGTCCAGTTGAAAATTCATCTTTTTGGTATAAATTTGAATTATTTTACTTGAATATTCATCTGTTTTGTTTAACACTAATTTTTTTAACTTAAAATTTAATTATTTAAGTTTTGTTTGGCAATTTATCTTTTTTTTTCAGTAAAAATTATTTTTTTAGTTTGAAAATTCAATTGTTTCAGTTAAAGATTCATCATTTTGATTAAAAATTCATGAGTTAGGTTCAAAATTAATTATATTAACTAAAAATGTAACTATTCCATTTTCGGTTGAAGGCTGATTCTTTTTACTTCAAAATTCAACTATTTGGTTGAAAAAAATTTTAAAAAATATTATAACTGATGTTATTTCAAATAAAAAATATTTTGTATGAAAAATGTTAAAATCCACAAAAAAACATTAGTTTTAATCTTATTTTTTTCAATTGAATTTTTTCTGGCCGTCCGCTTCTTACCAAATTTTGAAAAATGATTCCATTTCAATAAATGATGGCTTTTTCCGGAAAAACATTCTCTACAAATCTACTGTTTCCAATTTTGAAAGTAAATTTTTCTGTAGCTGAAATTGTTCTTACACCTTTGTTTTAAATCTTCTTTAAACAAATAATTATATTTTAAGACTATTCAATTATTTTTTTAAATTGGAAACAGGAGACTTGTAGAGAATGTTTTTCCGGAAAAATTAAGCCGTCATTTATTAAAATGTAATCATTTTTCAAAAATTGGTAAGAGGCGACGGATAGAAAAAATTGCATTGCAAAAAATATGGTTAAAATTAATATTTTTGTTTCGTAAATTTTAACATTTTTTTATAAAAAAAACTTTGTTTTTATAAATGACATCAATCAGAATATTTTGATTCTTAAAATCATAGAAAAACTTGTTGTTTGAAAATGTATCTTTATGGTTAAAAATTCAAGTATTTCAATTAAATATTCATCATTTTAGTTGAAAATGTATCTTTTTGGTTTAAAATTCAACTATTCCAACTAGTTTTTCTAATAGAATGTTTAACTTTTCCATTTTTGTTTAAAATTGATATTTTTAGTGGAAAATTCAAGTATTCGTTTTAAAATTCCTTTCTTTTAACATTTTTACTCTGTTGTGGATGTTTTGAATGAACGTGATAAGTTAAAATAAATTTTTGAGTTTTGCGACAAATATGAAAATTTTATTTTTAGTTCGCCGGGAAAATTAGAAAAATTGACCGAGAAAATCCGTGAAATTACTGGAAATTAGAAATCAACCGCTGAATCGCCACCCTCGAAAAAATTAAAGGACTTTGAGAGCTTCGATTTGTAGTTAAATTTATTCTTTGATCAGGAATTTTACAACATTTTTAAAATAAAAATGTTTTCCAACTTTGATTTCAACCGTTTTTTAAATAATTTGTTAAATTGTAATTTTTATAAATTATCATATCATTTAGTTTAGAATGCTTAATTCTATTTTATTAAATTTCCATTTTAGATTTTTAATTTTTAAGCATATATTTTAATTTAAAGAATTTTAAAATGCAGTTTTAAAGGCTGAAAAAAAAATTAAAGATTAGAAGTTTTTAAAATCGAAGATTTTTTTTATAAAAACAGGATGGCTGCCGGACCGGGAAACCGGGAATTTTACGAATTTTCAGAAGAAAAATCTGCCCTAGTTTGATTTTCACGGTTTTTTAAATAAATAAAGTGAAGTTTTGAAGATTTAAATAATTAACTGTAAATTTAAATAAATTATTTTTAAAATGGATCTGTACTTTAAGTATAGAAATCTGAACAATAATTGATTTGACCAAACAATTCTAGATCCGTTCAAAATTTGAGAATTTCCAGATTGTAACTCTTTCAATCCGAAAGTCTTGATAAGAATTGAAATTAAAATATCATTTTTTCCGATCATTTTATTTTTAAATACAAATTTTCATGATTTATCAATAATATATTTTTAATTCAGAGTTTCCGGTCTTCCTTTATATTATTATTTTATATTAAATTTAATAAATCAATTTATTAATATATTATTTATATTAGTTTTTTTCATCCATTAAAAAATGTAAACGTTCGTTTTAATATTTTCAACTTAAAAATAAATCCATAATAATATAGTCATAATTAAAGTTTTTTATTAAATTAAAAATATTTTGAGCCTTAATTATTTAATTTTTATCCCATTTAATTAATAAGTATTTAATATTTAGCAATATTTCACTGTTGATTCAAGACGAGTAAATTGAAACCAAATATTAAAAAAAAAAAAACAATTTGAAAGTGAATTGTTTTACATAGAAAGCTTTGAATTTTTAGATTTTCGAAGAACTTCAACTTTTAGCGTTATAATTTTAATTGGTTTATTTTTCAAGTGTTTACTTTATAAGTGAAATTGTTAAATTTTGACGCATAAATAACAATTGAACATTTATTATTTCTAGAAAAAAAGTTTGAGTAGTTTTAAGAGATATGTAGAAGTTTTGTAAAGATTCAAAATTAATTAAAAACTTGAAATTATTTCAAGTAATTTAAACAAAGTATGTTAACATTTATTCAGAACTTCCAAATATGTTTTAAAATTAATCGAAATTATCGTAAAATTTTTGAAAATCCTGCAAATTAAAAAAATTGCTTAAAATCTTACATGTTCTTCTTTAATCATTTTTTAAATTTCTTTAAATCTTCTTAAACTTTCTGTTACAATAATTTTTCAAAGTAAAAAATTATTTTCAATTTTCTCTAGAATCTTACGAAAAATTTTCTTAATAATTCTTAAAAAAATTCTAAATTTTTTGTTTGAAATCTGCAAAAATCGACATTTTATTTTAAATTCGTATTTGAAATTATTTCAAGTTCTAAATTTAATTCGAATCTTATTAAAACTTCTAAATAACTCTTAAAATTACTCTAATATTTTTACAAATAAGATGTGTTCTATTGTTATTTATAAATTAATTTTTTTTCAATTTGCAGGATTTTCTAAAAGTTGTAGAAAAAATTCAATTAATTTTGAAATATATTTAAAAGTACCGAAAAAAAATTCAAAATTTATTTTAAATTTGGAAAAATTTTAAACTACTTCTAGATTTCTCAAAATTTTGAAATAAAATTTTAAAGCTTTTATTAAATTTCAAATATGAGTCTAAATTATTTAATTTTCATCCCATTTAATTTGAAATTTCTGAATGTAGAAAAATAATAAGTATTAAATATTTAGCAATATTTGACTGTTAATTTAATATGAGTAAATTAAGGCCAAATATTTAAAAGAAAACAATTTGAAACTGAATTGTTTTACATAAAGCTTTGAATTTTTAGATTTTTGAAGAACTTTTAAACTTTTAGCGTTATAATTTTAATTGGTCTATTTTTTAAGTGTTTACTTTATAAATGAAATTGTTAAATTTTGACGCATAAATAATAATTGAACATTTATTATTTGTAGAAAAAAAGTTTGAGTAGTTTTAAGAGATATGTAAAAGTTTTGAAAAGATTAAAAATTAATTAAAAACTTAAATTATTTCAAGTAATTTAAACGAAGCATGTTAACATTTTTTCAGAACTTCTTAATATATTTTAAAATTAATCGGAATTTTCCTACAATTTCTGAAATTCCTACAAATTAAAAAAAAAATCTTTAAAATCTTCCTTAATTTTTCAGAGTGAAAAATCATTTTCAATTTTTCTAAGAATCTTAAGACAATTTTTTATTTTTTTGAAGTCTTTCACAATTCTTAAAAAAATGCTAAATTTTTTTTTTTTTTTTTGAAATCTGCAAAAATCTACACTTTGTTTTAAATTCGGCTGTAAATATTTAAAATTATTTCAATTTCTAAATTTAATTCGAATCTTTTTAAAACTTCTAAATATCTCTTAAAATTACTCTAATATTTTTACAAATAATAAGTATTCTATTATTATTTATAAAGTCAAATAAATTTTGTTGTTGTTATTTGCAGGATTTTCTAAAAGTTGTAGAAAAAATTCAATTAATTTTGGAATATATTTAAAAGTTCCGAAAAAAAATTCAAAAATTATTTTGAATTTGGAAAAATTTAAAGCCACTTCTAGATTTGTCAAGATTTTGAAATAAAATTTGCAAGCTTTTGAATGATGCCTAGACTATTTAAAATAATTTAACTTCTAATTAAAGAACTGTTAAGTTAAAAAAATTATTTTTCAATTTTAAATGTTTCTCTTCTAAAATTACTTAAATTAAGATAATTTTGAAAATTTTTAAAGTTCATTGCTTGATTCTATAATTTAGACTATTGAAAGTGTTAACGTGGATTTATATTTTTGGAACTTAATCTGAATCTTAGAGCTCTATAATTTATAAAAAGTTCTAAATTTTGCAGTTTATTTGCAATTCATTTAACATTGTTTAATTGAAAAGTATTAGTACCTTCCATTTGGTACGTGTAAACTTTTGAGCATTTGAATACACAATTTTTTGAATTGAGAAACTTTTAAACTTCAATTTTAAAAGTTTATAATTCAAGAGTTTTACTTTGATTGCTTCAATTTGTTCTTTATTACTTTATATGGAAAAATGTTTAGAATATAGTTTGATTTTTAAAATTTCAATGTCCCTGAAAAATGTTTGTGAACCGGGAATTTTTTTCTCCGATTAAAACGGCCACTCTGAATTATTCATCGTAAATGCTGAAAGGATGAAATTATTTGCAGAACACTATTGGCAACTGGAGCAAGAAACAGCAACGAAATCGCAATTTACAGATTACCTACCCTAGATCCTGTTTGTGTTGGAGAAGGTGGACATAGAGATTGGGTCTTCGACATGTGCTGGTTGGATGACGAATTCTTAATTTCTGGGTCAAAGGACACGAAGATGGCTTTATGGCGAATCGACAGCGAGTGGGCCAATCCCCCCAAAAAAGCAGACATACCCTCTCATAGGTAAATATATCAACCTGGAAAACTTTGGATTGTCAGGGAATTTTTTTACGTCTGGAAAAACCTGGAAATTTCAGGGATTTTTCTTTTTTAAGCGAGGGAAATTTTTGAGAGCTTGCTTCATTTTTTTAGTTACAATATTAAGTTAAAAAAAAAAAAACGATTCTTAATTTTTAAAAGTAGCTTTATATTACTGTATTCAACTATTTCGTTGAAAATTCGTTTTTTGTTGTTTGAAATCAATTTTATTAATTGAAAATTTGTTATTTTTGTTTGAATTCCATTGTTTTTTATTAACAAAATTTTTTATCCAGTTTGAAATA
>NC_046666.1:939413-948626 GCF_010883055.1 Belonocnema kinseyi | reverse complement strand
ATTGAGTTATTTTGTGGATAATTCGTTGGTTTTGGTTGAATTCCATTATTTTTTATTAAAAATTTTAATCTTTGTTTGAAATAAATTTTTTGTTCCGAATTCATCTTTTTCGAATGAAGATTTAATTACTTGGTTAAGAATTTTTTTTTAAATTAAATTTTGTTGTTGAAGATTCATCATTTTAATTAAAAATTCATCTCCTTGGTTAAAAATTGAGTTATTTTTTTATTAAAAAATTAAATTTTGTTTGTTTCAGATATCAAATAATACATTTTTTTTACTCTGAATTCCTTTTTTTTAATGAAAATTTAAATGATTGGTTAAGAGTTACTCTTTTGTTAAAAGTAAATTTTTTGTTGTTAAAAATTCATCATGAAGAAAGTTGTATCATACAAAAAAAGCGAATTTTGAAGAAAATACGTAAATTTTGAAACAAATAGTTGGATTTTTAATGATAAAGTATCAAATTTCATGTTAAAATATAAATTTTTAACAAAATATGAAATAGTTAAATTTTTAGTTAAAAAAATTAATTTTCAACCCAAAAAAAATCGAATTGTCAACTAATTACTGGAATATTTAATCAAAACGGATTATTTTTTGATTGAATAATTTAATTTTTAACTAAAATAATGAAGTTGATTTCAAATAAAAAATTTGGAAGCTTTTTAAGAATTGTGAAAGGTTTTAAAAGAATAAAAAAATTATTCTCTTAAGATTCCTAGGTAAATTAAAAATATTTTTTTTATTTTTAATAATTCTTTTGAGAGAATACGTTTAAAAAAATTTCAAAACAGCATTTGGAATATTTTTAAGTAGTTTTTTGCAATTTCCAGGATTTTATAAAATAATGATTCAAATTGAAAAATTATTTTCATATTTTCTAGGAATCTTAAGAAACGGTTTTTATTCTTTTAAAGCCTTTCGCAATTCTTGAAAGGCTTCTAAATGTTTTATTTGAATTCTGTAAAAATGTACATTTTTTAAAATTATGCTGTGTTTATTAGTACCGAAATTTTGGTACGAATACCCGAATTTTTTGGGTAAACCAACCTTGTTTAAATTATTTGAAATAATTTGCAATTTGAAATTAGTTTTAAATCTTTTCAAAGCTTAAACTGACAAAAATTTTTTTCTACAAATAATAAGCAAGATTTTCTAAAAATTGTAAGAAAGTTCGATTCATTTAAAAAGGTATTTAGAAGTTCTTGAAAATTTAATTTCTTGGTTCAGTGTTACTCTTTTGTTAATATTTAATTTGCTGTTGTTAAAAATTCATAATTTTAATTGAAAATTCATCTCCTTGGTTGAAAAACGAGCTATTTTGTTAAAATTTCGTTGTTTATGGTTGAATTCTATTATTTTTTATAAAAAAATTTAATCTTCTTTGTTTGTAATGTCAACTAATATATTTTTTGTTCCGAATTCATGTTTTTTTAATGAAGATTTAATTATTTGGTTAATAGTTACTTTTTTGTTAAAAATTAATTTTTTGTTATTAAAGATTCATAATTTTAATTGAAAATTCAACTATTTGGTTAAAAATAAATTTAGGTTCAATATTTGGTTGAAAAATTATCTTTTTTATTTAATAATTTTGACTTTTTAGTAGAAATTAATTTTCTGGATTGAAAATTAATATTTTTGTTTGAAATTTAATAATTCTAGCTAAAGACTCATCATTTTAGTTGAAAATTAATGTTTTTGGTTTGAAATTCAACTATATCAGTTGAAGCTTGATCATTTTAGATAAAAAATCATCACTTTGTTTAAAAATGTAATCTTTTTTTAAAAACTAGTTTCGTTTTTTTTCCAAATTAGGTGTTTTTTAAACGGAAAATGCAACTTTTCCAATTAAAAATTACATCCTTTTAAAATTTAACTGTACAATTGTTGGCTGATAATTTTATCTTTTTAATTAAAAATTAATGCCTTTTTTATAAAATTTGACTTCTTTGGTAAACATTAATAACATATTTGTTTGAAAATCAATTTTCTTGATAAAAAAGTAATCTTCCCGTTTGAAAAAATTATCTTATTTGAAAATTAATTTTTTTTGTACCTAAAAATGCAAGTATTGCAATTAAATATTGATAATTTTAGCGGTTAATTTATCTTTTTGCTTGAAAATAAAACTACTTGGTTAGAATTTTAATTAAATTTCCTTTAAAAATAAATCTGTTTTTCTTTTTTGGAAAAATAAATTTTTTTAACTAAAAATTAAATTTTATCATTTTTTTCAACACTGAATAAAAGAAAAAATGTCTCGTTGAAAAGTCATACTTTTTGGTTGAAAATTCTGTTTTGTTAAAAACTTATATTTTGGTTTTGAAAAGAAAACTGAAATCTCTTCTGGATGAAAATTCAAACATTTTTTTGAAATTTGTAAATTTTTTAAATTACAAATGCATCTGTTTTAAGAGAAATTAAGTCTTTTTGGTTAAAAAATACAACTATTTGGCAGATAATTGAACAATTTGGTTCAAAAGTAATCCTTTTTGGTTAAAAATTCGTATTTTTGGATTGAAAATTCAATTTTTTTCGTAAAAATTTATTTTTGCTAAAAAATGCATATTTTTATATGGAAAAGTGAACTGGAATATTTTTTGGATGAAAATTTAACTATTTTTTGAAATTTTTTTTTTCTTAAATAAAAATTCATCTGTTTTGAGAGAAATTTATTCTTCTTTGGATAAGAATTCAACTATTTCGTAGATAATTCACAAATTTGGTAAAAATTCGTCTTTTTGGATTGAAATCTCAATTTTTTCGTAGAATCTTATTTCTTGTTTAAAAATTCATATTTAAATCGTGAAAAGACAACTAAAATCTTTTTTAACCGAAAATTCAACTATTATTTTGGAAATTTATCATTTTTATTTAAAAATTCGTCTATTTTAGTAGAAATTTCATTTTTTAATTTTATGAAAATGCAACTTTTTGGTTAAAAATTATTCTTCTTGGCTTGAATATTCAACTACTATTTTGTTTGGAAAATTCGGTTGAATCACTTTGCTAAGAATTTCTTTTTTTAGTTTTATATTTTTAATTGAAAATTAATCGATTTTACTTGAAAATCCACCTTTTTTTATTAAAAAATCATTTTCTTGGTTTGAATTTTCATTTTTGTTGAGTTAATGCATCAATTTCGTGAGAAATTAATTTTTTGTTTGAAAATTCCATTTTTGTATAAAAAATTCTTTTTTTGGCTTGAAGGTTCAAGAATTTAGATAAACTTTCATTTCTTTCTTAAGTAAAAAATCCTTATTTCTTAAAAATTAATTTAGTTTCTAAAATTCTTTTTTTTTGTATAAATTTCATCTTTTTTAATTGAAATATAAAATATGAAACTTTTTTTTTAGGAATTTGTCTTTTTAAATTGAAAATTCAACTATAATGTTCAAAATTTAATTATATTGTTGAAAATTCAGTTATTTTGTTAAAAAGACATCTTTTATAATGAAAATACATTTTTTTTGTTTAGAATAAATTAATAATTTTGACAATTTTATATTTGTATCTGAAATATTTAGAAACATTTAGAAACATTTGACTGTTAATTAAAAATTTTAATAATAAACAATTCTTTAATAATTTAAAAAAGAAAAAAGTATTTAAAACTAAAAGAAAAACTTTCAACGTTACAATTTTAATCGTTAAATGTGAAAAGTTTTAATTTGTAAGTAAAATTGTTGAATTTTGATTTATAAATAAATTTTGAACACCTATTATTTCTAGAAAAATTGTAGTAATTTGAAAAGATATTTAAAAGTTCTGAAAAAATTGCCTAATTTAATAAACATTATAGATTTTTGCAGATTTCAAACAAAAAGTGTAGAAGTTTGTAAAAATTTGGGAAAGGCTTAAAAAGAATAAAAAAATTTTTCTTAATATTCCTAGGAAAATTAAAAATGATTTTTTTTATTTTGAAAAAATAATTAGAAGAGAATATTTAAAAAGATTTCCAAAATTCTCAAAAATGAATCTGGTAGATTTTAAGGAAATATTTTTTATTTCGCAAGGATTTTTGTTTTGTAATTTTAGGAAAGATTTTCGGAAATATTCAAATAATTCTAGAAAATTTTTAGAAGTTCTGAAAAAATTCAAAAAGTAATTAAAAATTTAAAAAAATTTAAACATGTAGATTTTCAGGGTGTCCGTTGGACCGAAAACCGGGAAATGAGAGTGAATTTATTTTCCACCGTGAATTTGACAAATTTTTTGAAAAAAAATCTGTCCAACATTGATTTCAGCCGTTTTTTAAATAATTAGTTAAATTTTTATATTTCTCAATTATGATATCATTCAGTTTAGAATGCTTAATTCGAAAATCTTTCATATTTTCCATTTCAGTTTTTTAATTTTTAAGCGCCTATTTAATTTAAAAAATTTTTAAACTGCATTTTTAAAGAATTAAACAATTAAAAATTAGAAGCGTTTGAAATCGAAAATCTGGGATAAAAACAATTTTTAGTTGATCACCTTCATTTTTTGTTTTGTTTCTAAATTTTTTTGTATAAATTTCATCTTTTCTTGTTGAAATATAAAATATTTGAAATATTGAAATAATTGAAATATAAAAAATAAAATTAAAAAAAAAAGATTCCAGTTGACTTTTTGAGATAAAAATATGAATTTAAAAAAAAAAAGAAGAATTTTTACGAATAATTTGAATTTTCAATCCAAAAATACGAATTTCTAACCAAAAAGGATGACTTGAACAAAATTGTTGAATTATCTGTCAAATAGTTGTTTTTTATCCAAAAAGACGAAATTTCTCTTACAACAGATGAATTTTTAATAAAAAATTTAAAAGTTACAAAAAAATGTTTGAATTTTCATCCAGAAGAGATTTCAGTTCTCTTTCCAAACTCAAAATATAAATTTCAAAAAAAAAAGACAGAATTTTCAACCAAAAAGTGTGACTTTTTAACGAGACATTTTTTCTTTTATTCAGTTAAAAAAAATTAAATAATTTAATTGTTAGTTAAAAAAATTAATTTTCCAAGAAAAAAAACCAAATTTATTTTTAATGCAAATTTGATTAAAATTCTAACCAAGCATTTTTATTTTCAACCAAAAAGATAAATCAACTTCTAAAATCATAAATATTTAATTGCAATACTTGAATTTTTAGGCGAAAAAAAAATTAATTTTCAAATAAGAAGATTACTTTTCTACCAAGAAAAATGATTTACAAACAAATATATCAATTTTTAACAAAAAAATATCTATTTTCAAAAAAAAAATTGAATTCATAACAAAGAAGATTATTGTTTACCAAAGAAGGTAAATTTTATAAAAAATACTTGAATTTTAAATTAAAATGATGAGTCTTTAACTCGAATCATTAAATTTTAAACAAAAATATTAATTTTGAATCCAGAAGATTAATTTCTACTAAAAAGTCAAAATTATTAAATAAAACAGATAATTTTTCAACCAAATATTGAACCTAAATTTATTTTTAACCAAATAGTTGAATTTTCAATTAAAATTATGAATCTTTAATAACAAAAAATTAATTTTTAACAAAAAAGTAACTATTAACCAAATAATTAAATCTTCATTAAAAAAACATGAATTTGGAACAAAAAATGTATTCGTTGATATTTCAAACAAGGAAGATTTAAATTTTGAATAAAAAATAATCAAATTCAACCAAAACCAAAGAAATTTTAACAAAATAGCTCATTTTTCAACCGAGGAGATGAATTTTCAATTAAAATGATGAATTTCTAACAAAAGCAAATTAAATATTAACAAAAGAGTAACTCTTAACCAAGAAATTTGAAATTGAAAATGATTTTTCATTTTAAATAATTCTTTTATGAGAATATTCAAAGTGATTTTAAAACATTTCCAAAATTGACAACAGAGAATTAGGAATATTTTAAAGCAGTTTTTTTTTTAATTTCCAGGATTTTTTAAAACTGGTAGGGAAAAATTGGATAAATATATTTTAAAAAAAATCGAATTTTTACTACTAGTTAAAAATTAAATTATTTAGTCAAAAAATAATCTGTTTTGATTACATATTCCAGTAATTAGTTGACAATTCGATTTTTTTGGGTTGAAAACTGATTTTTTAAACTGAAAAGCTAACTATTTCATATTTTGTTAAAAAATATTATTATTGATTTTTTAAATGGAACTGTACTTTAAAATTTAAAAAGTGAATTATAATTTGAATTTACAAATATTTTCGGAATCAGTCCACAATTTTAGAATTTTCAGATTTTAAAGTTAAAAATTAATTTTTAAGTAACTTGCAAATAATATATTTATAATTATAGGCTTTTATTAAATTTTAAATATTGTTTCAATCTAAAATATTTTATTTTTAAACTATTCAGTTTGAATTTTTTATTTAAGAAAATTAACAATTACTTAATATTTAGAAATATCTGACTGTTCATTTAAAATTATTAATTGCAAATTAAATATTTAACAGTAATAAAAAAACTAAACTTTTAACATTACAATTTTAATTGTTCTATTTTTTAAAAAATTAATTTTTAATTCAAATTGTTGAATTTTGATGTGTCAATAACAATTTAATGCCTACAATTCTTAGAAAAAAATTGAGTAGGTTAAAGATTTATTTAGAAGTTTGGAAATAATTCAAAATTAATTTAAAATTCCAAATGATTTCAAATAATTTAAACATAGATTTCGGCAGATTTCGAACAGAAAATTTATAAGGTTTTGAAGAATTTTGAAAGGCTTCTGAAGAATTATTTTTATAAGAAAATATTTTTAAAGTTTTAGAAAGATTGACAAAATTATCAAAAATGAATGTGAAAGATTTTAAGAAAATTTCTTTAATTTTGCAGGAATTAAAAAAAAAAGTAGGAAAATTTCGAATAATTTAAAAAGGTGTTTAGAAGTTTTGAAAAAAATTCAAAAATAATTTCAAATTTAACAAAACTTAAAACAACATGTAGATGTTTCAAGATTTTGAAATAAATTTTGAAGCATTTTAAGGATTCTTAAACTATTTAAAATGAAAATAATTTAACTTTTAATTTAAGAAGTGTTCTCAGTTTATAAAAAATGTTATCGTTCAATTTGCAATCTTTCTAAATTAAAATTGCCTAAAAGAGTATAATTTTGAAAATAAATTCCTTTAATTTAAAATTATTCTGTTGAAGAGTTTTAAACTTCAATTTTAAAATTCAAGAGTTCCACTTTGAGTGGTTTCATTTAGAGCTCACCTTTTATTACTTTAAATGAACATTTTTTAGCTTTAGTGTTCAATTTTTAAAATTTCATTGACCCTGAAAAATATTCGTGAACCGGGAACTGACAGAGAATTTTTATCTTTGATTAAAACAGCCACCCTGGATTTTTAAAGATTTTGAAATAAAATTTGGAAGCTTTTTAAATATTTTTGTTTAAAATTATTTGCAGCTCAGTTTTTATTGCTTCAAATGAACAAATGTTTACCCTTCTAGTTCGAATTTTTTAATTTCATTCACCGCGAAGATTGTTTACGAACCGGGGAATGACCGGGATTTTTTTTTTCTTTGAATAAAACGGCCACCCTGAATTAAAGATTAGATTAAGGCCATGTGACGAGTGGGTCACGTGACCAGATTCCTACCTTACCGCCACTTTCTTTATTTCCCAACTTATTTTCACACGAAGCGCCTCATCAATTTGAAAATGTGTAATAATAAATAAGAAGCACTAAGAAAGGTGGTTCTGGCCCTAAATTTTAATAATTATTTAAAAAATTATTTACAACAAAAAACTTTTTTCATGATTATAAAAATTTAAGACCAGACACATGTTTATTGGTGCTTCTTATTTTGTTTTTCAAATTTTCAACTCGATGTGGCGATTCGTGTGAAAATAATTTGGGAAATAAAAAAGTGGCGGTAAGGTAGGAATCTGGTCACGTGACCCAGTCATCACATGGCCTTAAAGAAAGAAAAGAGGAAAGGAGCAAGGCAGAAATGAAAAAAGAATGACGAATTTTGTAGGTTGATCCAGCCAGTTTGTGTAAAAGAGTGTCGAGCAGCCCAAAAAGTACGAGCATTGGCATTCAATAAAGCCTATAAAGAAATTGCTGCTCTCTCGCTAAACAGCTTTATACATATCTGGACAGCCGAAACGTTTCGACAGAAAATTTCGCGAAAACTGCCGGCTTGTCAGGAAAATGTCTGCATGGCTGTGCAAGACAAAGGAATTTACGCAGTTGGCTGCCGTTCTTACACTCTACTTCTCGACGCGAGAACGTTGCAGTCGATTAAGAAAATACCATCTCGGTATGTAGCAATAAATAATTAACCAGATTGTCTACCAGACGGATATTTTTTTATTCCTGGGGTTTTCCTGGTAAAGAAAATTTCCGGTAGACACTTATTTAGCCTCGAGAGTTAATTTATTTTTTGAAAATGGTTTTAAAAAGAAATTAAGGGCCTTAAGGCCATCTGACGAGTGGGTCACGTGACCAGATTCCTACCTTATCGACACCTTTTCTGTTTCCCAACTTATTTTCAAACGAAACGCCACATCGAGTTGAAAATTTGAGAAACAAAATAAGAAGCACCAATAAATATGTGTCTGGTCCTAAATTTGTATAATTATGAAAAAAGCAAAACAAAAAATATGTTTACAAAAAAAACTTTTTTCATAATTCTAAAAATTTATGACCAGACACATGTTTATTGGCGCTTCTTATTTTGTTTTTCAAATTTTCAACTCGATGTGGCGTTTCGTTTGAAAATAAGTTGGGAAACAGAAAAGGTGTCGAGAAGTTAGGAATCTGGTCACGTGACCCACTCGTCACATCGCCTTAACGAAGATAAAAACTTATTTTTTTTATAGGTACAGTGGTTGCAGCATAAGGTCTGTAAGTTTTCAAGGTTCGGTTCTAACAATAGGAACGGGTCTCGGAATGCTGATGTTTTACGACATCAAGGCTCAAAAGTACTTAGAATCTTCGATCAACTCCAACCGAACTGTTGTTCTTAAGGCATCGAAAGGATATGTGGTGAGTTTTTTTCTCGCCCAATTTGTTTTTCTTCAGGCCTTGGACTCAATATTTTACACTTTTTTTCAGGATGCCACTATTTGACTAATATTTTTTTGTCTTTCACTAGACTTTTACGAGGGTAGTTCAATAAGTCCTTAGAATGAAGTATAAAAACAATTTTTTTTGGGTAAATTTTTTTTTATTTTTCAACATAATCTCCTTGGAGCTCT
>NC_046666.1:933126-939313 GCF_010883055.1 Belonocnema kinseyi | reverse complement strand
TGACAAATTCTCATCGAAATTATTGAATTGCGAACTAAAAAAATTAATTTTCAACAAAAAATGGAACAGTTAAATTTTCAGCATAAGAAATTAATTTTCAACGAAATGGTTGAATTTTCATCTGAAAAATTTATATTTTCAAGCAAAAATAGACTGCTTAATTTTTCTGTTAAAAATCTAATTGCTTCTTCAAAAAAAAATGGATTTTTAGGAAACTAGTTCAATTTTCTAGTGAAATATTGACATTTTCAATTTTAAAATGATAATTTTCAATATTGTTATATTTTCAAAGAAAAAGATAATTTTTTACAAAAAAAATATATTATTTAAAAAAAAAATGTTAATTTTCAACAAAATAGTTTAATTTTAAATTGAAAATGACAAATTCTCATCAATATTATTGAATTGCCAACTAAAAAAACATTAATTTTTAACAAAAAATGGAATAGTTAAATTTTCAGTATAAGAAATTAATTTTCAACGAAATAGTTGAATTTTCATCTGAAAAAGATATATTTTCAATCAAAAATAGATTGCTTAATTTTTCTCTTAAAAATCTAATTACTTTACCAAAAAAAAGTGATTTTTAGGAAACTAGTTAAATTTTTAGTTATATTTTGAACCAGAGATGAATTTTCAATTAAAATTATGAATTCCAAAAATTCTGTTCCAAGTCAACGAAAAAAAAATCTCACGGAGCAAAAAATTGTAAAGGTTTTTTTTTTATACTGACAAATAATAAACATTTTATAATAAATTCTGATTTAATTAGAGTAAACCAAGATTATCTGAAAAATCTGCGACTCTGTATAAAGTAGAAAGTACTTTTCTAAATTGACAAAAATTATTAAAATAATGCAAACTTGAATTTTTCTCTAATCAGGCGTAAATTCTCGATTTTTAAATTAAATCCGCGGTCATTGCCTGGTCAAATCGCCACCCTGGATTTTGGTGCTTCCAAACCAAATTTCCAGGTAAAAATGGTTTTGAACCAAAAATTATGAAGCGTATTTTATATTTAAAAAGCATAAAGGCCTTGGACTCACTTTACAGATAAAAAATTGTGTAAATAGTGTAGAAAATTTTTTGAAAATAGTGTAAATAGTGTCAAAATTTTTCAAGTATTTCTTGAAAATTCAAAAATTTTCTTAAAAAGTCATACGCTTTGGTTAAAATTTAATTATTCGGTTGAAAAGTCGTCTTTTTAAATTGATAATTTAAAAGTCTTATTAAAATTTTGTTTCTTTCTTGATTACATTTTTTTTAATTCAAAATTTTGTTGAAAGATTCATCCTTCTAGTTCGATAATTTATCTCTTTCTGTAGAAATTTCACCTTTTTTTTGGTTCAAAGTACAACCGTCTTCATAAAAATTATGTTTCGGTTAAAAATTAACTTTTTTTCTTAAAAGATTCGTATTTTTTGTTTTTAAAAATTTTTTTGGCGGATGATTTATCATTTTAGTTGAAACATCGTTTTTTGGCTGAAAAAATTTTTTTGAACTGAAAATTGAACTATTTTGTTGAAAATCTAATTGATTTGGTTTGAAAATAACTTTCTTGTTGAAAATTAATGTTCTCGAATTAAAAGTGCAACTGTTTTATAGAAAAATCTCATTCTGCCTTGAAATTTTCTTAATTTGGTATAAAATTCAACTATTTGGTACAAAATTAAACTGTTTTGCAGAAAATTCGTTTTTTTCTTAAATTGATCATTAATTTGTCAATAAAAATTAAATTACATCATTATGGTTAAAAATTCAATTACTTAGTTCAACAACTTTAGAAACAAAAAAAATATAGATTACAAATTAATCAAATAAAATTTAGATGAAAATCGCATATCTATTGTTCTAAATATTTTGTTAAATGTAATTTGATGAAAAATCGTATTTTTTTTTTTTATAGAAAATTCAATTATTTAGGTAAAAATTGATTTATTTTGTTGAAAATTCGTCTTTATGGTAGAAAATGCAACTATTAAGTTATTTGGTTTATAATTGATATCTCATTAAAAAAAAATCCATTTTTTTTGTTAAAAATGCAATATATGGTTAAAAAATAATCTGTTTCAGTTGAGAATTCAAGTATTTTGTTAAAAATTTATCTTATTACATTTTTTTTATTGAAAATGAGTATTTTCAGGTTGAAAATGCTGTTTTTGGTCGAAGATTCATAATCTTAGTTCAAAATCCCTCTCTTCATTTGAAAACTTTGCTATTTTCTTAAAAATTCTCTGATTTTTTAAATTAATTGTTTTAACTGAAAATTAACTATTCCTTTTTTTGTTTTAAAATCCAACTTTTGTAGTCAAAATTCAACTATTTAGTTCAGAATTCATGTATTTTGTCGAAAAATAGTAATTTTTATAGAAAATTAATCCTTTGGCTTAAAAATATACCTGCATGGTTGAAAATTAATCTGTTTTATTTGAAGATTCACTTTGTTGAAAAATCGTCAGTTTTTATAGAAGATTAATCTTGTTAGTTAAAAATTAAACTATTTAGTGAAAAATATATGCATTTGGTTTGTAATGCATATCTCATGGTAGAAAATTAATTTTTTGTTAAAAATGCAATATATGGTCAAAAATTAATCTGTTCAAGTTGAGAATTCACGTATTTTGTTTAAAATTTATCTTTTTTGGTTATATTCAACTGTTCTTTATTTAAAATTTAAATCAATAATGATTTAAATACACTATAACATTTTTTGTGTGGAAAATTGGTATTTCCAGATTGAAAATTCTCATTTGTGTTGAAGATTCATCAATTTAATTCAAAATTTATCTCTTTGTTTTTAAACTTTGCTATTTTCTTGAAAATTCTCCTTTTTTGTTTTAAAATTAAAGATTTTAACTAAAAATTTAACCATTCCATTTTTTGTAGTAAAAAATTCAACTATTTGGTTCAGAATTCATGTACTTTTTCGAAAGTTAGTGATTTTAGTAAAAAATTAATCTGTTTTAATTGAAGATTCAAATAGTTAGGTGGAAATTCGTCTTTTTGATTGTATTCACTGTTTAAAATTAAAAAAACGAAATCATTTACGGTTTAAATATACAATTACATTTTTTTAAACTAGTATTTCCAGATTGAAAATCTTCTTTTTGGTTAAAGATTCATCACGATAAAAGTTTAATAGTTCTTCGATAATCTAAAGATTCAAAGCTTTCTATGTAAAAAAAATTAGTTTTTAATTGTTTTCTTTTAAATATTTGTTTTCAATTTACTCGTCTTAAATGAATGGTGAAGTATTGCTAAATATTAAATACTAATTCTTTTCCTACATGAAGAAATTTCAAATTAAATGGGATAAAAATTAAATAGTTTAGGCTCACAATATTTGAAATTTAATAAAAACATTTAATTATGACTATGTTATTATAGATTTTTAAAAAATTGAAAATAGTAAAACACGCGCTTACATTTTTTAATGGCTAAAAAAATTAATAGAAATAATATATTATTAAATTTGTTAATTAAATTTAATATAAAAAATAATATAAAGGAATACTTGAAACTCTGAATTACAAAAATATATATTATTGATAAATCATGAAAATTTGTATTTAAAAATAAAATTATCAGAATAAATGATATATTAATTTCAAATCTTATCAAAACTTTCGGATTGAAAGAGTTACAATCTGGAAATTCTCAAATTTAGAACTGCACTTTAATAATTTTAAAAACTGTTAAAATCGAACTTGGGCAGATTTTTCTTCTAAAAATAAAAAAACCTAAAATGGAAAATTTTTAAAGTTAAAGATTTTCGAATTAAGCATTCTAAACTAAATGATATAATAATTTACAAAAATCACAATTTGAAAAATTATTGAAAAAAAGGTTGAAATCAAAGTTGGACCCGGTCAAAGAATAAATTCACTATCATTTCCAACCGGAAATCAAAAGTGCTGTTCTGAATCCTTTTTTAGAAATACACGTAATATTTTTTTGGTGTTACGCATTCAAATTTTTCAAGAAATCTGTATTATCCTCAGAGAATAACAAAAATTTTCAAAGTCTTTTCAGACTAGATGGAGCTATAAACTTAATTTTTTTTATATACATTTTTTTCTGAAAAAATTGCCTTCGCTACATTGGAAATCGAACCAGAACGAAGGAGATTTTTTTGTTTAGAAAAAATTAATTACATTTTTTTTTAATTTAGAGTTCTCTCTAGTCTGAAAAGACGTTAAAAATGTCTGAAATTCTCTGATGATAATACAGATTCCTGATTAAAATCTTTTTTGTTTTAAATTTCAACTGTTACATTTTTGTGTAAAATTCCAACTCATTTGTAAAGAATTCCTCTCTTTAGCTTAAAATTTAAACAATTTGGTGGTTTGGTTTTAAATTGTTAAATTTTAAATTATATATATTATATTATAAATAAAATTTAATTTTAAAATTGTTAAATTGTTAATTCTAAATTTCACATGCTTATAATTTTTATAATAATATTATATTCATATTTCATATTTAAAAATTATTTATAAATTTAAGATTAAATATAATTTCAATCAATTTTAAATTGGTTTATTCAATGTTACAGGAATAATTTTTAAAATTTTATCTTAAAATATAATTTTGTTAAATAATATAAAAGATTATTAAATTAATAGATATATTGTGAAATCATTAAGTTTAATAATATTATAATATAAATTAAAATTTAATAATAAAATATCAAAGTACATAAAGATTGGATTTAAATTGTTTAATATGTAGTAATATAAATATGTTATTTCCTCTCAAATTATGTAATTAAATATTAGAATTATATTTTAATGATCTTTCTTTTGTAAAATGGTCAATTGATAATTAGCTAATTAACGTTTTCTGATTACTAAATTAAATAAAGATTAAAACTTATTTCCTGAAATTGAAGTATGATAATTTCATTATTGGCTTAAAGGTTCTATAATGGAATATTGAATGTGATTTGAATATTAAAAGTTAATTTATATTTTCGATTACATTATTTCAATTAGAGAATTTTTCAAATGATTCTGATGTACTGAAATATGTATTTGCATTCGATTTTTCAAATCATATGGAAATACGTTTTTTTTTTCTGAAATTAGTATCAAAAGTTATCAATAAAACAAATTTGCAAAAATGAATATGATATTAAAAGAAAATGTAGAGTACAAATTATTTCTATGTTTAACTGAAAATTATTGTTTAATGCTTTTTATGTTATAATTTGTGAAAAAATCAATTAATTGTTAGATGACTATTTTTTTCACAACATCAAACTAGATAAAGATACAATTATAACTTTTTTTTTAAATTAAGTATTTTAAGTTGTGCAATAATTTCTTCTTAACATTTTGCTACCATATTAAAATTAAATATATATATATTTTTTTTAAAGGGTTCGAACTTTTCCTATTATTTTGTAAAATCCCTTAAAATATAATTTTTTTAATCTAGATTTTTTGTTGACGAATCTGAAATATTTAAAAATCTTTTATAATTTTCTTCAAATTTGTAAGAAAGTTCTGAAGCATTTTGAGCTTAATTTTTTACATTTTAAATTATTTTTGAAAATTTCAAGAAAAATTGGATTCATTTAAAAATATTTTTAGGAATTCAAGAGTCTTTGCATAGATTTAAAATATTTGAAATTTTTTCTGCAATTATAAAAACCCTAACTATCTTTTGAAAAGTCTGAAATTTTTCTAATAATTTGTACAATCCTGTAAAATAAAATTCATATAATTCTAAAAAAAACTGCTGATACTTTTTTCCTTGTAAATAATTTGAAAATGTGTGTAACTAAAAAAACATCAAAAAAGCATTGTTGTGTTACGTCAAAATATTGTTTAATGTATTTCTATACCGCACTTCATCCTGAAAATATATTTTTATTTACAAAACGTCCATTAAGTTTGTAAAACTAATACAAAAAAAATGTTTCGTAACTGCAGTTAGGGTGTGGGAAGGTAAAAGGGTATAAAATAACGTTTACGTAATATGTGAACAAGAATATAAGTGTTCAGAAAATTAAAAAAAAGAAATTGTTATTAAAAAATTGAGTAAATGATAAAAATGAGTATAAAAGTGAGCGCGCGCACATAATACGAGAGTAGTTCAATAAGTCCTTAGAATGACCAACAGATGGCGCGCGAATCGCTCCAAATCATCTGTTTTCAGTCAGCACCACTCCCGACTAGATATA
>NC_046666.1:926742-933026 GCF_010883055.1 Belonocnema kinseyi | reverse complement strand
ATTTTTAAGAAAAAATGAAATAGTTAAATTTTCATAATTAATTAAAACAAATTAATTGTTAACTAAAATAGTAATTCCTTAATCAAAAAAGTTGTATTTTCAAGGATACATGTAATAATTGATATTTCAATCAAAAATATTCAAATTTGAAATAAAAAACAGTTGTATTTTTTAAATTTCATAAAAGATAAGAATTTTTTCCTAAAAAAGAAAAGAAAATTTTTATTTTTTTGGACAAAAAAAAAAAGAAAGAAAGAAAAAGGAGAAGGCAAACAAAAAATTTTCTTTCTTGTTGTTTTATTTTTATTATTATCAAATCACAATAAAAAAATAATTTGTAAAAAATCTTTTTTATTATTTAGGTTATTATTTTTTAGGTGTTATACGTTAATTTTCGGCTAGAAAGTATCATTTTTCATGTTAAAATATAAATTTTTAAGAAAAAATGAAATAGTTAAATTTTCATATTTAATTAAAACAGATTAATTGTTAATTAAATAGTAATTCCTTAATCAAAAAAGTTGCATTTTCAAGGATACATGTAATAGTTGATATTTCAATCAAAAATATTCAAATTTGAAATAAAAAAACAGTTGTATTTTTTAAATTTCATAAAAGATAAGAATTTTTTCCTAAAAAAGAAAAGAAAATTTTTATTTTTTTGGACAAAAAAAAAGAAAGAAAGAAAATGGAGAAGGCAAACAAAAAATTTTCTTTCTTGTTTTTTATTTTTATTATTATCAAATCACAATAAAAAAATCATTTGTAAAAAATCTTTTTTATTATTTAGGTTATTATTTTTTAGGTGTTATACGTTAATTTTCGGCTAGAAAGTATCATTTTTCATGTTAAAATATAAATTTTTAAGAAAAAATGAAATAGTTAAATTTTCATATTTAATTAAAACAGATTAATTGTTAACTAAAATAGTAATTCCTTAATCAAAAAAGTTATATTTTCAAGGATACATGTAATAATTGATATTTCAATCAAAAATATTCAAATTTGAAATAAAAAAACAGTTGTATTTTTACAGAAAAGGCGAATTTTTAACAAAATACGTGAATTTGGAAGCAAATGTTTGAATTTTTAACTAGAAAGGATCAATTTTCATGTTGAAATATGAATTTTTAACAAAAAATGAGATAATTTGATTTTTAGTTTAAAAAATTATTTTTTAACCAAAAAATCGAATTGTCAACTGATTACTGGAATATTTCATCAAAAAAAGATTATTTTTTGATTAATTAATTTAATTTTTAACTAAAATAATGAATAAATTTTACATAAATGCAGATTTCAAATACAAAATTGAGAAACTTTTTAAGAATTGTGAAAGGCTTCAAAAGAATAAAAAAATATTCTCTAAGGTTCCTAGGAAAATTGAAAATGATTTTTCATTTTTAATAATCCTTTCAAGAGAATGTTTAAAAAGATTTCCAAAATTTTCAAAATATAATCTGGAATATTTTAAAGTAATTTTCTTTAATTCCCAGGGTTTTCTAAAAATTGTAGGAAAAATTTGATTGATTTTAAATATATTTATCGAATTTTTACTACAATTTTTAGAAAATCCTGGAAATTAAAAAAAAAATACTTTAAAATGTTCCAGATTCTCGTTTGATAATTTTGGTAATCTTTTCAAATATTCTTTTAAAATAATTATCCAAAATGAAAAATCATTTTCAATTTTCCTAGGAATCTCAAGAAAATGTTTTTATTCTGTTGCACCGAAATTTTGGGAGGAATAGCCGAATTTTTTTGGTACACATACCTCGTTTAAATTATTTGAAATCATTTCAAGTTTTTAACCGATTTTTTATATTTTCAAAACTTGCAATGATTCAAATTTTTTCTGCACATAAGCAGGATTTTCTCAAAATTGTAAGAAAATTTGAATAATTTAAAATGATATTTAGAAGTTCTTAAAAAATTTCAAAAATAATTTGAAATAATTTATAATAACTTCTAGATGCCTCAAGATTTGAAATTATTTCAACTGTTTGGTTGAAAATTGACATTTTTTACTTAAAAATTCAACTATTTGTTTGAAAATTTATGTACTTTGTGAAAATTCCTCTTTTTTATAGAAAATTTATCTTTATAATTGAAAATTCCCCTTTTTCATAAAAATCTCAACTATCCCAGTTAAATATTCATCATTTTAGTTTAAAATTCATCAGTTTAGTTAAAATTAATATTTTTTAATAGAAAATTCAACTATATTGTTAAAGATATACGTATTTGGTTTGAAAAAAATTTTTTTTCATGCAAAATAATCTTTTTCTTTTAAAGTTAATCTTTTCGTCTGAAAATTCATCTTTTTGGTTGAAAATTCAAGTGTTCCAGTTAAATATTTATCATTTTAGTTGAAAATTTATCTTTTAGGTTGGAAATAAAATTACTTTGTTAAATGTAACGCTCTTATTAAAAGTTATTTTAACTTTTTAATCATTTAAAATTATTTTTTAGTTGAAAATTTGTCTTTTTTGGTAGAAACCGATGTTCTTGGTTGAAAATTCAGCTTTTTGGTCAAAATTAAATTATTTCGTTTAAATATTCATTATCTTCGTTGAAAATTGATCTTTCTGGTTTAAAATTCAACTATTTTAGTCAATGATTTATAATTTTGGATGAAATTTAATCACTTTTTTTGAAAATGAATATTCCCTAATATTAAGTAAAAACTAATTATATAGAACATTCATTTTTTGACTCAAAATTAAATTATTTAATTTTTTGTTAAAAAATTATCTTGTCCAGTTGAAAATTCATCTTTTTGGTATAAATTTGAATTATTTTACTTGAATATTCATCTGTTTTGTTGAACACTAATTTTTTTAACTTAAAATTTAATTATTTAAGTTTTGTTTGGCAACTTATCTTTTTTTTCAGTAAAATTTTTTTTTAGTTTGAAAATTCATATTTAACGTCCAATAATAAAATTAATGTATAGAATTCCTGAAAAAAAAGAATCCAAAGACCAAATGTAGACAACCACCATACAATATTCCTATTAAAATTTAAAAAAAGATAACAATTTTTTCCTAAAAAAGAAAAGAAAATTTCTATTTTTTTGGACAAAAAAAAAAGAAAGAAAAATGAGAAGGCAAACAAAAAATTTTCTTTCTTGTTTTTTATTTTTATTATTATCAAATCACAATAAAAAAATCATTTTTATTATTTAGGTTATTATTTTTTAGGTGATTTTTTTTACAAGTGTTTTTTTACTGTGATTTGATAATAATAAAAATAAAAAACACGAAAGAAATTTGGTTGGTTGCCTTCTCATTTTTTCTTTTATTATTTGACGAAAAAAAAATTAATTTGTTTCTTTTCTTTTTTATGCAAAAATTGTTATCTTTTTTCAAATTTCAATAGGAATATTCAATGGTGCATGTTGAAATTTGGTCGTTGGATTATTTGTTTTATTTACAAAGCGATGAATTTCCAAGTAAAATCGTAATCATTTCACTGAAATAGATGAATTTTAAACAACAAAAAAATCAATTTTCAACTAAAATGATGAATATTTAACTGTGACACTTGAATTTTCAACCAAAAGATGAATTTTGAAACAAGAAGATTAATTTTCAAATAGAAAGATTAAAATTTAATTTTCAAACAAAAAATTAATTTTTACTAAAAAAGATAAATTGCCAATAAAAACTTAAATAATTAAATTTTAGTTTAAAAACTTAATATTCAACTAAACAGATGAATTTTTAACAATATCTATGGAATATTCAATTTGAATAAGTTAAATTTTCAATTACAAAATTTACTTTTCACAAAAAAAACCACTTTAAAAAAATATTTTAATTTTCAAACGAAGCAATGAATTTAAAAAAATTGTAAATATTTAACTGAAATAGATGAATTTTAAACCAAAAAGATCAATTTCCAAATGAAATTATGAACATAAAAAGGTTAATTTTTAATCAGGATTTATTTTCAATTGAAAGATTAAAGTTGAATTCTCAAAAAACCAAATTAATTTTTACCAAAAAAGAAGAATTGTCAACCAAAACTTAAATAATTATATTTCAAGTTAAAAAAATGAATATTCAACCAAATAGATGAATTTTCAACTAAAACTATTGAACATTTAATTTGAATAAGTTAAATTTTCAATAAAAAAATTTACTTTTCAGAAAAAAAATCAATTAAAAAAAATAGTTAAATTTTCCAACAAAGCGATGAATTTTGAAATAAAATTGTAAATATTTAACTGAAATAGATGAATTTTAAACAACAAAAATGAATTTTTCACGAAAAAGATGAATTTTTAAACAAGAAAATTAATTTTCAAATAGAAACATTAAAGTTTAATTTTCAAACAAACAAAAAAAAAAAATTTTACTAAAAAAGATCAATTGTCAACCAAAACTTAAATAATTAAATTTTAGTTAAAAAAAATAATGTTCAACCAAACAGATTAATTTTTAACTATAACTATCAAAAATTCAACATGAATAAGTTAAATTTTTAGTTAAAAAATAACTTTTCACTGAAATTCTGAAACTTTAAATAGAATAATTGAATTTTTGACCAAAAAGATTAATTTTCAACTAAAAAGGATAATTTTTCAACCAAAAATTGAATAATTAAATTTTTAGTTAAAAAATGAATGTTCAACCAAAGAGATGAACTTTTTCTAAAATTATTAAATACTCTTCTGGAATAAGAATTAAATTTTCAGTTTAAAAAAAAATATAATAATTGTCAGCTAAAAACATTCAAATAAAAAACATGTTTTCAATCAAACAGAACATTACATTTTTTAACAAAATAAATGAAATTTTAATTAAAACGATGAATCTTCAACCAAAATAATTAATTTTTAACAAAACAGTTTAATTTTTAACCAAATAGTTTTTATTTTCAATCTAAAAGATCTATTTTTCACTAAAATGATAAATATTTAATTTGAATAATTACATTTTTAACCAAAAAGAAGAATTTTTAAACAAGAAGATTAACTTTCAAAGAAAAAGATCATTTTCTAAAAAAAAAATTGTATTTTTAAAACAAAATATGTTAATTTTCAACAAAATAGTTTAATATTCAATTAAAAATGACAAATTATGATCCAAATTATTGAATTGCGAACTAAAAAACATCAATTTTCAACAAAAAATGGAAAAGTTAAATTTTCAGTTAATTTTTAACTAAATAGTTGAATTTTCATCTGAAAAAGATGAATTTTCATCCGCAAAAGATACATTTTCAAGAAAAAATAGACTGCTAATTTTTTCTGTTAAAAATCTAATTGATTATTTTTAAAAAAATGGATTTTTAGGAAACTAGTTCAATTTTCTAGTGAAATAGTGACATTTTTAATTGAAAAAAAATAATTTTCAATATTGTTATATTTTCAAAGGAAAAGATAATTTTTTACAAAAAAAATATATTATTTTTAAAACAAAATATGTTAATTTTCAACAAAATAGTTTAATTTTAAATCAAAAATGATAAATTCTCATCCAAATCATTGAATTGCGACATAAAAAAAAATTAATTTTCAACCAAATAGTTGAATTTTCATATGAAAAAGATATACTTTCAAGCAAAAATAGACTGATTAATTTTTCTATTAAAAATCTAATAGCTTATCCAAAAAAATGGATTTTTAAGAAACTAGTTAAATTTTCTAGTGAAATTAAAAATGACAAATTCTGATCCAAATAATTGAATTGCGAACTAAAAAACATCAATTTTCAACAAAAAATGGAAAAGTTAAATTTTCAGTATAATAAATTAATTTTCAACGAAATGGTTGAATTTTCATCTGAAAAATTTATATTTTCAAGCAAAAATAGACTGCTTAATTTTTCTGTTAAAAATCTAATTGCTTATTCAAAAAAATTGAGTTTTACGAAACTAGTTCAATTTTCTAGTGAAATAGTGACATTTTTAAATGAAAAAATAATTTTTAATATTGTTATATATTCAAAGAAAAAGATAATTTTTTACAAAAAAAAATATATTATTTTTAAAACAAAATATGTTAATTTTCAACAAAATAGTTTAATTTTAAATTGAAAATGACAAATTCTCATCCATATTATTGAATTGCCAACTAAAAAAATTAATTTTCAACAAAAAATGGAAAAGTTAAATTTTCAGTTTAATAAATTAATTTTCAACGAAATGGTTGAATTTTCATCTGAAAAATTTATATTTTCAAGCAAAAATAGACTGCTTAATTCTTTTGTTAAAAATCTAATTGATTATAAAAAAATAATTTTCAATATTGTTATATTTTCAAAGGAAAAGATAAT
>NC_046666.1:921845-926642 GCF_010883055.1 Belonocnema kinseyi | reverse complement strand
GTTATGTTAACAATTGATACCATAAATCAGTATTTTAAAACAAAAAAAATATAAGTTGAACAATAAGATTTAGAAAATTTGAATAATTTTGGAATATGTTAGTGTTTTTTGTCTGAAATTGATATTTTTGAAAATCAAAAAATATAACAATTTGAACTATAAGATTTAGAATCCGAATAATTTATATCGATTTTTTTGTAAATAAAAAAAAATTTATATAAATATTCACAAATTTTAACAAAATTAAGTTATGTTAGTAACAAAAGAATAAATACAAAAGAAATTGGTATTTAAAACAAAACTCATTATAATTTAAACACGACATAGATTCTTTGATCAATTTTTGATTATTTTAATATTTTTTAGCGTAAACTGCTATTTTTATTTAAAAATTAGATTTTTAAATACGATTTATGAAATTATGGAAAAAATTGATATCTTGAAACAAAAAATACTATATTTTTTCAACAAGATTTAGAATCTGCGAACAATTTTGGATAAAATTTCAATTTTTGAATAGTTTTAGGTTACATTGTTTTTTTAACAAGACGTTTTATTTTTAAGAAAAATTATTAGATTCTAGAAGTTCACTTTTTGAACTGAATTTGAATTCAACTATTTTGTTCGACATGGTTAAAAATTAACTTTTGGGTGAAAATTAAACTTCTCGGGTAAAAAATTCAATCTAGTCTTTTTTTTCGAGACTTTTTTTAAAAAACAAAAAACATTAGATTTTAAATGTTCATAACATTTTAAGAATTTAATATTTTTTCGTCTAAAATTTAAATAATATTTTCAATATTTAAATCTGAAAATAACAGATTATGTTTATATTTTTTATTGGAAATTGATATTTTTGAACAAAAATGCAATACTTTCATTTTCTATATATTGTAAAAAAATTATATTAATGTTGAACTTATATTACTTATAATTATATTTTAACAATTTTTTGTAGGTAACAAAATTTTGAAGATAGAAAAATTATACAATCAGAATTCTCTGTAAATATTATTGCATAATTTTTTAAAGTTTCAAAATACATTTCCTTTTTTATAATCGAAATAAAATAAAATTTATTCCTATTAAAAATGTTTATTTAAAAAATGTGTTTGACCTGATCATAATTTATTCATAGAATTTACAGGACAAGGATTGAAAAAATGAAATGAAACACGAAAACCTTTTTTTCTGAATAAATTGGCATGTTTATTTACAGTTAGTAAAGTTTATGTAAGCACATTTTTATTTATATAATATGCTTGAATTTCCTCGCATTATTCGGTACATCAGATACAAAATAAATCATATTTCCATATAATTACGATGGGTTGACAAATAATGTAAATAATTCTAACAAGTAAAAAATTCTACTAATAGTGAATTTCAGAATGCACGAAAATTCCAAATTTTAGGGCAAATATATAATAAATATTTCGAAGTTTCGAACCTAAAGTAAGAAAAATTCATTTTCGTACTTACTTCAAGTTTATTAATTTCACCCTTTCAAGTTAATTTTAGCCTTTGCAAGCCCTTTTCGAATAACAAAAACAACAAAACGAATCGGATTTCAAAAATTAGGCACGGTCTAATTTTTATACATTTAAAAATTATTATTCCGGTTTTCATTCGAATAGGGCATTTTTTTCTAATCGTGCAAAAACTTCTAAAAGAATGGCTTTAAATTTAAAGTCTTCGAATTTCAAAATCCCCAAATTTTTTACTTTAGTAACAGAATCCTCGAAATTCTTCCAAATTGTCGACGCCTTTGACAAAAGCTTCATAATTTAGAAAAAAAAATTGAAGCACCAAACCTTTCAACTGAACAACTACAAACACCCAAAAAATTTTCCGATTTTCTCTTAAAATTCATCTTTGGTCAAGCTTTCAAAAATTTCCCGTCAGTCATAAATTCTAAAAAGTCTCATTAAAAAAAAAAAATATCTAATCAGTCTCAGCATTAAAAAAAATTCGGGGATGAAAATTCATTTAAAAAATCGCAGACTAAAAATTAAAAAGTCCATTCTTTTCGCGATGTATCGCCAAAAATAAAAATTGTAGCAAATCTGGATTTCAGAATGCACTGAATATATTCGGAGATCAGGGAAAGTTATCACTATTCTATATTAATTGTAATAATAATCAAAAACCGTGTCTAATCGTAATTGCAATTTTCTTTCTAGTTTCATACTGAAACAAACCAAAGAATCTCGAGATTCTTCTGATCAGGCAATTTTTGCGCTAAAGCAAATTTTAGAATTAAAAAAATAAAAAATCTTGGGATTTAGAAATGGAAAATTGAAATCATACAAACAAAACGAAATGCCTTGGCGCTCTTTTCCATAAAAAGATACGCATAAGGGTACATACTAGACTGTCACCTGACCAATTTTTTTAAACGATTTTTTTTTATTTAATAACAAAAATGGAAAAAAAATTTATTACATGATACATTCCAGTAGCAATACGAATGCTTAAACATTGACATAGTTTGTTATAAATAAATTAATGGGAATTAGTTGCAATTTTTTCACTTTATTCGATCTAAATTTGCTAAAATGGATAAAAAATAGTTTTTATATTGAAACTATTTTGTTTTAAAACGGTACTTTTTTCCATTTTTGTTATTTACAAAAAAAAAATAATAATAATAACTGTCTGGTACATACACTTAAGACCTTGCATTAAATATTATCACTAACGAAATGATTCGTCATTTAGAAACCTACTTATATAAACAGTTCTTTGAATTGCACACCATCACAGCTTACATACTTTTCCACAATAATTATTTATCTAATCATGCGATTGTTTTTTTGCTTAAAATATAGCTGTAAATTTTATTCGGCCAAAAAATTTGTTCAGGCTCTCGGATCGTTCGCGCACTTTTGGAAGATAATAATTTGTAATCAGGGTGACCACTTTATAAAAAAAAAAACTAGATTTTAATAATAATTATTATCAAAACCGATTTCACTTTTTTTTTTTAATTTCCGATTATTCCTCATCTATTGGCCACCCTTTTAATACACATTTTTTTGCTGCTAAAACCAATTGTTCACAAACAATCACCGACACAAGTCTATTGAGTTAGAAATTAATCTAAAATATTTCGAAGGACAGTCAACTCTTTAAGATAAAACTGAGCTCGCATTGCAAAAATTGTCTGTTTTTTTTTTCCTATTAACCCTTAAATGACACTGGGGGTCCTTTGGACCCCAGACCATTTTTGAACGAATATAAAAATTCGTAAATTCCATGCATTTTTCATTGTTTTTCAAAGTGTTAAAAATAAAATTTAAGTTACTACACCGATTGATTCTTTAGAAGAGATGTTAAAGAATACCCAAAGAAACTTCCTAAAAAAAATATCAAAAATTAAACTTTTTACAACAGTTTAAAAACGTTGGGGTATAAAAGACCCCAAGTGTCAGCTACGTTATTTTTTGGAGGTGTGTCATTTAAAGGTTAACATATTCCTTCTCAAGAATTACCGGATTTTTCTAATAAGCTTCGTGAATTTTGAAAATTGTCTATAACACCTATTTAAAAAAAAAATGTGAATCCTGATTTAAAAGCGTCATTCGTTTAAAAGCCTACAAAACCTGACGCGAAATAATTTTAAAAATACGAATTTTGAAGAGAAAAAAATCAAATAAAATAAAAGGAAAAATATATCCGACACGAGTAGAAATTAGAGTCACTTTTGTAAAAAGTGGATAAAACGGAAACAGAATGACTCGATAAAATTTTTTCGCATTTTCCATTGGAAAATTAGGATTCCTCTTCTAACGATTTAGCCTATTCTTAACTTGGTGTCAAATTCAGGTCTGTTATAAGCCTTTTATAACAGAAGTGATTTGACACATTCAGTCTAAAATTCGCCTCAAGACATGCATTTTTACTGCCATAGTCCTGCGTAATTTCCGTAGAGATTTGGAGGCAGGGGACCACCAGCGGTGAAGAGACGCGTTCCGGATTGATCGTAGCAGTGAGTGTAAATTGCGGGTGTGTATTTCACATTTTGAAACCCGTCAATGTACTCCTCGTCCGGAAACTGAAATTAACGGTATTTTTGTTTTTGTTAAATATAATAATATATTATATTATATTAATATTATTAAATATATTATGATATATTTAAAATCTTAATAATAAAATTCGTTTTAATTTAATTTATTTTTTATTTAAAACAAAATATTAGTTAACTGACTTAATTTTCTAAAAAGTGATTAATTTTATACCCGTAATTAAAATAAAATAGAAATTGAAGTTTAAAATACAAAATTTCATGGATAAAAGGGTGACGATTTCAAATTCCTGGTAACTTCCGGTCAAGTTTTTCAATTTTCCCGGTCAAATTTTCCCCAAAATGCAAACATTTATTTTCATTCATGACTTTCTTTTATTGCAAAATAAATTAATTGAAACAAATACTTAAATTTTACACTAAAAAATGTCAATATTTAATTTGAAATAAAAACAGGTAAATTCAGCCAAAAAACACGGATTTTCCACAAAATACGTTAATTTTCGGCTAGAAAGTATCATTTTTCATGTTAAAATATAAATTTTTAAGAAAAAATGAAATAGTTAAATTTTCATAATTAATTAAAACAAATTAATTGTTAACTAAAATAGTAATTCCTTAATCAAAAAAGTTGCATTTTCAAGGACACATGTAATAGTTGATACTTCAATCAAAAAAATTCAAATTTGAAATAAAAAAACAGTTGTATTTTTTAAATTTCATAAAAGATAAGAATTTTTTCCTAAAAAAGAAAAGAAAATTTTTAT
>NC_046666.1:912869-921745 GCF_010883055.1 Belonocnema kinseyi | reverse complement strand
CAAAAATATCAATTTCGGACGAAAAACTCTAACATATTCCAAAATTATTCAAATTTTCTAAATCTTATTGTTCAACTTATATTTTTTTTGTTTTAAAATACTAATTTATGGTATCAATTGTTAACATAACCTGAAATTGTTCAATTTTAAGATTCGACTTTGAAATACAATTTTTTAATTTAAAAATTCCCATTTCCGGCGAGAAATAATAAAATAATCAATTAATTTATAATGATTTTTGTATTAAGATACCAATTTTTACCATAAAATACTAACCTAACCTAAAATTGTTGAAAGTTTTTAATTAATTAACATTTTTCACAAACTAACTTTTTAATGAAAAATATGAGTTTCCAATGAAAAAATTATAATAATGAAAAATTAGTAAAAGATGTTAAATATTGTTCAAATTTTATAATGATTTTTGTTTTTAAATACCAATTTCTTGTGTATAACACTAACATAACCTAATATTGTTAAAATTTGCAAATATTGATATTTTTTCATTTTCAAAAATATCAATTTCGGACGAAAAACACTAACATATTTCAAAATTATTCAAATTTTCTAAATCTTATTGTTCAACTTATATTTTTTTTGTTTTAAATTACTAATTTATGGTATCAATTGTTAACATAACCTGAAATTGTTAAATTTTAAGATTCGACTTTGAAATACAATTTTTTAATTTAAAAATTCCCATTTCCGACGAAAAACAATAAAATAATAAATTAATTCATAAGGATTTTTGTATTAAGATACCAATTTTCACCATAAATACTAACCTAACATAAAATTGTTGATAGTTTAAAATTAATTAACGTCTTTCACAAACTAACTTTTTAATGAAAAATATGAGTTTCCAATGAAAAAACTATAATAATGAAAAAACTATAATAATGAAAAATTAGTAAAAGATGTTAAATATTGTTCAAATTTTATAATGATTTTTGTTTTTAAATACCAATTTCTTGTATATAACACCAACATAACCTAATATTGTTAAAATTTGTAAATATTGATATTTTTTCATTTTCAAAAATATCAATTTCGGACGAAAAACACTAACATTTTCCAAAATTATTCAAATTTTCTAAATCTTATCATTCAACTTATATTTTTTTTTGTTTTAAAATACTAATTTATGGTATTAATTGTTAACGTAACCTGAAATTGTTAAATTTTAAGATTCGACTTTGAAATACAATTTTTTAATTTAAATATTCCCATTTCCGACGAAAAACAATAAAATAGTAAATTAATTTATAATGATTTTTGTATTAAGAACCACCATAAAATGATAACCTAAAATTGTTGAAAGTTTTAAATTAATTAGCGTCTTTCACAAACTAACTTTTTAATGAAAAATATAAGTTTCCAAGAAAAACATTATAATAATGAAAAATTGGTAAAAGATGGTAAATATTGTACAAATTTTATAATGATTTTTGTTTTTAAATACCAATTTCTTGTGTATAACACTAACATAACCTAATATTGTTATAATTTGTGAATATTGACATTTTTTTATTTTCGAAAATATTAATTTCGGACGAAAAATGCTAACATAATCCAAAATTATTCAAAGATTCTAAATCTTATTATTCAACTTATATTTTTTTTATTTTAAAATACTAATTTATGGTATGAATTGTTGACATAACCTAAAATTGTTCTATTTCAGTATTCTTTTTGAAATATAACTTTTAAAATTAAGAATACTCAATTTCGATAAAACCCAGTGGGCACAAAATTTGGTGACGTCTTTACGACATAGTTACGACATTGAGTTGTCGTGAATATCTCGTAACGATGTCGTAAAGACGTCGCCAAACTTTGTGCCCACTGGGAAAACACTAGTACAATAAATTAAATTATAATGATTATTGGTTTAAAATACCAATTTTTGCCAGTAAATGCTAATCGTAAATTAAAACTGTTTAAATTTGTGAATCATCTTTAAGAATCTAATTTTTTAATACAAAAATATCAGTGCCCGATAAAAAATAATGAAATAGTAAAGAATTTATAAAAGAATCTTTATCTTGTGTAACTTATAATTATTTTTGTTTTAAATACCAATTTCTTGTTTATTATACTAACCCAGTGGGCACAAAATTTGGCAACGTCTTTACGACATCGTTACGACATCTTAACGACAACTTTACGACATCCTATGTCCATGTCGTTTCGGTGTCTTTGCGATATCGTAAAGGCATTGTCAGATCCTACGACTTATTTACGATATTGTAAAGACACCTTAACGACATGGACATAGGATGTCGTAAAGTTGTCGTTAAGATGTCGCCAAACTTTGTGCCCACTGGGTAACCTTTGAAATCTATAGTAATTTGTGATTAAAAATACCCATTTCCAAAGTAAAACGCAAGTATAATTTAAAATGATTGAAAATGGGAAATCTTAATAGTGATTTTTGTTTAAAAACGCTCATCTAGAGTAAAAAAAATCGAACACAGCCAAATTTTGAGCTTCATTCAAAACTTTATGATTTTATATTAATTTTTCTTTAATTTCACACGAAAAGCAAGATTTTCGAGATAACCACATTTTTTGATAGAATAATTAGAAAAATTGAATCCTCTTTTTGCGGAAAAAAATTGTATTTTGTTAAAAATTCGTCTTTCTGGGTAGAAATGTAATTTTCATGGTTGAAAATTGATGCTTTTTGGTTAAAAATACAATTGTTTGGTGGAAAGAGCAGCTGTTTCCAGTGGGCACAAAATTTGGCGACGTCTTGACGACATTGTTACGACATTTTTACGACATCCTATTTCCATGTCGTTTCGTTTTGTTTGCGATATCGTAAAGACATCGTCAGATCATACGACTTATTTACGATATCGTAAAGACACCCTAACGACATGGACATAGGATATCGTAAAGGTGTCGTAACGATGTCGTGAAGACGTCGTCAAACTTTGTGCCCGCTGGGTTAGACGCTTTGTTGAAAATTGATATTTTTTGTTGAAAAATTGTTTATTTGACATAAAGTTTAACTACTATGTAAAAAAAATACTTTTTTTTTATTAATGATTCATAATTAAGAGTTGAAAATTTAACCATTTGGTAAAAAATTAAACTATTCGGTTGAAAATCAAATTTTATGATTCAAAAATAAGCTATTTTATTAAAATTTCGTCTTTTTGGTAAAACATTAATACTCTTGGTCGAAAATTCATCATTTTATTTGAAAAATTAACAACTTTGTTGAAAATTCATTTTTTTGTGAACAATTATTTTTTGTATCTGAAAATTTAAGTATTACATGTTTGTTTGAAAATATTTGGTAGAAAATTTAAGTAGTTTGTTATAAACTCGTTTTTTGGAGTAGAAAATTCATACTTGTTTTAATTGTCTTTTTGAGTTTTAAAAAATTTGGCTTGAAAATACAAGTATTTGATTGAATTTTAATCTTCTTTTTTTTTATTTAAAACTTGGACCACTTGATTAAAAATGCATATTTGTATGCTGAAAATTCACCTATTTGGTTAGGAATTCTACTATTTTGTTGAAAATCTTATTATTTACTAAATTTACCTATTTTGTTAGTCATCATTTTTGGTCGATAAAAACCAAGGGTACTTTTTTGGCGCTCAATCAGAAAAAAAATTAGGATAAATTCAGAAAAATTCAGAACGATTCAAGCTAAATTAATAAGACTTCAAATTAATTGGAACAATGTTAAAATAATAAAAAATTTAATTGATTTCCGTAAAATTAAAATGAATTTAGAGGAATTTAAGATAGAAGAGAAGAATTTGATAAAATTCATAAAAATTGGCAATTTAAAAAAATCAATTGAATTTAAAACAATTTGAAAATATGAAAAAACTTAATTGAATTCAGTAACTTTGTAATAATCTTAGAAAAATTCAAGGGAATTCACAGAAGTTGATGAAATTCCTAAGAATACAAGGTGAGGTTAACTTTAAAAATTTTTAAAAATGCATTGAATTAAGTAGAATTGAGTGAATTTAGAAGGATTCAAGTAAATTAAAAATTTCAAAGAATTTAAAAGAATTCACAGTGAATTCCGAAAATTTTAAAATCTCTTTAAATCTTTGAAACCCTACTAATTTCTAACACAAGAAGTGACTAATGCCTAAAAAACAATTCAAGATAAACTCAAATGAATTTAAATGAATTGAAACAATTCTAAGAATCGACAAAAAATTGATTGATTTCAATCAATTTTGAGTGAATGTAGGTAAATTTAAAAGAAATGAGGAGAATTAGATGAAATTCATTTTAAAAAATCAAGCTAAATTAAAAAAGCTATCCTGTGAATTGAAAACAATTAAAAAATATGGAAAAATTAATTGAATGGTGTAAAATTGAGCGAATTTAGAAGAATTCAAAATAATTTAAAAGGACTTAGGATAAATTAATAAAAATTCAGGCCGAATTCCAAATGAATTGCAAAAAATATATTTGAAAATCTCTTTAAATCTTCGAAACCTTACGAAATCTTTCATGTATTGTGAATAATTCTTTGAAATCTATGAAAAAAATTAAAATTCCTTAAAATTATTAAGGCCCTTGAAAAACCCTTTAAATTATTTAAATCTCCTGAAAGTGCCTTGGAATCTTTTAAAATATACTAAAATATTTCAGTCTTTGAAAGCCTTCAAACTATTGAAATAAATTTAAAAAATCTGGGAATCCATTAAAATTTTTTAAAATATTTCGAATCCTTTAATATCTTTTGAAAGCCCTTAATACTTTTGAAAGGCCTTGAAAACGCCTGTAAATCTTTTGCAATACCCTCAAGTATTTCAAATCCTTTTAAATCTCTTTAAATTTATAAAATTAATCAAATATTTCTTTGTAATATTAAAAATAACCTAAATTATTTTAAATCCTTTGAAGACCTTCACAATTTTTTAAAGCTCTTAAAAATTCCAAGGAATATGATGAAAATACGTTAAAATATTTCAAATCCTTTGATCATCTTATCAATTGATCCTCAGAATCAATTAAATTAAAACTGTTCAAAATTAAAAAAAAAATTTTTTTAATTCCACTGCATTATGTAGAAAATCGTAAATTTAGAGAAATTTAAGTCAATTAAAAAAATTGAAGAGAATTAATCAAATTCAAGAGAATTCCAAAGAATTCAAAATAAATTAATAACAATTCAGGGTGCATTCTAAATCATTAAAGCCCTACAAAATACCTCACCTCACATAAATAAATTCATTAAAATCCAGTACAGTATTATAAAATCTCGTGAAAATTTTTTTTTTTTGCTTGAAAATTGTACTATTTGTTTAAATCTTTAACTATTTTTTGGAAAACTCGTCTCTCTTACTGGAAATTTTGCTTACATTATGTAATTTTTTATTATTCAGCTTACATTAGGTTTAAGATATTTTTTATCTAAATAGATGAACTTTCAACACAAATAGACGAATTTTCAAAAAAGAACAATTCATTTGTAAGAAAAGTTTAGCATTAACAACCAAAGAGAGACAAATTTTCAACCCAGAAGGAGAATTTTTTAATATGAATTTTTAAGAACATAGTTAAATATGATACCAAAAATGAAAACTTTATTAAAATAGTTAAATTTCGAATAAAATAGTTGAATTTTTAGCATGCAAAGATGCATTTTTGATCGAACGGTCAAATTTTTAAATAAAAAGGATTAAAATTTAAACATTTGAATTTTCATGACAAACAGACCGAAAAGTTTAACTTTCAACGAACAAGAATAATTTTTCACCCAAAAAGATGACTTCTTAACAAAATATTTGAATTTTCTACCACACAGTAGAATTATCAACCAAAAATTTTAATTTTCAACGCACAAGATTCACTTTGTATCCAAAAAGACGACTATTTTGTACCAAAAGACAATTATTTTAAATAAAAAAATACGACTCTTTAATAAATCGTTAATTTCTCAGACCAAAAACATTAGTATGGCTTTTAAATTATAAACTTGAATTTCAAATCCACAAAAATGAAAAATATTTTTTAATTTGTGACACAATATCATAATTAAAAATGTCGAAATAAAATTTAATTATTTCAAATTTCCTATCTAACAATATTTTTTAAGTTAGTAACCTATACAATTTAAAATTAGAATTATAGGAATCCTTTTTTTATTTTAAATCAGGGTTTCAACGTTTTTATAAATAAATAAAAATGATGAACAAAATGGTCATTTTTTCTGTTTTTCAATACTCTAAGTTTTAAAAAATAACATTAGTTAAAGATGCTCCAATATTGCGTGATAAACAAGACCATTTATTATTTACAAATTATTTGTTCAAAGAATGTTTTTTACGATTTTTCATATTACATTTTTCTAAAGTCATACTGCAAGATATTTGAATAAAAACAATATAATCATGAAAAAATTTCTTCGTGAAATTATTATTGTTATTATTATAAATAAATTTAATAAACAAATGCATTTATGAGGCTTTTTTCGACTTTTCAAACACTTTCGACAACTTTTTCGTTGTCAACTACCCAAATAATGCATATGTTTGTTAAATTTATTTAAAATATCATATTATGTATCAACTAATTATGAATTTTGCTAAAATTATCTTAAAGTTCCCGATTAAAAAGGCTGAATTTTTTATGAAGATCACAGTGAAAAAGTCTGAAATCGAAAAAACAGAATTTTTCCGTTGACAAATGCTCCAATAATGCATTTGTTTATTAAATTTGTTAAAAAAAATTATAAAATTGAACAAAAAAATTATTTATTTTGCTGAAATTATCATGAAGTTTCTAATTTAAAAAGTTGACATCAAATCTGTATGTTAACAAATGCCTGATTAATGTACTTTTTCATTAAATTTTTTATTGTGTTTAGGTAGTTCAGGAAGTTTATTATGTTTAGGTAGTTCAGGAAGGGTTCGAATCCTCGGCGAGTGCGATTTTTTAGAGCGTGCGATTATATGTTTAAGTAACCGTTTGTGCGAAACAAAAGTTATAAACAAATTTCGAAGAATCAAAACATCACATTTTCTCGAAAACGGCTTGACCGAAAAAAATTCAAGAACCAATTCTGTTGATTACACGGGGATAATAAAATTATTCTAATTTTTAAATATTCTTTTTAAAGGAAGTACTTTTGAAACACTAACCATTTTTTCCTATATCATGCTCACATTCAAGTATTCAATATACAGGGGGGACACGCTGGGGCTTACATACATGGCGAATCGAATGCTACCCGAATTGCACAATATCAGGGGAGAAGCCATTATACAGGGGTTTTTTCTTAATAAGCGCCTTTAAAATTGCATTCGGATTGGCCATTCGGTCAAGTCCGTGCATTTTCGGATCAAATTTATCGTAATTTTGACGGTTGCGTTCGAAACTTCAAATGGATGCAAGTATCAAAACAATATGGGTTATTTTACATAATAATTACAAATAATAAAAGTGTTAAATTAATGATGAAATGAGACAGGTGAACTGAGAAGTAAACGTCAATTTTTTCTGTGCCAATAAAATTATGGAATATCTGCTGAGTGACAAATACTATAAAATAGTAATAATATTCCGCGTTTCCAGTGGGTTTAACTTATTAAAATGATCAATAATTAATAATCAATTTAATAAGTTAAACATTATTTCTGAATTTAAAATTTGAGGCATACGCTCAAAATCAATCAAAATTGATTTTAGGTGCTGATCAAATGCTAATTTGGAAATCAGGTACAGATATAGCAAGTTCGAAAATAGAATATTAAAAAAAAAAAAATGGAATGTAAATATCGGCCTAAAATTTCTCTTCTAGATTTATTACTGGTACAATCCTATCACCAACAAGTGTTTAATTTATTTTATTGGTTGATCAAACCAAATTTTGAGAGGAGGTCCAGAGAAAACATTTTCTAAAATGAAAAAAATCCCTAAAAATTGTATCAATTAAACTCCAAGCAAGTTAGATTGCTTCAAGATGTAACGTAACCTATATTGTTTTGACACTTGTATCCATTTGAAGTTTCGAACGCAACCGTGGAACTATGATAAATTTGATCCGAAGATGCACGGACTTAACCGAATGGCCGATCCGATTGCAACTTTAAAGGCGCGAAATATAAAAATACCCCTGTATAATGGCTTCTTCCCTGCTATTGTGCAATTCGGGTAACATTCGATTCGCTATGTATGTAAGCCCCAGCGTGTCCACCCTGTATATTTTTGCGGAAATGATCGTAGCGGTACTTCATAATTAAAAAAAAATAAAAACTACAATTTTTCATGAGAATAACCCTTAAACGGCCAAAACGCCACTACCGGTACACTGCTTTTCAACGGCCAATAACTAAGACTATTCGACACTAGAAAAAATTGAGACTAATATATTTTTATTGCTTAAGATCTCCTCTTTCCGACGGTGCCAATAAAGTTCCTCAAAAAATTTATTTATTATCCCAAAATGAAGTTTAAACAAAAAAAAACGTGATTTTTCGTGCCTATTTTTTTTTGTGAACCATTTTCCAAAGCTTTTCGAGTCTGTAATTAACCTGGAATCTCACTAACCGGTGGAATAAATGTCTAAACTTTGAGAATCCATAGTTCAAAGATCGATTTTTCGTTTTAGTATTTTCAAAATGGCGTCTTAATGGCAAAATTATTGTGAAAACATTCATGAATTTTTTTACAATAAACGATGCGCTTTTCGGAAAAATCATCAAGGTAATCAGCCAAGGAATACGCCTGAATTTTTTGAAGCATTTTGAGCAAAATTTTGGATTTTGCATATGAACAATTTTTGGAAAATTCAAAATTTTGCTCAAAACGCTCCGGAAAAATTCAGGCGTATTCCTCGGTTGATTACAAGAACTTTTTATTCTTGACAAATTTTCCGAAAAGCGCAT
>NC_046666.1:911547-912769 GCF_010883055.1 Belonocnema kinseyi | reverse complement strand
CACCGCTATGAGAAATGTATCAGCCTTGGAGGAGATTATGTTGAGAAATAAAAAAAAAAATTCTTAAAAACGTTGTTTTTCTTGGTCAGGCCGGAAACTTATAAATCCACCCTCGTATGTTTTTTTAAAGATATTAATACAGGATGTAGATAGTTGTATATAGTGTAAATAATGTAAAGGATGCTAATCTGACTGACAAGCATCCTGGGCAAACATGAAATCAGTTTAGCGAATGTCAGCAGTGAACAAAGAGAAGTATTTTTGTATCTACTTATAATCAATTAATACTGTGACTGGCGAATTCACAAATAAATGTATTTCTAATCGTATAATGCTGTTGCATCTGGTTTATATTACATCATTGTGTATATCTTATTGCGTTAAAAGCTAAAAATAAAGTTGGCCTCTTATCCCTTAAACGGCCAAAACGCCACTACCGGTACACTGCTTTTCAACGGCCAATAACTAAGACTATTCGACATTAGAAAAAATTGAGACAAATATATTTTTATTGCTTAAGATCTCCTCTTTCCGACGGTGCCAATGAAGTTCCTCAAAAAATTTATTTATTATCCCAAAATGCAGTTTAAACAAAAAAAAAAACGTGATTTTTCGTGCCTATTTTTTTTGTGAACCATTTTCTAAAGCTTTTCGAGTCAGTAATTAACCTGGAATCTCACTAACGGATGGAATAAATGTCTAAACTTTGAGAATCCATGGTTCAAAGATCGATTTTTCGTTTTAGTATTTTCAAAATGGCGTCGTAATGGCAAAATTTTTGTGAAAACATTCATGAATTTTTTTACAATAAACGATGCGCTTTTCGGAAAAATCAACAGAAATAAAAAGTTCTTGTAATCAGCCAAGGAATACGCCTGAATTTTTTCGAAGCGCTTTGAGCAAAATTTTGGATTTTGCATATGAACAATTTTTGGAAAATTCAAAATTTTGCTCAAAACGCTCCGGAAAAATCCAGGCGTATTCCTCGGCTGATTACAAGAACTTGTTATTCTTGACAAATTTTCTGAAAAGCGCATAGTTTTTCAAGAAAAAATTTTCATAGTTCTAAGCATCGTGTAAGAGTAAAATGATTCACGAATATCTATCGTCCGTCTGCCGTAAACAAAATTTACGTTGCCCAACTATCATCAACGTGGAGGTCGACGAATATCGATAGTCTCTTTTTTTAAAGGGATTTTATATATTTTTTTACATTTTTTAA
>NC_046666.1:909993-911447 GCF_010883055.1 Belonocnema kinseyi | reverse complement strand
CGCGCAACCCAGGCATTTATATCGTCTCCTACCATATTCACACGGACATAGACGTGTCATAGTATTGGACCACGTCTCGTTTCAGATCTGGGATCACTGACGGGGCGTCATTTCTTCGAAGTTTGCAAAAAAATCGAGATCCGTAATTAAAATCAACCTTGTTTCAGTAATCAGTCTGAAAACACCACTTGGTTCGCGGATAATTATTAGTTTTAATTGAATTATACTCTTGTAAATACATTTTTCTATGTACCTTCCTAACCTAAAATCACCACCTGGTGTCCGACGTGAAACAATTGCTACGAGTTTCTATTATGAGTGGTGAAAATTCTACTCCAATTTCCTTGCCAGAATCGGGAAACTTGATTTGACCTTTAAAGTTCACCGTATTCCTTACGATGAGCCTTAAAAGACAAAACAAGTTACAAATTTCTCGCCTAAAGCAATATTTTAAACCGCATTGTGGCCGGATTACCCGACCGGATCCCGGCCGGTATTCAAGCTGGGATCCAACCAGTTTACCGTGTCGTTTTTAGCCGGATTCCCCGACCAGCGCCCAGCTTTAACCGGGGCTATCCGGCCGGATCCTTGATTAAATTCCTACACGGGCATTATAAACAGATTTCGAAAAATCAAAAAAATGTAAATTTCTCTAAAACGACTTGACCGATCTCGATGGTTCAAATGTATGTTGTAGAGAGTACTGAGCAAGTTTCGAAAAAAAATTCAAGACCTAATTCTGTTGAATGTAAGGGGATGAAAGAAATTCTTATAACTTTTTAATAATTTGTTTGAAAAGTACTTTTGGAACATTAATCATTTTTTTCCTATATCATGCTCACATTGAAGTATTCAATATATATTTTTGCGGAAATGATCATAGCGGTACTTCATAGTTTAAGATAATAAAAACTACTCCGTTGGCCCCTCAAATGTGTGCAATTCCATGAGAATAAGGGCCAGCATCATTTTTAGCTTATAACGCAATAAGATATACTCAATGATATAATATAAACCAGATGCAACAGCCTCATACGATTAGAAACACATTTTTTCGTGAATTCTCCAGTCACAGTGACAATTGATTATAGGTAGATAAAAAAATACTTCTGTTTGTTTACTGCTAACATTCGCTAAACTGATTTCATGTTTGCCCAGGATGCACTGCGTGGAGGTTGTCAGTCAGATTAGCATCCCTTACCTTATTTACACTATATACAACTATATATATCCTGTATTAATAACTTAACAAAACATATATACACTATATACACTTCATATGCATAAAACATATGTATATTATTTTAAAGCTATGCGAATTAGTCGTTGTCACTGTTTTCTTCGATGGCAGAATGAATATTCAGTTTTGTGAATAAATCACTGAGGATCTCAGCTTCACAATAATATACATATGTTTTATGCATAGAAAGTGTATATATTTAAATTGTTGGGTA
>NC_046666.1:907060-909893 GCF_010883055.1 Belonocnema kinseyi | reverse complement strand
CTAGTCGGGAGTGGTGCTGACTGAAAACAGATGATTTGGAGCGATTCGCGCGCCATCTGTTGGTCATTCTAAGGACTTATTGAACTACCCTCGTACAATTTTTTAATTTATTACTTGAAAAACGTACAAACTTAAGAAGCCTAAAAGTTTGTAAGTTGAAAAAATTAGAAATTTTTAATAGAATATGTTAAAAGTATCTGTATTTGAAAATTAATTTCATAAAATGTATGAAATTGTTTATAAACTTACCTAGTTTTTTTACTTTTGAAGGCTCGAATTTTACGAGCACTCAATTTTGATGGACTGAAGATTTGAAATCTTTTCATTCTCAAAGCTCATAATTTCAATAAAGAATTTTAAAGCTTAGTAAATGTGACAAATTCTTTTAGTAAAACAAACAATAAAATTATCCATTTAAAAATATTAATACTTTTCAAAGGATTTTTGTCAAAAATCTGGGTTGTTCGGAAAGTAATTTCCCTCAAATTTTTCAAACCCTGTAAAATCTTTTGAAATACCTAGACCTTTTTTTAAGATTTCTAAAGTACTTTGGGATTTTTTTAAATAACCTTTCCAACATTTTTTTTAATTCATTGAAATTCCTGTAAATTAAAAAAATTAATTAAAAATTCCTTGAAATATTTTAAAAGATCCTCAAATATTTAAAATCCTTAAAAATCTTTTGAAATCTCTTGAATTTTTTTAAAGCTTCAGACTGAAATTTAGAAAAAAGACAAATTTTAAGATATTAAAAATTTAACTGTTTGTAGATTAGTTAAACTATTAGATTGAAATTTTAATAAAAATTACTCGAGTTAAAGTTTAACAATTTCTGAAACAACTTTTGTATATAATTATGAAATTATATACATAATTTTGAAAAACATACTTTTAAATTTCAAACGCCTTCAATTTATTTAAGATTACTAATTTTTTGTAAATAGACTTTCAAGTTTAAAATTCAAAATTTATAGACTCGAATCCCATCGAGTTGAAAATTTATTACATTTCATAGTTGAAAATTTTTGAATATTAAATTTCGAAAGCTTTGAATTTGTATTGATCCCATTTTTCTAACTCTAATCTACAAAGATTTCAGTATGTAACGTTTTGAAATTTTTCTCTTTTATAAATTTCAATCTGAGGCTTTACAAAATTTCAAGAGATTTCAAAAGATTTTCAAGGATTTTAAATATTTCAGGATTCAGGATTGAATATATTTTAGGATATTTTAATAGATTCCAAAGAATTTTGAATTGATTTCAATAATGTAGCATGAGATTGTAAAATATTGGAAATATTTTAGGGTATTTTTAAAATTTCAAGGAATTTTCAAGAGCTTTGGAAATTTTCAATAGATTTCAAAAGATTTAAAAGGATTTTAAATATTGGAGGATGTTTACGAAAAAGTTAATGAATTTTAAATTCATTTTCATACTTTAAAGGAATTTTAAAGAATTTTAACAATTTTAGCAGATTTATTTTAAATAATTTCAAAGTACCTTGGGAATTTTTAAAAGGTGTCAAGGTGTTTCAAAAAAATTTGAAGGTTTCGAAATATTTGAGAGTATTTTAAAAGGTTCCAAGGAATGTTCAATTTATCACAGTAATATAATATGAGATTTCAAAGGATTTGATATATCTAAGTATATTTTAATAGATTTCAAAGAATTTTCTAATGATTTCCATAATTTAGTACAAGATTTTAAAGGATTTGAAATATTTTAGGTTATTTTGAAAATTGCAAGGAATTTTCAAGAGATTTTAAAGGATTTTAAATATTTTAGGATGTTTCAAAACATTCCAAGGAATTTTCAATTAATTTCAATAATTTAAAACAATTTCAAAAAATCTTAACGATTTTTTTCAACTTTTCTGATTGAAAGTGGAACTACTTTGTTAACACTTTTTAAATGATTTATCAATTTAGTTAAAGTAGTATAGAATTCAGCTTTTTGGATGAAAATTCAACTTTTTGTTTAAAAATAAAATTTTTTAAAAATTTATTATGTTAACATTAATCATATATATAATAGTATTAATATCCATATTATATACACCTGAAAAACATAAACACAAAATCGACACATACATGAAATTAAGAATCACGCGAAACATTAAAATCGCCAATTTCTTTCAAATGCGGATCGAGATACAAAAAGAAGAACACCGAAGTTTTCCAAAGCTTTCATATCGGCAATATCGGCCTTTTATACTACAGATATTGCCCTGATTCTCACAAGCGGTGAAAGAAACACCGGGTATGCTGCAAAAACATTGTATGCATGAATGGGTGTGTGTGTGTGTATATACATAGAAGCGTAGGTGTGTGTTGAACTTGTGACGCTATGAACAATTGTTTTTTTTGTTTCCTTTCTTCTCTATTTTCTTCGACTGTCGCTGAGACTATCGTCAACTGGATTAGAAATTTGATACCACTGTTTATTTAAACTCTGCAATTAACATTTTTTAATTCTTTTGAAATGTTTTATAATTTCTAGATAATTATTGACCACATTCTTCTACAAGAAGGTTTCAAAAGTTTATTCGACTTCTTCTTGTATCCGAGACTAATACACAAAGTCGACGAATTTTTAAGCGACTAATTCTTTCGGTGTAGAGATTTAGAAGTTCTCTAAGAGGATCTAGAGATCTTCTAGAAAGACGTCGAAATCCTCTCTAATAACAAGACCTAAAGATACCCTGAAAGGATCTAACGATACTCTAAGAAAAACAAGAAATCGATATGAGCTAGAGGATCTAGAAGCATATCAAAATCCTCTCTAACAGGACCCAGGGACCTAAAGATACTCTAAGAGGAACTAAAGTTCGA
>NC_046666.1:901279-906960 GCF_010883055.1 Belonocnema kinseyi | reverse complement strand
TATATAATTTATATTTTATACTTGAAGTAACGTAACCTCAAAATACACACTTATAAAGAGGCGCGCGAAGTATTCAAATCATGAGAATCGCCAGCCAAGCATCGAAATCTGAAAATATTAAAATCCCAATCTCTTCATTTTATTTCAAAGAAGATAGAGATATAAATAGAACAGCCGAAGTGTTCCGACCGGCAATCGTGCACCTTCGAGTTTTCAAATTCAGAAGAGGAGAAATGGGTTGCGCGCGCAACGCAGGCATTTATATCGTCTCCTACTATATCCACACGGACATAGATCTGTGATAGTATTGGACCACGTCTCGTTTCAGATCTGGGATCACTGCGCCCCGTAAGTGCAATGTGCACTCTCGTTTGAAGTGCGAAACTGAAAAATAGCGAGTGTCTAACTGTCTACGCAGTCGCCAGACGCAGAGAGGGATACACATGGCGGTAAATTTGAAAGTGTGCATACTAAACATTGTGTGAAAATAGTGAAAATTGTAAGATTTCTGCTGATGCACATACCAAAATTGATAACAGTTTTATTTAATAAGTGAAAACATTCAGAAAAAGATAATAATTTATTTTTACAGAATTTAAAACAGCTTATTTCTGTTTCACTGCTTCAATAAATCTTTAAATTATACTTTTTAAATGATAATTCATCTATAATCCACAATGACATCTTTGATGACATCATACCTCTTAAAAAATGTGTAATTTTGACAAAAAAATTATCCTGGCCAGTGCTCTGTCGGCTCCCGACCATGAGATATAAGCAGGGTTGGCCCGGACAGTAACCGGCCGGCTCCCGACTTGGTGATTCGAGAAATATGTAACCCGACCGGCTGCCAACCAGTTCCTGTCCATGAAACCCAGCCAGAGGTAACCCGGCCGGGATCCGACCAGAAACCTTGTTGTAGTAGGGCCAACCGGGGAAATTTCTACACGGGTGTTTGTAAAAATTTTGTTATTAAGTTAAGACTTGGGGTAAATTTATCTCATATGGATAGCCACTTATCTCAGAAATATGGATCACATCCGAGCGCGGGCGCCCAGACCATGCTTATCCTGTTACGGCCTTTGTGCATATTTTGAGTAGTTAAATAGTACTTACATTATATTGAATTAATCCTCATCAGAACCTCGTCTACTTTATAATTAAAGATCTAAGAATTTCCAAAACTTTCCATTTGCAAATAAATTTTAAAAAACGTATAAATTATTTATAAATAATTTATTGATAAGTGTATAATGTATACAAAACGATCTTTCCCAACACGGGTTTGAAAACCTCTGTGGAAATAATTACAGGAGTGGCTTAAAAACTAAAATTTGGATATCACACTTACGATATTACATACATAGTTTAGGTTTCCTGGACAGATATGTAAGGTAACACAAATGCAATTTGATTAATTTTTAGGTCCGTCTTTTTCTACAATACTAGTGAGTTTTTGAAATATTTGATTGTTATTGCCAAGTTTTGGTTGTACAAAATATCGAATACGTACATTATTATAATTATTATTGGTTTCTTTACATTCAAGGTCTTCCGAGAACATTTTACACGATCCTAAATCTAAATATCTACAGTACATTGTTACTTTTTACAGATACTTTTGGGTGTAAATATCAAGAATATGGTCGAACTTCTTCTCACATGGAGAGTATTTCGGAGTGAGCACAATTTTGTGAAAATTTTCCTTCAAAACCCAGAAGATTTTCTTATTTTAAGATACTTATTTGTCGTTCAATCTCTAAGAGGAGACATAAGGACACTACATTTTCTCTTCTACTATTTTACTTCTGACCCGCAGATTCTTTTGAAATCAAAGTTATATATTAATTACTATAAGTATTTTCCTCTTCCTCTTTGGATCCGCAATTGCAGTTTCGATTTTCCAAACTGGAAAAAATCCAGACTCGTTTTTTTCCACTGCTTCAAGATATGCTCAAAAATAAAATTGTAACTTGCGTTTCGATACAATTATTTTAAAATTCATATTGTGTTACTGTGTCGTCACAGGTGACCTACATCGAGAGCCTTATTGATATCGGTGACTAGCATTCCAAGGGTGTTTTTTTGTTCGGAATTTTGCCGAAAAACGGAATCCAAAAATTCGGGATGGGTGAGAAAATCGAAGACGAGGTCGCAACGATCTTGAGATTTGTCGGTGAGGTGAGGCTTTATCAGGGAATGAATTGCAGAACGGCACCGTTCTAGGGACTTTGTTAAGTACGCTTTGTCAAAACTGTAATCCAGTTCGTAAAATGAAATTACAGCCATTGCCGTCGCCCTCAGCGATTTTCTGATTTCGACTATTTTTTCCTCATCTGCCGGGCCGAGTTGTTGGTTCCGGTGCAAAAGTCCTATCTGGAAAATAATATTCAACATTTTACTACGGATTTTTTTTTTATTCTATACATTTTTTTCAGAAAAGTCATTGACCAATTTCAATGTCTTTTCTGTTGAATTAAAGAGAAAACACTCGAAACATCACACATTTCACATCACATGATATAATGCAATTTTGAATAAGTTCGATTTCAAACTTTTTTGGAACGTTGAGTTCGATTGTTAACTTTTTCATGTATAAAAAAATTTAGTTTATGGAGAGTAATTTTTAAATATTTAACTTGAAAATTTTTCCATTTTAGTTTTTCATTTTTAAATTTACATTTTCAGTTAAAAAATTTTAAATCCAGTTTTAAAGAATTCAAAATTTACAAAACAATTTAAAACAGTTTGAATCGAACTAAGGAATCTAGAGATACTCTAGAAGGATACATGCTCTCTAACAGGATCAAAGGGATCTAGAGATCTAGACTATCTAAAAATACTCTGAAAGGAATTAATAGGATCTATAGAAAATAGATATACTCTATAAGAATTAAAATATGTTCTATGAGGACCTAGAAGTACTCTACGAAATTTATATGAGCTAGAGATTCTAGAAAACCTTCGGAAGAATATTGAATTCATCTTTAAGAGGATCTAGAGATCTAGAGTTACTTTAAAGATGATCTAGAGATTTAAAAAATCTATTTATACACTATAAGGATCTAGAGATCGAGATGAGCTTGAAAATCTAAAGAGCTTCTGGAAATATGTGGAAATCCTCTCTAAAAGGATCTAGAGTACCAACATGTACTTTAAGATGATCTAAAGATCTAGAGGTACTTGAAGAGGATCTAGAAAACTAGAAATTCTAGAGTTGCTCTATGAGAATCTTGGCATCGAGATGAGCTTGAAAATCTAGAGAACTTCTAGAAAGGTATGGAAATCCTTTCTAATAGAGTATAGAATATCTAGAGGTACTTTAAAAGGATCCAGAGATGTATAGGTACTTTAAGAGGATATAGAGATATTTTAGGACAATGCAGAGTTCTAGAAAATCTAGAGGTACTCTATGAGAATCTTGAGATAGAGAAGATCCAGTAAACTTTATGAGCTAGAGGATCTATACAAATCGAGGTGAGCTAGAGAAGCTAGAGATCAAGATGTGCTAGAGTATCTATACAGATCGAGATAACCCGTGTAGGAATCTAATCAGGGATCCGGCTGTTAACTTGTTTTGTCTTTTAAGGCTCATCGTAAGATTACGGTGAACTTTAAAAGTCAAAACAAGTGAACCAATTCTAGCAAGAAAATTGGAGTAGGATTTTATTCCCTGATGATAGAATCTCATAGCAATTTGGAAGCCACGTGGTGATTTAAGGTTAGGAAGGAAAAAAGTAAAAACTGTATACACAAGACTATATTTTAATTTAAAATAATAATTATTCACGCTCTAAGTGGGGGTTTCAAACTAATTATTGAAATAAGGTTGATTTTAACCACGAGTCTCGATTTTATTTGCGAACTTCGAAGAGACGACTTGACGTGAGTGCAAGGAACATTCTCGTTCCAGGTGCGACACTGAAAATTACTGAGTGTCTATGCAGACGACAGACGCAGCAGGCGCTATATATGGCGGTAAATTTGAAATTGTACAGGCTAAACATTGTCTGAATATAGAGAAGTTTATAACAATTGTATCATTTCTGTTGGCGCACATAACAGAATCGATAACAGTTTAATTTAAAATGTTAAATTATTCGAAAAAAATTAATGTTTTTTTTTAAGAATTTAAAAAAGCTCATTTTTGTTTCACTGATCTAATAAATCTTCAAATTATAATTTTCAAGTAATAATTCATCTAGCATCCATAATTACGTCTTTGATAATATCACGGCTCTTAAAACATGTATAATCTCTACAAAAACATTAACCTGACCAGTGTCCAGCCAGCTCCCGACCATGGGATATAACCAGGGTTGGTCCGGCCAGTAACCGGCCGGTCCTGAACTACGTGATTCGAGAAAAATGTAGCCCGACCGGTTCCTGTCCATGAAACCCAGCCAAGGGTAGCCCGGCCAGGATCCGACCAGAAACCTTGTTGTATTAGGGTCAACCGGGGAAATTTCTACACGGGAAGCTAAAGGATCTAGATATCTTCCAGAAAGATATGGAAATCCTCTCTAACCGGATATAGAATATCTAGAGGTACCCTACGAGGATCTACAGATAGTCTATGAGGATCTAGAGATATTCTACGTAGAAGCATCTAGAAAAATTTGAAGAATCTTGGAAAGAGAGAAAAGTCTTCGAATGTTTCAATGCCTTTGAAGAAATAATAAAAAACTATTTATGAGATGTAGAATAAAGTCTACTAATATTTAAAAACTGAGTCGCAGAAAAAAAGTCGAGTAATTCTTATGTAAAAGTATTTTATGAAATAAGGGATCTTCTCTAAGAAATACTCTAAAGGTTAACAATATTTGATAGAGTTTCTCTAGAGTTTACATGACAGTCGAGGAATTTGAAAGAGATAGGATTTAAAACATAATTTTGTACATTATAGTATGAAGCTGATCAGATTTTATATTATTTTAAACGGAGTTTTAGATTTCTTGCTAAAGATAATTTAAGAGGCTAGACATAAAAAAAATGAGACACCTCAGCTTATAGAACCTAGTCGACAGTCGCAGAAAACGAGAGGTAATCCGCACCACTGTTCACGTAGACAGTTCATTTCTGATCTTTTACATTTTAACTGAATTAGGCCTCCAGTCCATGCACCAGAACGTTCGGATCTCGGGATGGCTGGAATGAAGCGCTGACCAACCAGAAACGTTCCGCGGAAATAGTGTCCTTCTCGCGCCGAACTGAGCTGAACTCAGCTGGTCATTCCGGTTCGTGTGTTTGACAACTTTGGAAATGAACGGAACGCCTTTTGGCGCGAACTTATAAATTTCGAACACTTCGGCTGAGTTCGATTCAGCTCGGCGCGAGTATTACACTATTTCCGCGGAACGTTTCTGATTGGTCAACGTCTCATTTCGGTCATTTCAAGATCCGGCTTTTCTGTTGCATGGACTGGAGGCCTTAGAATTTAATTTTGCAGACAGCAGATTTTAAATTTATATATTTGTTATTTTAGCATCTTCGAAAGGAATAAAAAGTTTAGAACGTACCGCTTCTTCAATGGAACTACGAGGGTAGTTCAATAAGTCCTTAGAATGAAGTATAAAAACAATTTTTTTTTATTTTTCAACATAATCTCCTGGGAGCTCTATACACTTGGTCAATCGCTTTTCAAGTTTTTTTAATCCTTCAGAAAAGTGCGTTTTCGGAAG
>NC_046666.1:891108-901179 GCF_010883055.1 Belonocnema kinseyi | reverse complement strand
TAGATCTAGAGATATAAAGATACCCTCAAAGGATCTAGAGATACTATAGGAGAAACAAGACATCGAGATGAGCTAGATGATCTAGAAGCATATCGAAATCCTTTCTAACAGGACCCACTGATCTAAGGATACTCTAAGAGGAACTAAACTTCCAGATGAACTAGAGAATTTAGAGAGTCTTTAGATGGATATCAAAATCCTCTCTAACAGAACCCAAAAATCTAAAGATGCTCGATCTAAAGTTCGAGATGGCCCAGAGGATCTAGAGAGTCTTTATAAGGATATCAACATACTCTCCAACTAGATCTAGAAATTCAAAGATACTCTGAAAGGATCTAGATATACTCTAAGAGAAACAAGAGATCGATATGGACTAGAGGATCTAGAAGCACATCGAAATCCTCTCTAACAGGGCTCAGGAATCTAAGGACACTCTAAGAGGAACTAAAGTTCCAGATGAACTAGAGGATTTCGAAAGTCTGTAGAAGGATATCAAAATCCTCTCTAACAGAACCCGAATATCTAAAGATGCTCTCAAAGGATCTAAGGATCGGGATGGCCCAGAGGATATAGATAGTCTTTATAAGGATATCAACATACTCTCCAACTAGATCTAGATATTTAAAGATACTCTGAAAGAGTACTCTGAAACGATCTAGAGATACTCTAAGAGAAACTAAAGATTGATATGAGCTAAAGGATCTATAAGGATATCGAAATCCTCTCTAACAAGACCCAGGGATCTAAGGATACTCTAAGAGGATTTAGAGATCGAGATAACCTAGAGGATCTATAGAGTCTTTATACGGATATCAATATCCTTTCCACCTAGATCTAGAGATCTAAAGATACTCGGAAAGGATCTGTAGATACTTTAGGAGAAAAAAGAGATCGATATGAGCTAGAGGATCTAGAAGCATATCAAAACCCTCTCTGATAGGACCTAGGGACCTAAGGATACTCTAAGAAAGATATCAAAATCCTCTCTAACAGAACCTGAAAATCTAAAGATACTCTCAACGGATCTAAAGATCGGGATTGCTCAGAGGATCTAGAGAGTTTATAAGAATATCAATATCATCTGCAATTAGATCTAAAGGTTTAAAGATACTCTAAATGAATCTAGAGATGCTCTAAGAGAAACTAGAGTTCGATATGAGCTAGAGGATCTAGAAGCACATCGAAATACACTCTAACAGAACTCAGGGATCTAAGGATACTCTTAGAGGTTCTAAGGTTCGAGGTGAACTAGTGGATCAAGAGACTCTTTAGAAGGATATCAATATCCTCTCCAACTGGATCTAGAAATTTAAAGATACTCTAAGATGATCTAGAGATCGTGATGAGCTAGAGAACCTCTCGATTTATATCGAAATCCTCTCTGATCGGAGTTAGAGTCATTCTAAATAAATCTAGAAATCGAGATAAGCTAGGAATACTCTAGATTTAGAAGGATCCTATAGGAGAATCTAGAGAGATCTAGAGGATCTAGAGACTCTTTGCAGTCTCATATATATCTGAGTCGTTTCTTATACTTACTAAACTACAAAAAAACTTTGACAACGTTCTACAAAACATTGGTAAAACTCATTATTTAGCTTTGTTATAAATAATTAAAGTTAACAAGTTAATCCATTAGTCATCATCATTCTAAAATAAAAACGTTCAAATCAGTTAAAAATTGAAAGCTGTAGATTTTGTTGAAGTAGGTCGTACAAAAATATGCTTTCAAATTTGAGAAGCTGAGAAAGGCCATTAATTTTATGCCAGAGTTTTATAAAATCATCTCCCCTGAATTTAGGATCTTTATAAATTCAATTATTTTAAATTTTGCAATATACAAAAACAGAAGAAAAAAACCCGGAGCCTAAATTTATTTGCTTATTTTAAAAAGAAATAAACTTACCTTAATCGACAATTTAACGATATTCTTTAGGACCTTTTCCGGTTGTTTTTTGTCCACATTTGGACACTGCTTAGCAGTCTTATCCATTAATTTGTAAAGATTATCTAAAAGAGACGTGGTGGCATCGTCAATCAAAAAGGATCTTCCGGTTCCAGTTGATGCGAAGCGACCAAGAAGTTTTTTCTGAGCTCGAAGACCCAAATCCCGAGCCCGACTTCCGGTTCCTCCGGCAGGGTAAACTCCACCCCCTGTAGCTGGGGACTGCATCACTGTATAACATTTTTTTTATTACCATTGATGAAAAAGTAATTTAAATGAAGCAAATTTTCTTTTTTTTAGAAGTAGTATTTACTTGAATCAAAAGAATCGCAAGCTGAAAATCTCATCTTGTTTATTAATAGTCATTAATAGAACACTTTCATTATTTTTTTTGCGGAAAAATCTTTTTCATCGTATTTGTATCATAGCAGCTTATTAGACTTATTCTGTTGCAAAATATTGTTAACAATTAATACTTAGCTTTTTTATAAGTAGTATAGCTATATGGATACGGGTCCACTTACCGTCCGAGCAAGATTCTGTTTCATGCTAAGTTACCGACATCAGATAATTACCATTGGTCGGTAAGTGGGCCCGTACCCATATAGCTATACTACTCTTATAAATAATTTTAATTTACACATTAGATTTCTACTTATTCATATTTTTTTCTTATGTTAAAGAAATCGTTTTTTCAATTAAATACAAATATTTCCTTGCGAGTGTACAGGTATTCCAGAAACATTTTTATCAATGTTAAATGTTTCACTTGAGATATGAAACATTGACACAGTCCAGTAATCCTGATAATAACAGTTATTACGCACATAGATATACAAAAGTATAATTTCAGAATACAGCTTGAAAGAAATCAACTTACCATCAAACATTGAGTGTCGTTTCCTGTCGATGATAACGGAATTGGAAATCAAATAATTGGGCGGTGGTTCCAAATTCAAGCAAACCCAAAGAAAGAAACTAAAATGTGTGTAGAATTTCGTATGTAAATAAACAAAAGAACTTGCAAATAAATAATTTTAAATAATATAATAATTGGGATAAATAAAGAAGAATATGGTAGTAAATGAATAATTTAGATTTATATGTGTGGTTTTTATGTGGAATGAAATTGAGTGATGATATTTATTATTTATTAATTTTTACCTTGATTACAGTCAGGCAAGACAAGGTGATAGAGCAACCAACTTTGCAATTCCATTACAGTTCCCCACGCCACCTGCAAAATACAAACTTTAATGATGAATTATTAATTATAACTAAATTTTCTTATCATTTTAAATAAAAAAAAAACATATAATAACTTATTCGGGCAATTAATTTGCAAGTTTATATAGCTAATTTGAAGAATTCAAATATTTTAAATTTTATAATTAAAAATGAAGATACTTAAAAATTAATATTTTCAAAATCTTACAAAATATTTCTGATCGGAAAATAAATTAATGGAACATTTTCACTTTTTGAAATTGAAGAGTTTTTTATTGTAAACCTTCGAAATTTAATTATTCCAAAAAAAGCTTAAAAATTCCCGCAGAGTGGTATGAAATCCAATAATGAAGTTCAAAATAACTTTTAGAAAGCAATTTCTAGCCAATTTTGAATTTTCCTCTTATTCGAAAAAATCAGCATTTTACAACTTAAGTAAAATGAGAAAAAATCTTTTTCATTATCCATCAGTGCCGGCACAATATATGCTGTTTATGTAATTTTTATAAATAATAAACGGAAAATATCAAATAATAAAATATCGCTGCAACATAATTTAGAGATAATTAAAAAATAAAACAAACCCTTTTCTGTCCATATAAATTCCGAAAAAGTGAACTTGCTAATATTATTTGTTAATAAAATTAACAAAAAATCTTTTAACATAAATTCAGGAGAACAAATAAAATTAAGGAAAAAATAATATGAAAAATTTTCATGAATGAACATCTTTAATCACGTAATTTGAAGGAGATGAACAGGAAAAAACAATTCCTTTCTCTGCAAAAATGTCAACACTGGATTTATTTACTTAATTTATTTATAAAATTAAGAAAAAATATAAAATAATAACTTGAAAGGTGAAAAGAAAAGACAATTTCTTTCTCCTTATAATTGTCGACAATTTGCATTTGTTTATAAAAAACCTGTTTGTAAAAGTAAAAAATAATAGCACATGACAAACATGCATTAACAAATATAACTGGAAATATAACTTAAAGAGAATTAAGAAAAAAGGATTTTATTCTCCTTAAAATGCCAATTTGTAAAATACAGCTTGTTTATAGCAATTAAGTTCACAAATAGGCATAAGGTTTTTTCCGTACATTCATTTGCATACAATTAAAAAAATATGAGGTGTAGATAAATTTTGTTTAAAAAGTTACAAAAGAAAATCTAAATTTTCTTCGCTATTGGTAGTAATATAAATATTTAAACCAAACGTAATAAAAAAATTAACACACCTTTTAAAAATTTAATGATAAATTTTTTTAAAAATAATTCCCAGATCGGCCACGAAAAAATAAAATTGAAAGAATTTTTTTTAAATAAAAAAATAATAATTTTTCTCTAAGCGCGGATTCTTAGATTTTTCTTGGCTAACTTACTCTTATTTGATAGAAAGCAACATAAAAAAACAATTCCAATGTCTCTACCGGAGAAATTACAAATATTTTTTAAATGTATTAACATTTTTTTAAATTGTTAAAATAAAAAAAATCCAAAATTTCTTTCAACCACTCGGGTTTCGGATTTTATTTTAAAAATTACTGGTATTTTATTAAAGGCAACACCACCAAAAATATAATCATAATATGTCCCTATCGGCAGACTGCTATTTACAAAATTTATTTAACTTTATCAAATTTGTTAGACTTTAAAAAAATTTAATTTTCCTCTAAACGCTCGGGTTTCGAATTTTATTTTACAAATTACTGGTAAATTATTAAGGACAAAACCTAAGAAAATGTCATCCTGATATGACCTTAACGGAAGACTGCTATTTAAAAAAATGTATTAAAATTTAAGAAATCGTTTAATATTTAAAAACATTTAATTTTTCTCTAAGCGCTCAATTCTTGAGTTTCACTTCACAGATTCCTTATTTTCGATGTTGGACAAGAGAAAAAAAATGTTTTATGTCAATTTTCCTACCGGGAGACTGCTATTTGAAAAAAATGTATTAAAATATAAAAAATTTGGTGAATGAAAAAAAATTATTATTTTCTTTCAAGCTTTCGGTTCCCAAATTTTATTTCACAAATTACTGATATTTTATTAAAGGCAACACTAACAAAAGTTTTATCACAATATCCCTACCGGAAAACTGCTATTTAAAAAATATCTTAATATATAATAAATTTATTAAGATTTAAACATGTATTAAAATATAAAAAAGATTAATATTTAAACATTTTAATTTTCTTTCAAATGCTCGGTTTCGAATTTTATTTTACAAATTCCTGGTAAATTATTAAGGGCAAAACCAACAAAAATGTCATCCTGATATGACCTTAACGGAAGACTGCTATTAAAAAAAATGTATTAAAATTTAAGAAATTGTTTAATATTTAAAAACATTTAATTTTTCTCTAAACGCTCAATTCTTGAGTTTCACTTCACAGATTCCTTATATTTGATGTCGGACAAGAGCAAAAAATGTTTTATGTTAATTTTCCTACCGGGAGACTGCTATTTGAAAAAATGTATTAAAATATAAAAAATTTGGTGAATTAAAAAAAAAGATTATTTTCTTTCAAGCTTTCGGTTCTCAAATTTTATTTCACAAATTATTGGTATTTTATCAAAGGCAACACCAACAAAAGTTTTATCACAATATCCCTACCGGAAAACTCTTATTTAAAAAATATCTCAATATTTATTAAATTTATTAAGATTTAAACATGTATTAAAATGTAAAAAAAGATTAATATTTAAACATTTTAATTTTCTTTCAAATGCTCGGTTCTCGGATTTTATTTTACAAATTACTGACTTTTTATGAAGGACAATACCAACCAAAATTTTATCCCAATGTCCCTGCCGAAAGACTGCTAATTCAACAAACAAATAAAAAATTTTAAAATGTGTTATAATTAAAAAATAAAATCTCATTTTGCTTCAAACGTTCCGTTCTCAGATTTTATTTCACAAGTTACTAGTATTTTATTGAGAGGAACATGAACCAAAGCTTCATCCCAATGCTCCTAACGGCAGACTGCTATTAAACAAAATTGATTAAAATTGAAAAAATGGTTTAATATTTTTTAACTTTTTTCAGATTGCTTATCCTTGATGTCGGACAACATCAAAAAACGTTTTATCCATGTTCTTTCCAGAAGACTTCTATTTAAAATAATGTATTAAATTTAAAAAAAAAAAACGTAAAATATTAAAAAATCTCATTTTCCTGTAAGCGCTCAATGCTGGGATTTTATTTCACAGATTACTTCTAGTCCATGTTGGACAGCAACAAAATAAATTTAATCCCAATATCCTTATCGGATGTCTGTCGCTTAAAAAAAAAATATTATATCAATGAAGATATTGGGATGAAATTTATTTTGCGGTTGTCCATCATCAAATGTTTTTAATCAGTGAAATAGAATCCGAGACGAAATCATTTAGGTCAAAATTAAAATTAAAAAAAAATGTATACAAGAAAACACGTATAGTTCTTACGGCGTGATTGTCGTACAACATATAAATTTATTATTAGAATTTATTGCTGATTGTTTCATGCGGGTTTGTTTACACTTTTGTTGTTGATGCCAAATAGCGGAGAAAGTATCGATTTTTTCCATGTTCTTTTTAAACTTTCTGTAAACAAAGTTTATATTTTCGTTTATAAACCTTGCGAAAGAAGAGCATGTCTCAAAAATATGAGATTCATTTTTCGATAGCAGCTCACTTTGTGCTACAAGGATACAATAGGAAAATCAATAATGATACAAACAATGAACCAACTCGTACTCGTATAATAATTTTGCATCAGAGGCTTCTTTAATTTTGCTGGCATTTGCATTCGTGTTGGCCTATTGATAAATGGAACAAGATAAGGAATAAACGACCTGGAGTGCTGCAAAATGGTTTCATTTTCACATTGTCACAGATAGGTGTACCTAAATGCATAGACGCACACATATATATATACAATATGCATGCATACATACATTTAAACATACATACATACATACATGCATACACATGCATACATACATACATACATGGATACATACATGCATACATACATACATACATCATATACATAGAGAGGGTTAGGCATAGCCGTTGAATCGATCGATTTGTAAGGAGCGCCAAGGCAAAACCAGAGATTCTCATTCCCATCAGAATTTTAGGATTTTCTGCCTGTATTGCCAAATCAAGTGTGCAGATACAATATACATACATAGCTGTACCATACGTGACAAAAATACCAACTTTTATTGCCACTTCGCACTCTTAAAGATTTTGAATCGGTTATAATGTTTAATTACAGTATCGCCGCTATCTACAAATAAGAAAAAGTGGACTAAATCTAAAAAGAAAATCCGATTTTTGAAAATAATTAGGCACCCACGAGCATATGGGTAATTCTCCAAAACTTTAAAATTGTTGTCAAAGACATTTTGAGAAATGAGCAGAAAAGCACATTGCTTCTTTGGATGTTCAAAATTATATAACTCGTTTAAAATCGTTTACTTGGTGCCACGGGCTAGAACAAATGTGAGGTCTGTCTGGATAGTATCCGACATTTTGATGTAACTTTGTATCTGGTGTGATTATATAATACAGGAAACAGAAAAAGGCATTTTTCAAGTCATCGCAGCTCATTCAGAAATTTCTGGCGATTCGCCAGAAATTGCAGAAAGACCTTGCACCATTTAAATAGCCCCATACAGACCTGAACTGACTCCCTGTGATTTCTGGTCGTTTCTCAAATTGAAGTATTCTTTAAAAGGGAAACGATTACCAGACGCAGAGGAAATAAAACAGAATGCGACGAAGCAGCTGTTAGCTGTTCCGAAAGGTGACTTTAACGTGTGCTTCCGAAAATGGGAGGATCGCTGGAAGACAGTTGCTTCCAAAAAAAGGAGGTGTTATCGGATACTTTTAGGATAGAGCTCGTATTTTCGAAATAAGTAAATCAGGAAAAAGCCAGTTTTTTTTTAATTTTAGACACAAGTTTCAAATAAAAAAGAAGTTTTTCCGTCGTCACTTATAAGTGCATTCATACAAATTTACAAACTTAAATAACTTCCAACGGCACAGTTCAATAATAACTAAATAAGTTTAAAAATCACTTCAATATTTCTGAATTAACACTATTTTTTCTATTCCCCTTTTCATCTATTTTTTTAAAGAATTTTTTTTCTGCTTTCAAGACACTTCCCCTGTTTCTCTTCTTTCCGTCTACTATTATATTTTTGGTCCAAAATTCATCTCGTTTGGTTAAAAGTTCTACTATTTTGTTGGAAATTAAATTATTTTGTTTAAAATGGAACTATTTTGTTTAAGATTCATCTCCTTGCTTAAAAATTTAACTATTCGATTTTTAGAATATTAATCTTTTGGGTTGAATATTGAACTCTTGTTGAAATTGTTTTTTAATTCATCCTTCTTTATTAAAAATGCAACTTTCTGTTTTCCTTTAATAATCCAACATATCTATATTTTTGTTTAAAATTCTACTTTTTAACAAATGCGTTTTTTTAAGATTCGTTATTTTAGTTGATAATTAATATTTTTTTGTTGAAAATTAAACTCTTTTGCTGGAAATTTCTCTTTTTGGCTTGAAAATTCAGCAAATTGGTAAAAAAAGTAAACTATTTGGTTGAAAATTTAACTATTTCGTAAAAAATTAACTTAATTATATTTTTGGGTTCAAAATTCAACAGTTTGGTAGATAATTTGCCTTATTGGCTCCAAAGTCAAAAATCTTATTGAAAATTGTTAAAAATTCGTATTTTTTGTTAGAACATTAATTTTCTGGTTTTAAAAATCTACTTTTTTAGAATCACCTCTTAGGTTGGAAATTAAACCCTCATAAGTTGAAAAATCAATTATTTGGTAGAAAATTGGGGTATTTTGTTGAAAATTCTTCTCTTTTTTGTAAATTTCCTTTTGTAGTTGAGAATTTAACCTTTTGATTTTAAAATTATTTTTTATTCATTGAGAAATTCATCTATTTGGCTGAGGAATCAAATATTTTGCTAAGATGTATTAATTTTTTTTCGTGAAATTCAACCGGTTGAAAAAACGTCTTTTGGTAGAAAATTCGTTTTTTATAGTAGACAATTCATATTTCTGGGCTGAAAAGAAACTTTTTTTTTATTAAAAATCCAAACAATTTTTCAACAAATTCTTGAAATTTTAACTACGTTGGTTAGAAATTATTTTCTTTTGTTGAAAATTCGTCTTTTTATGGTAGAAAGTCCACATTTTATGATAAAAAATTAATCTTTCTTGATTGAAAAAGAAACTTTTTTTTATTAAAAATTCAAACAAATTTTGAAAAAATACTTGAAATTTTAACTACGTTGGTTAAAAGAGATTTTCTTTTCTTGAAAATTCGCCTTTTTACATTGAAAATTCATCTGTTTTTCTAACAATTCTTTTTTTTTGTGAAAAATTTAAATATATTTGGTTGAAAATGGAATATATTTCGACTTGAAACCTTAAAAATTCCGATGATTTCAAAGATCAAAAGTGAAGATTTTAATAAACAATTTCTTCTAAATTAAAACAATTTAAAATATAGGGACGACTGAAAAATCCCGAAAAATAAAATTCATTGATAATAAAATTGCCGAAAAATAAAAATACCGAATTGGAAAATTCCCGAATAATAAAATTCTCGACAGAAAATTGCCGATTTATAAAATATCTGAATTGGAAAATTCCCGAATTTTAACAATTAGAATTTTTTATAAATATATTTTATTGATTACAAATACAACAATAAGACATTAGTTTCAAAAATTATTTTTAACATTTAAAATTTCGAAATTTATTTCTTGAATTTAAAATAGCAATAATTTTAAATAAAATATTTCTAGGTAACGCATGTTTTTTTAATGTTCACAGTATTTGAAAAAATCCAAAAACGTTCGCAAAAA
>NC_046666.1:889351-891008 GCF_010883055.1 Belonocnema kinseyi | reverse complement strand
GGAGGGTAGTCCGTTTAGCGTGCAATCGACTCGGGATACTTATAAGATACTTCCATGATTTTTTCAGATTTTTTGGTCCAAAAATAAATTAGGCCAAAAACCAGCCTTACCGACCCTCCCCCTTTTTAATCATTGACTAGAAATGTATTACGTTCCTATAATTTCACGAAGTAACTGTACCCTACATAGCTGTAATGACATCCTTTTTAAAGGATATTTCCAAAAATTGCGTCTTATTATTTTAAATTATAAAAATCTTTAAATCATAATAAAAAAAAAAATTCTCGAAGGCAATCAACTTTTTTTCGTGTAATTGAAGTGCTCTCGTTCATGAATTATTTATCTTCCTCGCCTGTGGGAAGATAAACAATAGAAGTGTCTCTTAAAATATATTCCTCATTGTATGCTGCTGAATACTGAATAATCAGAAATTAATTAGAAGATGAAGTCGGTTAATTAAAGGACTAATTAATTTCAATAAGTTGATTGCGCTACATAATTATAATGGTTTGAATGATGAAAGTATAAATAATTGGAATTATTAGTAGACTTTTTGAAAGTTTCTTCGACTTCCAACTACACTGCTCAACCGGTTCTGTTTAGGAAGCATTAGGATTATTTAAATTTATTTTCGCACCGCAAGGCTTTTTAGGAACAGTTAAATAGATACATCAGTTTGCAGATCTTTTGAGTGAATATATAATGAGAAGGTTTTATAAATAGGGGAACACTTATTTTTTTATCAGTGGAATTTTGAATTTTTATTACTTTTAACAGACAATTTGATAGTTTTTAATCATTCATAGTCTTCAAAAATAATTTTTAATTTCCGATCATTTACCGGTTTTCCCTATTCAAATTCTAATCATAATTTTTTTCGAAAAACTTTTTTTTTAATTCAGGTATACCTCAGAATTACAACTATTTTTCGAAAATTCTCTGCTCCAACTCAAAATTGTAATTCTTTTGAAAAATTCACTTTTTTCAAGTAAAATTGCGATTATTTAAAAAAATGCCCTGTTCAAAGTCCGAACTATAATAATTCTTTTTTTTAATTCAGAATTACAGACATCTCTTCCAAAATCGCCTGTTTTAAATCGTCATTATAATTTTGCTTTTAAAAAATCTATTGTTTCAAATCGGAATAATAATTTTTTTTCAAAAATTCTTCGTTGCAACACAAAATTGTAATTCTTTTAGAGAATTTCTTGAACACACTCAAAATTATCATTCGTTTTAAAAGTTCCTTGTTCCAAATCAGAGTCAGAATTCTTTTAGAAAATTTCCTTTTACAATTTCAGAATTACAGAAATCTCTTCCAAAATCTCCGGCTTTAAATCACATTCACAATATTCTTTTTAAAAAAGTCCCGTTTCAACTCAAAATTGTAATTCTTATAAAAAATTCCCCATTTTAAACTCCCCTGTTCCAAAAATCATAATGATAGTTTTTATATTTTTATTTTTAAATTTCTCTAAATCTTCCAGTCTTTAATTTAAAAAAAATATATATATATATTATTCACTATTTTGTAAGTCTTTGAAATTTAAAAATAGTCCATTGTTACTCCTCAAAATTACAGAACTTTTAATTTTTAATATTTAAAATTGAAGTGTTTAATTTTTAAAATAGACAATAGAAAAATATGTAAGTTTTA
>NC_046666.1:874796-889251 GCF_010883055.1 Belonocnema kinseyi | reverse complement strand
AATTTCAAATATTCAAAATTGAAGAATTTTACAGTGAAAATCACTAGAATTGAAGAATGTTTAATTTTTAATCTTAAAAATTGAAGTATTATGAAAAAAAAACGTTTAAAATTACACCATTTTCTATTCAATACATTAAATATTTTTTTAAATTTAAGAATTTTAAATCTGTAAAATGAAACTATTTAAAAAAAACGTTGATAATACAATTCTTGAAAATTAAATAATTTTCTATTCTATTGTTTCAAAATCAAAATTAAAGAGCTTTTAATTGTAAATTTTCAAATGCAAATCATCAAAGTTAAACTATTTCAAAGAAAAGAATGAAAAATTGCATATTTTTTTATGACAAAGTTAAACATGGAAGAGCCTTGAATTGAAAATATTAAAAGTTACAGAATTTGAAATTAAATTGCGTTAAAGTTCAACAACTTTCAATTGTAACTTTTGAAAATTTCAGAACTTTCAATTGGAACTGTTGAAAATTACAGAACTTTCAATTGTGAAACTTTAAAATTAAAGACTTTAATTTTTAAAATTGAATTCTTAAAAAAATATATATATTAAATTATCTGTTAACAATTATACAAATTAAATATTGAATAATACAATTAAAACAATTTTTTAATTTATATCCTCAAACTTAAATTATTTAAAAAGTTTAAAATATAAATCTTGAACATTGAATACTTTAAACTTCTGCTTTTTCAAAATTCAAAAATTTTCAATTGTACGTCTTCAAACTCGCAGAATTTAGGATTGTGAATCTTTAAAATCGCAGATTTTAAAACTGGATATCGCTAAAATTGAAAAATTCTAAATTACAAAACTTGAAACTTGTATAATTACAATACATTCTGGAAAAATGTAGTAATTGAAATTTTGCCTCGATTTTTTAATTTTAAATTTTGAGAAGTAAAATTTTTTTACAAATTCGCTTTTAAAAATTTGCAATTTAAAATTCTTCAATTGACTTTCGATTTTCAAAATCATCCAAATTTAAGAATTTTTATTCACACATCTTTCAAATTCAAGAATTTTCAATTGTAAATCTTTAAAATTAAAAAAATGTAAACTTAAAGTCGTTAAAATAAAACAAAATCCAATTATAAATATTGCAAAATTGAATTATTAAAAAAATAATTTTTAATTGCTGAATTTTCTATCATACAATTAAGCGTTGAAGAGTCTTTAATTGCAATTACTAAAAATTGAAGAACTTTCAATTACAAATCTTCAAAATTGAGGAATTTTCAATTGTAAATGTTGAAAATTGATTTATTCAAAAAAAAAGTTAAAATTGCATAATATTTTATCACAAAATTAAATGTTGAAAAATCTTGAATCACAAATATTAAAAATTGAATCATTTAAAATTACAATACGTTAAAAATCAACAACTTTGAACTATTACTCCGCAAAGCGGCAAATCTTTGAATTGTAAGTCTTTAAAATTGAAGAGATGTTAATCTAAAAATGGACAATTAAGAATTCCGCAAATTTGAAGTTCTACAATGAAAAATTCAGTAAATTGGATGATTTATAGTGGAAAATTTTTGAATTTGAAAGATGTAGAATGATGATAATTTAAAAAGTAGTGTTTGCAAAATTAAGAAAATTAATTTTAAAAATTCTTATTGAGCAATTTAACCCTGACAATAAAATTTGTAAAATTCTTTTGAGTGGACGCAGTCTTGAAGGTGAGTAGAGGACTATAACTATATCGCATAGGTTGCAGCTGTTATAAACTGTTGCTCAAATTCCAGTACTGGTATAGTAACAGCTGTTGGGTTAGCACCCCTGATCGTTAATTCGCCGCCCCACCAGCTGCCATTTCGAACGAGTGCAATTCTTCCCAGCGATCCGATTCCCATTCTCATTCACTCACACATTTGCACATTTAAAACCCATGTGCATTCGAAAATATCGCAAATTCTTTTACCCAATAAATCTTGCTTCAATTTATTTGGAAGCTTCTAATGTGTCCCCTAAGGGTTTACATTTTTCTTACACCTTCTCTATTCCTTTACACACCCCCTCCCAACACTTACTTGGTGGTGGAAGGGGGACCTACAGTTTAAGGTGGGTTCCGAACCACCAAGAGCAACAGCCTTAAGTACTTAAAAGAAAACCTTTTTCTCTAGAGGTACCGGTCCCACGACTCTCCAGAGATGAACAACTCCCTTGCTAGGCTAGTGTTCACCGCATGGGCCACCGAGACTCTTCCAGAGTGCGAGGCGGGGATCGAACCCCGCAAGCCGAAGGAGTGGGTCCAAAGCCTACGCTTTAGCCTCCACGACCATCGTCCCACTTTCGCTTCAATTTATTTTAAATCCAACTTTTTGAGAAAAGGATTCAACAAAAGAAAAAAATCAGACTTTTTTTAAAACCAATTTGCTTTTTGCGATTAAATTCTTGGATACGAGAAATGTGACAGAATGTGGAGAAAAAAACTACTTAAATTGTTGTACAATTTTAGTAGATTAACATTTTTTTAAAAAGAAAAAATACAAAATTCCCATTTTCTTTATTTTGAAGAGCCAAGGGATTATCTGACTCGTGCTGATTGAAGAAACACCTGTTCAAACTTTGCGGCCCAAAATGTGTTCTCCAAACAAAAAATTCTAGCATTAAATTCTTTAAATTTCTAAGATTTCAAGCAAAAATATAATGTATTCTCAACAAAATAGTTGAATTTTTAACAAATGAGATCTCATTTTCCACATACGAAAGTCGAATTTTTAATCCAATGTTCGAATTTTCAATAACAAATATTAAACTTATAGTTGCATTTTTAGGCAAAAACGGCGAATTTTTTAGAAAACAGTTGAATTTTCAAAGTGAAAAGTTAATTTTCAAACAAAAACGATGATGTTTCTTCCATAAAAAATATTTTTTTAATCCAAATGAACGAATTCTTAACAAAAGAGTTAAATTGTCGACCAAAAAGATTTTTAACAAAGTACTTAAATTTTTATCCAAATAGTTGAGATAGGTTGGAAATTAAACCTTCATTAGTTGAAAAATCAATTATTTAGTAAAAAATTCGGGTATTTTTTTGGAAATTCGTATTTTTTAAAATTTCGTTTTGTAGTTGAAAATTTAACTATTTGGTTTAAAATTATTTTTTATCAAGTGAGAAATCCAATCTATTTGGCTGAGGAATCAAATATTTTGTTAAAATTTATTAATTTTGTTTACGTTAAATTCAATTGGTTGAAAAAACGCACTTTTGGTACAAAATTCACATTTAAATGTTAGATTTTAACAAAATAGTTCCAATTTTCCACATTCAATTTTTTTTAAACAAAAACGATGATTTTTCTTCCATAAAAATTATTTTTTAATCCAAATGAATGAATTTTCAACAGAAGAATTTTCAGGCTGAAATGTTCATCTTATACTCATAAAGACGACATTTCGACAAAGAAAGATGATTTAGCTACTACAAAATAATAATTTTCTGTAAAAAAAGCTGAATTTTTTACCGAAAAGTTGCTTTTTCATCCAAAAAGATTAACTTTCTACTAGAAGACAAAATTTAAACAAAAAAAAAAGCATTTTGAAACAAGCAATTGCATTTTTTATCCAAGGAAAAATAACATTTTTAACAGAAGAGATGAATTTTCTACAAAACATTGGAATTTTCAACCAAATATTTAAAATTTTATCTAAAATTATGAATCTTCAACCAAAAATTTGAATTCTTAATAAGGAATGTATTGGTTAATATTTTAGAAAAAAGGATTTAAATTTAAAAAAGGAAACACTTGAATTCAACAAATAAAAATAACTTTTCAACGAAATAGTTGAATTTTCAATAAAAAAGGTCAATCTTCAACAAAATACGAGTATCTTCAACCAAATAATTGAATGTTCAGCTAGAAAAGATTGACGAAAAAAATTAATAATTACATTTTTGGTTAAAAAAGTAATTTTATAAAAAAGAAAAACAAATTTTCAACAAAATAATGGAACCCTCAACCAAATAGTTGCATTTTAATCCTTTGAGTACACACTGGGTCATATTGACCCTGTCACTGACTTTGAACAAAAATAGCGCTCACGCGTTTGAAAAAATTGCTGTACCATACAAATAATAACCGCTAAAAATATTAAAAATTAAAAAAGTTATGATTTTTTTCATAAGACTTAGTTTTTTGAAAAAATGTTTTTTTTGCGAATTTTTCAAAGTATATTAAAGATTTTAAATGGACTTGTAAATTACTTTACTATACTTGAAAGTATACCTCTAAATTTTGGTAAGTAAAAAGGTTGGGTAGTTGTGAAGTTATAGACAACCAAAAAATGAACAGGGTCAGTTAAACCCAGTGTATAGGAGAAGCTCGCAAAAATAGATTTGTAATCGAAGGGTTAACCAAAAAAGATCAAATTTCTACCCGAATGGCTCAAATTCAACCTAAGAAGAAGAATTTTCATCTAAAGAGATCAATTTTCAAAAAGAAAATTAACTTTTTTAACCAAAAAATATGAATTTTTAACTAAATAATTGAATTTTCAACTAAAGCGATCAATCTTCAACCAGAAAAGATGCATTCTTAATAAAGAATGTAATAGTTTATATTAAAAAAAAAGGATTGAAATAAAAAATAAAAATGTTTAGTTAAAAAAATTATTTTCTAACGACAAAAAACGAATTTTCAAGCAAACAGAATTTTTAACCAAAATATATGAAATTCTAAATTTAACCAAAAATAGTTAGCTTTTCTTATTGGCTTCTAATAATTCATTTCGCATTTAAGCGAAACCCCGAAAAAGGGGGGAAATTGGAAGTTTAAAAAAAAAGGGTGCTAACCCTATTGAAAGATAATCCGAACAGAAATTTAAAACAAAATTAAAATGTTTATTTTTTCTCGAAAACAGTTAGGATTTCAAACTTTTGTGAGGATTACAATTCAGCTTTTGGTTTTCAATAACAGTATATTTTTTCATACATTAATTTTGTATATTGTTTTTATCTACTTTGTATTGTTGAAATATTTTTTCTTCACAAATAGATGGCAAATGTTATTTACTTTATCCTAGGTCGTGAGTTAATTTGAATTTTTCTTCTTGCTTTATTTCTATTTACGAGTATGATTCTCCTACGCAGAATGAGATAATCTTCCAAACTGCATACGTATTTTCCACCCACATCCTATAATTTTTATATTGCAGATGTGTCAGAAATTGGTGTCAATGCCATTTTGTTTACTGGCGATTTTAAAAAACAAAATTCGAAATTACTTTTTATTTATTTAGATTTTTAAAATTTAAATTGGTAATTTAAAAAAATGCATTTTTCAATGCTTTTAAATTAATATTGTTTAAAAATCAATACTGGCAAATTTAAATAATTTATATTTTTAACATTTAAATTGATAATTTGAAAAATACTAAAAATACATTTTTCAATGCTTTTAAATTAATATTGTTTAACAATCAACACTTGCAAATTTAAATAATTTACATAATAGCTCTTTTAATTCCAAGGCTTTGTATATTATACCTGTTCAAAAATTGTGAGTCTCAATGCATTTTAATTTAAATTGTCATAATCTCAATCCCTTCAAATTCAAATTAAAGAAGTTGAATTTTCAAACAAAATTTAATCTTCAACCGGAATAGTTGAATTTTTAACAAAAAAAGAAATGTTTTCAACAAAGAAGATTAATTTTTCAGTAAAAAGACGAATGCGTACATTCCCAACTTAGAGAGATAAACTTACAACCAAAAATTAAATAGTTAAATTTTCGGTTAAAAAACTAATTTTTAATCTAGGAGATGAATTTTTAACTAACAAAAAACCACAAATTTTCATTAAAATAGTTAATTTTTCAGTTTAAAAAATTAATTTTCAACAACAAAAAAAAAGATTTTCAAAAAAGTGTTCAACTTTGAACAAAGTTTTGAATTTGCACAACAAAAGAAACAAATTACAACCAAAAAGATAATAAAAAATACGACTTTTAAATCAAATAAATGTATTTTTAACAAAAAAAGAAAAATTGTTCATCAAAAACAAAATAGTTAAATTTTCAGTCAAAAAAACTAATTTTCAATCTAGAAGATAAATTTTCAGCAACAAAAAATACAAATTTTTCTTAAAATATTTCATTTTTCAGGTTAGAAAACTAATTTTCAACAACAAAAAAAGAATTTTCAATAAAAGAGCCGAATTTTAAATTTAAATTTAACCAACAAAATTATTTTTGTAACAAAAGTGTTCAACTTTTAAACAAGTGTTAAATTTTCAATTAAAAAAAAATGTCAACCAAACAGATAATAGAAAAGACGACGTTTAAATAAAATAAATGTATTTTTAACAAAAAAAGAAAAAAATTTCATCAAAAACAAAATAGTTAAATTTTCAGTAAAAAAAAAAAACTAATTTTCAATCTAGGAGATAAATTTTCAGCAACAAAAAAATACAAATTTTTTTTAAAGTATTTCATTTTTCAGTTTAGAACACTAATTTTCAACAACAAAAAAAGAATTTTCAACAATAGGGTCGAATTTTAAATTTAACCAACAAAATTATTTTTTTAATAAAAGTGTTCAACTTTTCACCAAGTGTTAAATTTTCAATTAAAAAAAAATTCAACCAAATGATAATAGAAAAGACGACTTTAAATAAAATAAGTGTATTTTTAACAAAAAAAAGAAAAAATTTTCACAAAAACAAAATAGTTAAATTTTCAGTAAAAAAAAAACTAATTTTCAATCTAAGAGATAAATTTTCAGCAACAAAAAATACAAATTTTTCTTAAAATATTTCATTTTTCAGTTTAGAAAACTAATTTTCAACAACAAAAAAAGAATTTTCAATAAAAGAGCCGAATTTTAAATTTAAATTTAACCAACAAAATTATTTTTGTTACAAAAGTGTTCAACTTTTAAACAAGTGTTAAATTTTCAATTAAAAAAAAATGTCAACCAAAAAGATAATAGAAAAGACGACGTTTAAATAAAATAAATGTATTTTTAACAAAAAAAGACAAAATTTTCATCAAAAACAAAATAGTTAAATTTTCAGTAAAAAAAAAACTAATTTTCAATCTAGGAGATAAATTTTCAGCAACAAAAAATACAAATTTTTCTTAAAATATTTCATTTTTCAGTTTAGAACACTAATTTTCAACAACAAAAAAAGAATTTTCAACAATAGGGTCGAATTTTAAATTTAACCAACAAAATTATTTTTTTAATAAAAGTGTTTAACTTTTCACCAAGTGTTAAATTTTCAATTAAAAAAAAAATTCAAATTTTTATTAAAATAGTTTATTTTGCAGTTTAAAAAACTAATTTTCAACAACAACAAAAAAAGAATTTTCAACTAAAGAGACGAATTTTAAATATAAATTTAACAAAAGAAATTAATTTTTTAACAAAAGTTTTCAACTTTTAACCAAGTGTTAGATATTCAAAAAAAAAGAATTTTCAACCAAAAAGATTAATTACCTACCAAAAAAGACAAATTTTTAATAAGACACATAAATTCTGAACTAAAAAAGATAAATTTTCAAACCAAAATTAAATATATAAAGTTTCAGTTAAAAAAACTAATTTTGAACCGAAGAGATGAAGTTTCGACTAAACTGATTGGACTAATGTAACCAACTAAATTTCTGGATTAAATAAAATCAATTAAAATAGAAAAAAATGAATTTTCAAGAAGAAAATTAAGTCTTTAACCAAAGAGATTGACCAAAAATAATTATTTAAACAAATGATTATCATTTAGAACTACCTTCTTCTATAGAAATGCTACATAGATGTGGGTTTTTAAATGAAATATCCTATTTTTTGTCCACTTTTCAGTTAAAGCGAGGTAATAATTAATGCAACTTCTAAAAAATAATTGTTTTAACAAATTAATATCGTTATTCATTTAAATAAAAAAGCTCTCAGTAACTATTTATAGAAAAATTTATATTTAATATTATCTATATAGAAAATTTAAAGAATATTTCAAATATCTGTATTATTTTAGAAAAATATATTCACAAAAGAGAAATAGATTTTTCAAAAAACGATTGTCTCTAATGTTTATTTTTTATTTACTCATAACTAAAAAAAAAACAAAGCAAAGTAAAATTTTGTTAGAAAAAACCTATTTTTCTAGGAATTGTTTGAGAAAATTAATAAACAACATTAAATTGCTTAAACTGTTATGATTGTTATCTAAGAGAATATTGACATAAATAATAATAAATATGTTAAAAAATTGTCTGTTAAATTTCATTGATCGTTTCCTTGCTCTAAATAAAAAGTTAAAAATAAATGGAAAAATTATGAAAAAGCGTCTTTCTACATCTATTTTAAGATAGAAATGCTAAAAACAATAATAAATTATTTAAACAATTTATGAAACAATATAATTATCAGAAGAAAGTAGATTTTTATATATTACAAACAATTTGCATTAAAAAATCGCCATTAAAAAATACGGAAGACTACCAAAATTTTTTTTTCAAACAGATAATTTTCGAAACTTGAATTTTTTTAAATCATAATTCTGGTTTAAAAATGAGATAAACTATGTACAGAGTCAATTAAAGAACTCTATGTGAGTGATCGTATAAAGCTAATGGAGCAATTATAGGCCAAGAAATTGATTAAGACTCTTGTCTATAATACTGCTACACTCCCAATGCTTCGTTACGCTTGTTGAATCATTTTTAAAACTTTTTTTCAATTTATTTTTTTTTGCAATAATATCTAAAAATATAAAGTAACATATTTAGCATTTTCAACAATATTATTTTTTTTACTAACAAAAAAAAATACCGAACTAATTTCATCTGCGCTCATAAAACACAAATAATTATATTAATAACAAATTAAATTATAATAAACAATTTCTTGACTGAGCTTCTTAACTGTTGAAAACATTATTTTTCAATATAAAATTTGTTTAATTAATTGTGAGATCGATATATTGTAACGACTAATCACCATTCGTCAACAATTTATATTGTTATAAAATAAAAAAAATTTGGAAAAATAACCTTTAATGTTGAACGCATCTTGTGAACCAAAAATCATTGAATGAAATAAAAATGGGTAGTTTAAAAAAAGCTTGCGGATTAAAAAATAAAGATACAAGTTGAGGCAAAATGATATAAATAGTTGACTGAGTCATGTTGAATCATGCTATCATTCTCATCAAGAATACCATTTTTTTCAATAGTAATCATTCCTATTCGATTTTACAAATTGCGAAAAGGCATTATTAGTTCATTTTTCTTTCTTTTAATTTAATCATTTCCTTTAATTATTTCGATAAATTGTTTATTAAATAAAGTACAATAATAAAATATTGTTTGTAAATATTACTCAACTTGAAAAATATTTAAAACTATAAATTTAAGTATCTATAGAAGTCTACAGTTAACTTTTGGTAAAAAAATATTGATTAGGGTTTTATTTCTATAACAATGAGAAAAAGTCGAACGATTTTCTCCTGCCTGAGTTGAAAAATCGTAATAACGATGCCAGTGCACTGAAATATACACGACCTGCTTCCGGCTGGCGATGACTAAATGGATATAATTAAGTCAATATGCTCAGTCTGCATTCGTTTTTTTTCGGCGAATTCAAGTCCTTGTATCTCGAAATAAATTCTGAAGAAGATATTCTTCAAATTAAAAAGATACGAGTACGCTTCAAAGTGTTTAGAAATTTAAAAATACATAATTAAATTTGATTGATTTTAATTAATTATTAATATTTCAATGCTTTAAATATCAATACCATCCTATCAAACTTTTTATCTCATCTCATCCTATCTCTTCATAATTGAAATCGTTAAACTCCTCAAATTTGGTAAATTCCTAACTAATTCCACTTTTGTTCCTTCCAACTCTCATCCCAAAACACTCAATCCCATCGCTTCTAAATAAAAATGGTTTAACTATTAATATTTTTTAAACTACCATCCCATTAAACTCTCATCACAAACCTCTACATCCCATCGCTTCAAAATTGAAATTCTTTAACTATAAATATTTTTTAAATTACCATCCCATCTAACTCTTATCCCAAACCATCCTATTCCATCCAATTTCATTCCGAACCAAACCATCCCATCGCCTCCAAAATGATATTCTTTGAACATTAATATTTTTTAAACAACCATCCTATCCAACTCTTATCCCAAACCACCTCATTCCTTCCAACTCTCATTCCGAACCACTCCATCCCTTCCAAATTGAAATTCTTCAACTATCAATATTTTGTAAACTACTATCCCATCCAACTCTTATCCTAAAGCAACCCATCTCATCCAATTCTTATCCCAAACCAGCCGATCTCATTCAACTCTCATCCCAAACCACCCAATCCCATTACTTACAAATAAAAATGGTTTAACGATTAATATTTTGTAAACCACTATCCCATCAAACTCTCATCCCATACCATCCAATTTCCATCCCAAACCACCCCATCGCTTACAAACTGAAATTCTTTAACTATCAATATTTTTTAAACTACCATCTCATCTCATACCACCCATCCCATCGCTTCCATAATCGAAATTCTTTAACAATCAATATTTTTCAAACTACCATCTCATCCAATTTTTATCCCAAACCATCCCATCCAACTCTCATCCCAAACCACCCTATCCCATTGCTTCCAAACAAAAATGGTTTAACTATTAATACTTTGCAAACTACCATCCCATTAAACTCTCATCCCATACCATCAAACTCTCATCCCAAACTAACCGATCGCTTACAAACTGAAATTCTTTAACTATCAATATTTGTTAAACTAACATCTCATCCAATTTTCATTCCAAAGCACCCCATCCAATCCAACTTTCATCCCAAACCCCTACATCTCATCGCTTCCCAATTGAAATTCTTTAACTATCAATATTTTGTAAACTACCATCCTATCTAACTCTTATCCAAAACCAAATCAACCCATCTCATCCAACTCTCATCCCAAACCACCCCATCCCATTGCTTACAAATGAAAAAAGTTTAACTATTAATATTTTGTAATCTACTATCCCATACCATACATCTCTCATCCCAAACCACCCCATCCTATCGCTTACAAAATAAAAATTCTTTAACTACCAATGATTTGTAAACTACCATCCCGTCCAACTCTCATCCTAAGCCACCGCATTCCATACAATTTTCCTTCCGAACCATCCCCTACCATCGCTTACAAATTGAAATTCTTTAACCATAAATATTTTGTAAACTCCAATCGCATCCAACTCTCCTCCTAAATTATCCCTTTCAACTTTCCTTCCAAACCATCCCCTCCCATCGCTTCCAAACTGAAATAATTTAACCATAAATATTTTGTAAACTACCATCCCATATTATCCCATACCATCCATCTCACATCCCAAACCACCCCATACTATCGCTTACAAAATAAAAATTCTTTAACTACCAATGATTTGTAAACTACCATCCCGTCCAACTCTCATCCTAAGCCACCGCATTCCATACAATTTTCCTTCCGAACCATCCCCTACCATCGCTTAAAAATTGAAATTCTTTAACCATAAATATTTTGTAAACTCCAATCGCATCCAACTCTCCTCCTAAATTATCCCTTTCAACTTTCCTTCCAAACCATCCCCTCCCATCGCTTCCAAACTGAAATAATTTAACTATAAATATTTTGTAAACTACCATCCCATATTATCCCATACCATCCATCTCTCATCCCAAACCACCCCATCCTATCGCTTCCAAATTGAAATTCTTTAACCATAAATATTTCGTAAACTCCAATCGCATCCAACTCTCCTCCCAAATCATCCCTTTCAACTTTCCTTCCGAACCATCCCCTCCCATCGCTTCCAAACTGAACTTCTTTAACTATTAATATTTTGTAAACTACCATCCCATCCAACTCTCGTCCCAAGCCACCCCATCCCATTCAAATCTTATCTAGAGCCACACAATCCTATCTCTTACAAATTGAAATTCCTTAACTATCAATATTTTTTAAAGTCCCATCCCATCACACTCCATAACATCACTTCCCAATTCCAATTTTTTATCTATAAATATTGCGCAAACTACATTCATTTAAATCTTTGGAATTTAAATTCTTGGAAAATAAAAACGCTCAAACTATAACTCTTTTCAAAATTAATAATAATCTCACTTTCTAATATTAGATTTCGAACCTTCAAATTAAAATCACTTCGAATTTAAAATTTATTGATTATAAATCTTTTCAAATTGCATCCGCTAACCTTCCAAAGATCTAAAATTAGCGCTCCTCTAATTTTGGAAAATAAAATTGACTTGAACGGTAGACAATTAAAATTCTGCTGTGTCTATAGTCTTGATTAAATGGGCGAGTTCAAAAGGGGTAGTCTTTCCGAAAATCAAATAATAAGAATAATAAAATAAAAGTATTTATATTAATTTATATATAATTTATAGCTTAAAAATTAGATTCAATAAACCTAATCTAATACCCCAAATACTTAAAATCCCACTGATTTAAGAATAATTTTATACATTTCTAGTTGAAATTAAAAACATAAATAAAATGGAAAAAGTACTGACCTTTATGATTCAAGAGGCCGCAAAAGCGACCGAGGTTGGTTGAGATCTTTTCCTGGAAATGTCGAGGAAAACCCACTTTTTAAGTAGTCACGGGAAATATATTAATTTTAATCACTCTCTGATCATAGTGACGACGAAAAAATTAAATTCCTGGACACATTAAAGTTGGAATGATTCACTTAATCCTCGTAATCGAAGGTCTGGCCCTAGCTCACTTGATTTTCAATGAAACTACGATACGGACAAGTTTGAAAGTACTGCAAACAACAGGTAAAAAGATTTGAGATTATGTTTCACCTGACGACAGAGAGCGTACGAACACGTACAACGGACTACTGAGTACTGACGTTGTCTGCCACTACCAGTCTCACATCAGTCTGCCAGTGTTGTGGTCAGCGAGCACACTCCGGTTACCATGGTTGCTCCCAGGTGGAGGGGGAACGTCTCACCCTCCTTTTTTATATCGAATAATCGGAAAACCCTTATTTTTATTAAAATTCATCAATTGCGTTATAAAAGGAAACGAGTGAAAAATCCCAAAAAATAAAATTCCTGACGCTATAAAATTCCCGAATAATATAATAATACACTGGAGTTTCGGTTGAGGCACGGTTTCGGGCACGACTTGACTTGGCCTTGACAATGAATTGAGCCAGTCCGAACGTAACAACCAGCGCCGTGTGAACCAGGCCCTAATATTACGCAATATATGCACGTGAGAACCCGCGTCTACCCCTTTAACCCACGCTCCTGACGTTTCACGCTTGATTGAACACCCTCTCTCATCCTCGAGGAATCGCAACGCCATTGTATTATCGAATTCGAAAATTTCCGAACAATTGATAATACTACCGAATTGGAAGACTAACGAACAGTTAATAATATTACCGAATTTTTAAATTCCCGAACAGTTAATATTATTACCGAATTGGAAAATTCCCTGACAGTTAATAATATTACCGAATTGGAAAATTCCCGAACAGTTTATAATATTACTGAATTGGAAAATTCTCAAATAATGAAATTCCCGACCCGTTTATAATATTACCAAATTAGAAAATTCTAGAAATGTTTTTAGTAATGCTGAAATATAAAATTCCTGAATTATGAAATTCCCAAAATGTTCATAATATCGCTGAAATAGAATATTCTCGAATAATAAAATTCCCACACAGTTTATAATATAACTGAATTAGAAAAGTACCGAATAATGAAATTCTCGAACAGTTTATAATATTACATATTAGAAAATTCCAGAAATTTCTTTAATATTACCGAAATAGAAAATTCCCGAATAATGAAATTCCCGAACCGTTTATAATATTACCGAATTAGAAAAATCCCGAGACGTGTATAATATTACCGAATTAGGAATTCCCGAAATGCTTATAATATTACCGAATTAGAAAATTTCCGAACCGTTTATAATATTACCGAATTAGAAATTTCCAAAATGCTTATAATATTACCAAATTAGAAAATTCCCGATATGTTTTTAATAGTACCGAAATATAATATTACCGAATTAGAAAATTCCCGAACCAATTATATAATATTACCGAATTAGAAATTCCCAAAATGCTTATAATATTACTGAAATAGAAAATTCCCGAAAAATGAAATTCCCGAACCGTTTATAATATTACTGAATTGAAAAATTCCCGAACCAATTATATAATATTACCGAATTAGAAATTCTCAAAATGCTTATAATGTTACCGAAATAGAAAATTCCCGAAAAATGAAATTCCCGAACCGTTTATAATATTACCGAATTAGAAAATTCCCGAATTATAAAATTCTAGAACCGTTTATAATATTACCAAATTAAAAAATTCCCGAAATGTTTTTAATAATACCGAAATATAAAATTCCCGAACCGTTTATAATATTACCGA
>NC_046666.1:867072-874696 GCF_010883055.1 Belonocnema kinseyi | reverse complement strand
TCTCAAAATGCTTATAATATTACCGAAATAGAAAATTCCCGAAAAATGAAATTCCCGAACCGTTTATAATATTACCGAATTGGAAAATTCCCGAACCAATTACATAATATTACCGAATTAGTAATTCCCAAAATGCTTATAATATTACCGAAATAGAAAATTCCCGAATAATGAAATTCCCGAACCGTTTATAATATTTCCGAATTAGAAAATTCCCGAATAATGAAATTCTAGAACCGTTTATAATATTACCAAATTAAAAAATTCCCGAAATGTTTTTAATAATACCGAAATATAAAATTCCCGAACCGTTTATAATATTACCGAATTAGAAAATCCACGAACCAATTATATAATATTACCGAATTAGAAATTCTCAAAATGCTTATAATATTACCGAAATAGAAAATTCCCGAAAAATGAAATTCCCGAACCGTTTATAAAATTACCGAATTGGAAAATTCCCGAACCAATTATATAATATTACCGAATTAGAAATTCTCAAAATGCTTATAATATTACCGAAATAGAAAATTCCCGAACCGTTTATAATATTACCGAATTGGAAAATTCCCGAACCAATTATATAATATTACCGAATTAGTAATTCGCAAAATGCTTATAATATTACCGAAATAGAAAATTCCCGAATAATGAAATTCCCGAACCGTTTATAATATTACCGAATTGGAAATTCCCGAGATGCTTATAATATTACCGAGATAGATAATTCCCAGACCGCTTATAATATTACCGAATTAGAAAATTCCCGAACCGTTTATAATATTACCGTATTAGAAATTCCCGAAATGCTTACAATATTACTGAAATAGAAAATTCCCGAATAATGAAAATCCCGAACAGTTTATAATATTACCGAAATGTTTATAATATTACCGAAATATAAAATTCCCGAATAATGAAATTCCCGAACCGTGTATAATATTACCGAATTAGAAAATTCCCGAACCAATTATATAATATTATCGAATTAGAAATTCCCGAAATGTTTATAATGTTACGGAAATAGAAAATTCCCGAATGATGAAATTCCCGAACCGGTCATAATATTTCCGAATTAGAAAATTTCAGAATAATGAAATTCTCGAACAGTCTATAATATAACCAAATTTGAAAATTCCCGAAATGTTTTTAATAGTACCGAAATATAATATTACCGAAATAGAAAATTCACGAATAATGAAATTTCCGAACCGTTCATAATATTAACGAAACAGAAAATTGCCGAAAAATGAAATTCCTGAACCGTTTATAATATTACCGTATTAGAAATTCTCAAAATGCTTATAATATACCAAATTAGAAATTCCCGAAAAGTTGAGAATATTACCGAATTTGAAAATTCCCGAAATGCTTATAATATTACTGAATTGGATTAAAATTCCCGAACAGTTTATAAATACTACCGAATTAGAAAATCCTCGCATAATGAAAATTCCGAATACTTAGAATATTACTGAATTTGAAAATTCCCGAATTAGAGAATTTCCGCACAGTTTGTAATATTACCGAATTGGAAAATTCCCGAAATGTTTATAATATTATTGAATTGGAACATTTCCGACAGATGATTGCCAAATTATAAAATATCCAAAAATTTCCAAATTTAAAGAATTAACATTTTTTATTACATTGAAACTCTTTAATAGCCCTCCCTTCTATAGCTCTTCCGAGAATTGACGCCGCGCCACTGTTAGGTGTAACAGGAGCTGCGCGGGGTGCACGGGATTTGCGGTTGTCACTCAGGCGATCACTCAGACGTGAACAAACAAAAGCGAAGAGGGCTATAACGAGTTAGTTCCTACCCACTGTCATCCCCAAAATCGGCACTATAGAAGAGTTCACTGCATGATTGAATAAGAAAATTTCGCAAGAAATATATTTTTTCAAATATTGTTATTTTTAATTATAACAATCATTTTAGAAACTTTGAACATTTATAAATTTTTGTTGATAAAAAGATTTTATTATTGCATTTTTAATAAATAAATAATATTCACTTTTTTATGTTTAAGTATTTAAATTCGGGAAATTTATAGTTAGGATATTTGACAATTCGGCATTTTCTGTCAGGAATTTTATTATTCGCGAATCAAAAATATTATACATATAATGCCGTGACATTAATTTTTCGGGATTGGGATATTTAGGATATTTAGAGGGATCTGCAAACCCTATGAAAGTAGCTTCAAACAATAATAAATTGTTTTAAAAAACCAGCATCATCATTTGCGGGCTACTCACGCGTGTAGTTTTTCGATTTTAAGGGAAAAGAAATTTTTAATAAAAATACATATTTCGAATCAGTATTAATTTTTTAAGTTTATTTTTATATTTGTTTTAAAGGTTATATAAATATGATTTTCCTAAGATTCTTTAGAAAATACAAAAAGATTTTTAAAGATTTCAGATACGGTTTCAAATCAAATATTCAACATACAAATTAATGTTTTACCAAAAGGTTAACATTAATTACCCGCCTAAATATATGAATTTTCAACAATTAAGTTATTTTTTATCCAAACAATGGAATTCTCAATTAAACACTTATTAATCTTCGACAAGTTTAAAAAAAAAATAAATTAAATCAACTATGAACCAAGCCAAATAATCTTCCACCAAATTCCTCAATTTTCTAACCAGAAAAAAAAACAATAAAAAATGGAATTTCAAATTTAAAAATATGAATTTTCAACAATTAAATTCATTTTAATGCAAAAAAGTGGAATTTTTAACTAAACTTATTAATCTTCAAAAAAGAATAATGAATTTTTAATAAAGTGATTCAACTTTCAGCCAAGAAGAAGAATTTCTCACCAAATTGCTAAATTTTCAAGCCAAACGGAACAATTAAATAGATGCATTTTCCATCAAGTTGTTGCATTTTCTAGCAAAAAAGACCAACTTTCACCCAAAAAAAAGTTGAATTACTAATCTAAAAATATGATGTTTAAACAAATGAGTTCCATTTCAACAAAAAATGGAATTTTCAACTAAACTGATAAATTGTAACAAAAAAAAAACAATTTTTAATGAAGCAAATCAACTTTAAACCAAAGTTTTGAATTTTCCACTAAATTGTTGCATTTCCTAGCCAAGAAGTCCTAAAAAAATGAATTTTTAATAAAGTAATTCAACTTTAAAATAGTTATATTCTCAAGCCAAAAAGACCAATTTCCAACAAAAAAAGTTGAATTTCCAACCTAAAAATAGGAATTGTCCGCAAATGAGTTCGTTTTTAACCAAACAATGGAATTTTAAACTAAACGGATGAATCTTAAATCAAGAAAAAATGCATTTTTAATCAAGTAATTCAACTTTGAATCAAATACTTGAATTTTCAAGCCTAAGAGACGAATTTTGTAGGTCAAAAAGACGAATTTTATACGAAACAGTTGAATTTTCAACTCTTAATTAAGAATTTTTTTCAAAAAAGCTACTTTTCTACCAACCAGATAAATTTTCAATTAAAATTATGAATCTTTAACCAAAAAAATTAATTCTTAATAAGGTATATCAACAAAGGAGTCGAATTTTCAACCCAGAATTAAGAATTAAAAAAAGTTTATTACATCTTTCTTGTATAAAAATACAACTGCTTGTTTGAAAATAAAACTATTTTGTTAAAAAGTCATACATTTTGATTGAAAATTGTACTGGTTTTTCGAAAAATTAACTTATTTGTAGAAAATTTACTTTTTGTTTGAAATTTATATTTTGGTGTTGAAAAATGGACTGAAATCTTTTCTGGATGAAATTTCAATCTATTCAAACAAAAATTTGTCATTTTTAAATTAAATTTCATCTGTTTTAGTACAAATTTCAACATTCTTGGATAAAAATGCAACTGCCAGGTAAAGAATTCAACTATTTGGTTAAAAATTCATCATTTTTGACTAATTTTTATAAAATTTATAATTTGATTAACATAATTTTTTCGTTTTCGGACCATTTACTGAAGGATTTCGAGAAAAAAAGGTACTTGCACTCTGCATAGTATCCGGTTTTTGTAGAAAATAAGGGATCTTTGGGAAGTTAGGGATTCACATGAGGAGGCAATGCAATGCTGCCAACCCTACGACGTAAAAAAACTGCACTGGTAAGTCTGATTTCGATTTCCAAAGATGGCCGACCAAATGTTCAGCTCCTAGGCCGTCTTACTGTACGTCGTTTTTAGTTATATTAAATTTCTTTTTAATTTATTAATTTATTTTAAACAAAGAAATGTATTTTCTATTATAAAAGATAGTTTTTTTAAACAAAATACTTAATTTTTCAACAAAATAATTAAAATTCTCAAATAACAGTTGAATTTGAATCCAGAAAAGAGAAATTCTCAACAAAAAAGTGTGGTAATTTATATTTAAAAAAAAACAGAATTTCAAAACCAAAAAGACGCATTTTCGACAAATTAAGATTTTTCCCTCAAGAAAGAAATAAACAAAATAAAATTTTACTTTTCAGCAAAAAATTAATTTTTTACGAAAGCAATAAATTTTTACCCAAAAAAATGAACTAAAAAAAAGATAAATCTTTAAAAAAATAAATAATAATTTAAAACAAAATAGTTGAATACAAAAGCAACGGAGAATCATTTTTAACCAAAAAGTGACGATTTTAATTTTTTTTAATTCTACTAAAGATAAATTTTTAAACCAAAAAGATAAATTTTCAAAGAAAAGTAGTTAAATTTTCTGTTAAGAAAGGTTTTGGTTTAGTTTTCACGATCAAAATATAATTTTTTTGAACAAGAAATAAGTTTCTACGAAACAAATTACATTTTTAATCCAAAAAGACGTATTTTTAACCTAAACAAATTACTTTTTAACAACTTTGTTTAATTCTTTACAAAATAGTTACCTGTTTATAAAAAAATTGCTCTTTAAACAGATGATTTTTTTGTTAAACCAAATAAATTCATTTTCAAAACAAACAAAAATAGTTGAATTTTCATCCGAAAAAGATTCCAGTTAATTTTTCAAGCTAAAAATATGAATTTTCAACAAAAAATAAGTTTCCACAAAAAGAAATCAATTTGCAATCCAAAAAGAAGAATTTTTTAAACAAAAAGTATGACTTTTTAACAAAATAGTTTAATTTGCAACCAAACTACTGAATTTTTATCCAAGAAATATCAAATTACTCTTAAAAAAGATGAATTTTTAATTTAAACAAATTTTGTTTTAAGATAGTGGAATTTTCATTCAGAAACGATTTTATTGATATTTTCAATACCAAACTATTACATTTAAACAAGTAATTTTTCAACGAAATAGTTGAATTTTCAACAACAACGCAGAAATTTCAATAAAAAAAAAGTATGGCTTTCACAAAATTTTTGGATTTTTAACCAAAAGACAATATTTCAAAAAAATAGTTGAATTTTCAAACGAGCAGTTGCATTTTTATTTTTAAAAAAACGAAATTTCTTTTGAAAAGATGAATAAAAAAAAACTTAAAAATGAGTTAAATTTTCATCCAAAAAAAATTCCAGTTCACTTTCCAACACCAAAATAAGAATTGTAAACAATAAGTTAATTTTCTGCTAAATAGTCGAATTTTTAACAAAAATTATGGCTTTTGAACGAGATTGTTATATTTTCAACAAAACTGTTGCATTTTTGTCCAAGCAAAATAAAAACTCTACTAAATCATGTGAATTTTCAAATCAAAATGATAAATTTTCAAATAAAGAGTTAAATTTACATCCAAAAATATTTCAGTTGACTTTTCAACACGAAAATCCGAATTTTAAATAAAGAGTAAATTTTCTAGAAAACAGTTGAATTTTCAAAAAAACAGTTATATTTTTATCCAAGAGAGACGCAATACTTCTACTAAAAAAGATGAATTTTTAAATCAAAGACAGATTTTCAGAAAAGGGTTTTCATCCAAAAAAGGTTTCAAGTTTTCTGTGAACGGACTATAAAAAGAAGAAATTTGTCTTTTCAATAAACCATTTTCTTTAATATTATTTATTTATATTATTATTTCGCTGAAATTCTGCCCTGAAATTTTACCTGAAACTTAAATAAAATTTGTATTATTGCTATATCAAATAATTAGAATTCGAACAATGTTTTTATCACAACAGGTATTTCATTTTTTTTAGATTTTTTATGCAATAAACCCATTTTCGGAAAAATTCTGGTTTTATAGTTATGTATTGCCAGCCTTCAATTAATATTTTTAACTCAAAATATAACTATTCTGTTTCTTTTTGAAAACGGATATTTTTAATTGAAGATTGATATTTTCTATTTAAAAATTCAACTATTTTGTTAAAAATGCACATGTTTGGTTAAAAATTAGTTCTTTGATGGACAAATAATATTTTTAGCCAAAGTATAACTATTCCATTTTTCGTTGAAAATTGATATTCTTTATTGAAAATTGATATTTGCTATTTGAAAATTCAACTATTTTGTTATAAATGCATATATTTTGTTAAAGACTAGTTCTTCTTCGGTGGAAAAATAACATATTTAGCCAAAAAAATAACTATTTCATTTTTCGTTATAAATTGATATTTTTTAGTGAAAATTGTTTTTTTTTCCATTTCAAAAGACAACTATATTGTTTTTCGTTGAAAACGGGGGCTTTTAATTGAAAAATGATCTTTTATATTTGAAAATTCAACTATTTTGTTATAACTATATATATTTGTTTGAAAATTGGTTCTTCGTTGGTGGAAAAATATCAATTTTCAATAAAAAATATCAATTTGTAACAAAAAAAACTTATTTTTTTGGCTAAAAATATTATTTTTCTACCGAAGAACTCATTTATAACAAAAAAGTGTATTTTTAACAAAAAATTGGATTTATAAATAGAAAAGATCAATTTTCAATTAAATATATCCATTTTCAACGAAAAATGGAATAGTTCTTTTTTTGGCTAAAAATATTATTTGTCCACCGAAGAACTAATTTTTAACAAAATAGTTGAATTTTCCAATAAAAAATATCAATTTTCCAATAGAAAACATCAATTTTCACTCAAAAATATCAATTTTTAAGGAAAAATGAAATAGTTATTTTTTTGGCTACAAATATTATTTTCTATTTGCAAAATTAAACTATTTTGGTTAAAAATAAGATTTCTTCGATGGAAAAATAATATTTTTAGCCAAAAAAATTATTGTTTCATTTTGCGTTAAAAATTGATATTTTTGATTCAAAATTGATATTTTTCTACAAAAGAAGAACTACTTTTTAACAAAATATATGCATTTTTAACAAAATAGTTGAATTTTCAATTTAAAATATCCATTTTCAACGAAAAATGAAATAGTTCTTTTTTTGGCTAAAAATATTATTTGTTCACCGAAGAAGAACTAATTTTTAACAAAATAGTTGAATTTTACAATAGAAAACATCAATTTTCAATCAAAAATACCAATTTTGAAGGAAAAATGAAATAGTTATTTTTTGGCTAGAAATATTATTTTCTATTTGCAAATTCAAATATTTTGTTTAAAAATGAGTTTTTTTCGATGTACAAATAATATTTTTAGCCAAAAAAATAACTGTTTCATTTTTCGTTAAAAATTGAAATTTTTCATTATAAATGATATTTTTCTACCAAAGAAGAACTATTTTCT
>NC_046666.1:862895-866972 GCF_010883055.1 Belonocnema kinseyi | reverse complement strand
AGAAGAACTATTTTCTAACAAAATATAAGCATTTTTAACAAAATAGTTGAATTTTCAATTTAAAATATCCATTTTCAACGAAAAATGAAATAGTTCTTTTTTGGCTAAAAATATTATTTGTTCACCGAAGAAGAACTAATTTTTAACAAAATAGTTGAATTTTACAATAGAAAACATCAATTTTCAATCAAAAATATCAATTTTTAAGGAAAAATGAAATAGTTATTTGTTTGGCTACAAATATTTTCTTTTATTTGAAAATTCAACTATTTTGGTGAAAAATGGGTTTTTCTTCGATGTAAAAATAATATTTTTAGCCAAAAAAATAACTGTTTCATTTTTCGTTAAAAATTGATATTTTTCATTATAATTGATATTTTTCTACCAAAGAAGAACTATTTTCTAACAAAATATAAGCATTTTTAACAAAATAGTTGAATTTTCACTTTAAAATATCCATTTTCAACGAAAAATGAAATAGTTCTTTTTTTGGCTAAAAATATTATTTCTCCGCCGAAGAAGAACTAATTTTTAACAAAATAGTTGAGTTTTACAATAGAAAACATCAATTTTCAATCAAAAATATCAATTTTTAAGGAAAAATGAAATATTTATTTTTTTGGCTACAAATATTTCCTTTTATTTGAAAATTCAACTATTTTGGTGAAAAATGGGTTTTTCTTCGATGTAAAAATAATATATTTAGCCAAAAAAATAACTGTTTCATTTTTCGTTAAAAATTAATATTTTTCTACAAACGTAGAATTAATTTTTAACAGAATATATACATTTTTAAAAAATAGTTGAATTTTCAATTAAAAATATCCATTTTCAACAAAAAATGGAATAGTTCTTTTTTTGGCTAAAAATATTATTGTCTATTTGAAAGTTCAACTATTTTATTACAAATGAGTTCTTCTTCGGTGGAGACATAATATTAACAGCCAAAAATATAAATATTCCATTTTCCGTTGAAAATGGATATTTTAAATTGAAAATTGACATTTTCTATCTGAAAATTCAACTTTTTGTTAAAAATGCACATTTTTTGTTAAAAATTAGTTCTTCGGTGGAAACATAATATTTTTAGCCAAAACAATAACTGTTTCATTTTTCGTTAGAAATTGATATTTTCTATTTGAAAATTTAACTATTTTTTTTTAAATTTGTTCTTTTTTGGTGGAGAAATAATGTTTTAAACCAAAAATATAACTATTCCATTTTTAGTTGGAAATGGAATTTTTTTAGGTGAAAGTTCAAATATTTAGTCAAGAATGCATATATTTTCTTCAAAGTGATTTTTCTTTTTTAGAAAATTAATCTTATTAGTAAAAAATGCATTCTTTTTATTAAAAATAAAACTCTTAATTAATATGTTCTAATTAGGAATTAAATTTTTTTAACAAAAATATTATTCGTTTAAAAATTCACGATTTCAGTTGAAAATTCATACTTTCGGATTGAAAATTCAATTTTTTAATAGAAATTAAATTTTTTGGCTTGAAAATTCAACAAGTTGGTAAAAAATGAAACTACTTGCTGGAAAATGATTTTTTTTTCCTGTTTGACAACTAACATTTTTGATTCAAAATTCAAAAATTTGATAAAAAATTAAACTATATAAAAATTTCATTGTTGGGTGAGAAATGTAAATTTTGCCTGGAAAATTAACTTTTTTGTTGAAAAATCATATTTCCGGATTAAAGATTCAACTTTTTTGTAGATAATTCAATTTGTTCTGTTTAAAAATTTAACCATTATTGTGAAAATTGATGTATTTCGTTGAAAATTAGGCGTTTTCGGTAGAAAATAAATCTTTTTTTATTTAAAATTTAACTATTTGTGTAAAAATTTAGCTTTTTTAAATGAAATCTTAATCAAGTGATTGAAAATTGTATTTTTTTGTTGGAAATTTGATTTTATTTTCGTAGATTGTCCTTTATAAGTTGAAAAATCAACTATTTGGTAGAAAATTTTTGTATTTTGTTGAAAATTTCACTGGAAAAATTTTCTATTTAATATAAAATTGAATAAATATAGGAATAAATCATTTTTACTTGTCAGTAATAAATTATAATTGAAACTATACAAATAAATTTTTAAATATATAATTTGAATTTTGTGAACTTTAAAAAATATATTCAACTTTTTTTAATTATTTGAAAATTAACATAATGTCGAATATTTCACAAATAGCTCAAGAGATTCAACAATATTTCAAAGAATTGAAATATTCCAAACGATGTCCCGAAATTTAAAAGATTTCCAGCTATTTAAAAGATTTAAAAATTATCATTTCTATTTTTAAGAAAAAAAAAATAAATAAAAACTATATTAGAACCTAAATTTCATAAAAGTATTATTTCTCTTTTAATATATTTAGTTCATTTTATTATAAATACGTTATTTTTTAGTTAATTTTCATTGAAAAAATATGACTTTTAGTGGAATTGTATACAAATTTTTTGATTTTTAGGAACAAATTTTCCAAAAAAGGTTTGTTTAGGGGTCTCTAATAAAAACTGTCGATTCTACAAGAAGTTTTTATTTCTTTAACTATAATATCAACATCTTTTTTACGTAAACAGTCGTAATCTCAACTCAAAAAAAGTTAATGTTCAACTTTTACATCTTTTACTTTCGATCATTATCAAAAGCGGGATTCGTTTTTTAATCGTATATATTACAATATAGCAATCGCATTCGACAATCACTTCTTTTATAAATGGTACAATAATTCGATGGGCAATAAATTAATGGTAAATTGGCTATTTGTAAATTTAAATACATTTGCGCGGAGGCTCTTGCCAATTAACGAAAGCGCGACTATTCGTAAAATCCGGGCTTCTAGTCGCGATTTAAAGCTTTCGTTACGTATAAATCAACTGAAAATTAATTGTCAACAATTTATTTTTTTGCAATCGATCAGACACTTCCAAGCAGATGAGCAGGAAGATTTTTAATTCTAGATTTCTACTTTACCGGCATCGAGATTATTCCACAGCTTAAGCGATTCGTGCCAAGTTTTTAAAAATCTTCTCAATGTGATTACATTATTTTAATGAAAAAAAATCTTAATTGACACGATAAACAATTTTATGGCTGCATCAAGAAACTTCTGGAAGATTAGTACGGACAGGAACCACTTTCCGCGGAACATTCTCGATGTTGATAAGGTAGGAATCCAGAATAAGAAAGATAAATTCTCCTTGCTTTTGATTGCTCGATCGAAATAAGATTTCTGCAATTGGTTATTGATTATCGAATATCGATAGAAGTTTAAAAGGATTTTAGTAATTGATTAAGGCAATTTCCGATCCTCCGCGTTTTGATGTGCGTCCCGCGCCGGATACAACTAGCGACCTCATGATATTTGAATTTTCGAGTCTTTGGAGCTTACCCGATTTCGAAGCTTACCCGGTTTTTTATAAATAAATTATTTATATGTTCGTTCGCTCAAAGATTGAAGGCTTTTCCCAGTGTGGAGTGAGAGAGTGGATTGAAGGGAGTACAATTGCGTACTTCGGATTCCAAATTTTTCGAGTAAACGTCTGTCGTGAGTTCGGACAGAGGTATTTCCTTATCAGCCTTCGCAAGCTTTACGGCATCATCGATTTCCTTCCGGATGACTGTTTCGATTTTCTGTGAACAGACAGATTTCATCTTGTTAGGAATCTTCTTGAAAGCTTCAAGCAGCCCTCACAGTCCGTATGCGATAAAATATCGGGAGGAAAGGGTACTTCTTTTTCACGCTTATAGAGTACTTTTTGGGGGCTCAAAGGGGAATTAATTCAGGATTATTTATAAAACTTGGAAACAATTCCAGTTTAATTCAAAAGAATTTAAATGAATTTGAAAAAATAAAAAAATGCCATTTATTCCAGTAAAATTCGAGTGAATTTAGAGGAATTGAAAGTAACTTAGAAGAATTTGATGAAATTAATAAAAAATGCAAGAAGTTAAAAGACTTCGGTATTAATTAAATAAAAAATTTTAAATAAATTTTTAAAAACATAGAATTAGGTAGAATTAAGTAAATTGAGAAGAATTCAAGTAAATTAAAAAAAGAATAAAGAA
>NC_046666.1:859006-862795 GCF_010883055.1 Belonocnema kinseyi | reverse complement strand
TACGATTCGTTAGATGGCGCGCAGGGCGGGAAGGAACGGTAGGTTTCGGTAAAGATACGCCGGGAAGAAACTCGAATTTTCGGCCGAGATAGGAAGAAAATTAAAAATTCATTTTTTTGGTTTGAAATTCTTTTAAAATTTAAATATTTGATTGAAAATTTATGTACTTTCTTAAAAATTCATCCTATTGGTTGAAAATTGATCTGTTTGAATGAAAACTAGTTGTTTCTAATTTAGAATTTTTTTAACTGAAAATGTAACTGTTCCATTTTTTTGTCTTCTAAATTCATTCCAATTTCATGGAAAGCGATAGATTTTTTAAATTTAGTCTAATCCATTTGAATTCTTTTTAATTTAACTTGAACTCTTTTGATGGTTTATGAATTTATCCTGAATTCGTTAACTTTTGAGCGGTAAAAAATAACTCTATGAGCCTGATAAAGTCAAAAACAGAATTGTTTTTTGTAGGTCCCTCTGGGTGTGGGAATCGCTTTTGCGCACAAGTACAGAAAAGATGGTGGAGTGTGTGTTGCCCTTTACGGAGACGGTGCAGCAAATCAGGGTCAAATTTTCGAGGTCTACAATATGGCTAAACTTTGGGACATTCCATGCATCTTTGTTTGTGAAAACAATGGTTATGGAATGGGTACCAGTGCCGAAAGGGCGTCTGCCAGCTCGGAATACTACACAAGGGGAGACTACATTCCTGGCATTTGGGTAATTTTTGCAAATTCAGTTTCAACACTTTTTACAGAAATCAGAGCACAAAAGGTGCTCAAAAAAGGGAAAAATAGGGCAATTTTCTCCCGGAAAAGCGGAAAGATTAAACATTTATTTTTAAAATGTCGAAAAGAACAATCTTTTTTGGGATTTATTCTTTTTCGTGGTTTTTATAACGTTCCAAAATCTTAAGAAAGAAAAGAGATCCCAAAAATCCTAAATCACAATTTTTTTTTTCTCGAAAAAGTAAAATGATATAAAATTTGTTTGGTTAAAGTTGAATAAATTTCAGGTGCAATATATTCCGAGAAAGACATTCTAGGGGAATTTATGGGAATCTCAGAATTTGTTTTAATTAATAGAAAATTGCATTTTTTCGTTACTTTTCGATTGAAGATTTAACTCTTTTTTTTCTCGAAAATTTATCTTTTTTATTTTAAATTTTACCTGCTTTAGCAGAAATTAAATCTTTTTTTTTTTCATAAAAATGCAACTTTTTGTTTAAAATTTATATTTTGGTCGTGAAAAATGAAATACTTTGTGGATGAAAGTTCCACTTATAAAAAAATGGTTTTTATTAGAAATTCATCTGTTTTAGTATACAAAATTGATGTTTTTTAGATAAAAATGCAACTATTTGGTAGAGAATTTAACTATTTTGTTAAAAATTCATAATTTTGGTTTAAAAAATTCGTCTTTTTGGATTGAAAATTAAATATTTTTCATAGAAATTTATTTTTTCGTTATAAAAATTTAATTTTTCATGTTACTGAGTTAACTGGAATCTTTTTTAGATGAAAAGTCAACTTTTTTTTGTAATAAAAAATTCTTCTGCTTTAAGATTAATTTCGTATTTTTTGATAAAAATGCAACTATTTGCTAGAGAATTCAACAGTTTTGTTAAAAAGTCATCCTCTTTGGTTATAAATTCGTTTTTTTGGATTAAAAAATGAATTTTTTTGGTAGAAAATTATTTCTTTTTAAAAAATTCATAGTTTGATCGTGAAAACTGGACTAAAATATTTTTCAACAGAAAATTCAACTATTTTTTGAAAATTTATCTTTTGAATTTAAAACTTCATCTGTTTTGTAGAAGAAATTTCATTTTTTGTATGAAAATGCAACTTTTTGGTTAAAAATCGTTCTTCTTTGCTTGATAATTCAACTAATTTGTTTAAAACATTTTCGTTGAATCGCTTTGTTAAGAAATCACTTTTTTTTGTTAAAGTTTTACATTTTAAGTTGAAAAGTTATCTCCTTGGTTAAAAGTTTAATTATCTTGCTGTAAATTAATCTTTTTTAATTGAAAATTCAAAATTAACGAAATTTAAATTAGACCAAAATATTTTAAAAGACTATATTGTAAAATTTTTTTATTAAAGGCTGATCTTTGGTGGAAAATGTGACTGTTTAGTGGAAAATACTTCTTTTTTTTTGTTTAGAATTCATTTTTTAACAGAAAATGGAACTTTCCCATTATTTTAAGATTGATATGTTTTAGTTAAAAATTCGCGTTTTTTGCAAAAAAAAAATTATTTTATAGTTTGAAATTTCCTTTTTTTGCATAAAAATGCATCAATTTCGTGGAAAATTAATTTTTTGTTTAAAAATTGCATTTTTGTGAAGAATATTTATATTCTGGTTTGAAGGTTCATTAATTTAAATAAAATTTCATTTATTTTTTAAATGAAAAATCTGTATTTGTTCAAAATTCGTCTTTTTGGTTTTAGAATTATTTCCTTTTGTTGTATGAATTTCATTCCTTTTTTATTGAAAATTCAACTATTTTGTTGAAAATGGAACATTTGTTAAAATCTTATTAATTAAGTTGATGATTCATCATTTTAATTGAAAAAAGTTTCTCTTTGTTTAAAATTTAACTATTTAGTTAAAAAGTATATTTTATAGTTGGCAATTAATTTCTTTTAACTTGAAATTTAACTTGTACACGTTTGGTTCTAAATTTGTCTTCTTAAGTTGAAAATTGAAATATTTGGTTTAAAATTCCTATATTTGATCGAAAATTCAAATTTTGTGGGAGAATATTTAATCTTTTTGACGATTAATTCATCTTTTTGGTTTAAAATTCTTTTAAAATTTAATTATTCGGTTGAAAAATGTATGTTTTTTGTTAAAAATTCATCTATTTTGGTAGAAAATTCATCCTATTGGTTAAAAATTAATCTATTTGATTGATAACTAGTTGTTTCTAATTTAGGATTTTTTTTAACTGAAAATGTAACTGTTCCATTTTTTGTCGAAAATGTATCTTTTTTGATAGTCATTTAATCCTCTTGGTTATAAATTATACTATTTCGTTCAAGATTTACTTTGTTTTTATTGAACATTAAGTTTTTTTATCTAAAATTTAATTATTCTATTTTTAGTTGAAAATTTATCTGTTTTTGGTGAAAATTCAACTATTTGTTGAAAATCCGTCTTTTTTAACCGAAGAATAATCTCATTATTTGAAATTTCATCCTTTTGATTCAAATTAATTTCTGTGGTTAATAATTTAATTATTTTGTTGAAAATTTTTTCCTTTTTTCGTTGAAAATTTATTTTACTAACTGAAAATTTAAGTATTTTATCTTCGGAAGAAAATTGATCTTTTTAGTTGAAAATTCACTTTAAGAAATGGAATCTTTTTCGTTAAAAAATGTTTTGTTTTGTAGAAAATTTAACTATTCTGTTTTTTGTTTTTTATAGAAAATTCATCTTTTGAGTTGAAAATTCCATTATTTGTTCAAAAATTCATAATTTTTGTTGAAAATTTATCAACGTGATTAAAAATTAATTTCTGTTGATGAAAATTTGTTCTTTTTTTGGTTAAAAAATTAATTTGGTCATCTAAAAATTTCAGTATTTTAGTTTCGGGAAATAATTTTTTTTTTGAAAATTCACTTTAAGAAATGGAATTTTTTTCGTTAAAAAATGTTTTGTTTTGTAGAAAATTTAACTATTCTATTTTTTGTTTTTTATAGAAAATTCATCTTTTGAGTTGAAAATTCCATTATTTGTTCAAAAATTCATAATTTTTGTTGAAAATTTATCAACGTGATTAAAAAT
>NC_046666.1:844854-858906 GCF_010883055.1 Belonocnema kinseyi | reverse complement strand
ATTCGAGTGAATTTAGAGGAATTGAAAGTAACTTAGAAGAATTTGATGAAATTAATAAAAAATGCAAGAAGTTAAAAGACTTCCGTGTTAATTAAATAAAAACTTTTAAACAAAATTTTAAAAACATAGAATTAGGTAAAATTAAGTAAATGGAAAAGAATTCAAGTGAGTTAAAAAAAATAAAGAACATTCCAAAGTATTAAAAAAAAATTCACGATGAATTCCAATAAATAATTTTAAATCTCCTAAAATTTTGGAAAATCTACTCTTTTTTAACCAAAAAAGTGGCTAATGACTACAAAAGAATTAAAATTAAATTAAAGAAGAATGAAATAAATGGGAGAAATTTGTTTAAATCGAAAAAAATCCATTAATTTCAGTAAAATTTGAGTGAATTTAGATGAATTGAAGGAAAGCGAGAAAAATTCCATAAAGTTGATAAAAAGTGAAAGAAGAGCTTAAAAAACTTCCGGATTAATTAAGTTAAAATTTTTTTAAATTCAAGAAAGCCATGTAATTAACTAGAATTTAGTAATTTGAGAAGGATTCAAGTAAATTAAAAAAAGAATAAAGAAAAATTCAAAGAATTTAAGAGAATTCAGAGTGAAGTCTACAATATAATGTTAAATTTCTTCAAATTTTTGAAACTTGACTAATTTCTAACCAAAAAAGTAACTAATGACAACAAAAGAATAAAAGTTTAATTTAAAAAAATCAAATAAATGAGAGCAAATTTTTTTAAATAGAAAAAATCCATTTATTTCAGTAAAATTTCAGTGAATTTAATTCAAGGGAAGCGAGAGAACAATTCGATGAAATTAATAAAAATGCAAGGAGAGCTTTAAAAACTTCCGGATTCAGTACGTAAAAACTTTTAAAAATTAAAAAAAAGCCATTGAATTAGGTAGAATTTAGTAAATTGAAAAGAATTCGAGTGAATTAAAAAAAGAATAAAGAAAACTCTAAAGAATTACATAATTTCAGAGTAAATTCTAATAAATAATTTTGAATTTCTTCAAATTTTTGAAAATCTACTAATTTCTAAACAAAAAAGTGACTAATAACTAAAAAAGAATTAAAGTTAAATTTTAAAAAATCAAATAAATTTGGAGAAATTTTTTTTAATCGAAAAAGATAGATAGGTTTAATGAAATTGATAAAAATGAAATAAGAGGTTAAAAGACTTTAGGATTAATTAAATAAAATAAATTAAAAATTAAAATTATTTAAAAAGTAAATCAAATTAAATAAAAAATTAAAAAATAAATCCATGGAATTAAGTAGAATTCAAGTAATTCAAAAAAAGAATAAAGAACATTCCAAAGAATTAAAAAAATGCAAGGTGAATTCCAATAAATAATTTTAAATCTCTTAAAATTTGGGAAACTCTACTAATTTCGAACCAAAAAAGCGACTCATGGCTACAAAAGAATTAAAGTTAAATTAAAAAAAAAAAAATAACACGAATTGGAGAAATTGCTTTAAATCGCAAAAAATCCAGTTATTTCAGTAAAATTAGAGTGAATTTAGAGGAATTGAAGTTAAGTTAGAAGAATTCGATGAAATTAATAAAAAAATTCAAGGAGAAGTTAAAAGACTTCCGGATTAATTAGGCAAAAACTTTTTAAAATTCAAAAAAGCGATGGAATTAAGTAGAGTTTAGTAAATTAAGAAGAATTCAAGTAAATAAAAAAAAATTAAAACATTCCAAAGAATTTAAAAAAATTCACGGTGAATTCCAATAAATAATGTTAAATTTCCTGAAATTTTTGAAACTCTACTTATTTCTAACAAAAAAAGTGACTAATGACTACAAGCCAATTCAAGTTAAATTCAAAAGAATTCAAACCATTTTTAAAATAAAAAAATCAATTTATTACAGTCAAATTTTAGTGGATTTAGAGGGGAATTTGAGTGCATTTAAAGATGCATTAAACAAAAAATTAAAAAAAAAACAACCGTGAATCGAGTCAAATTCAGTGAATTTGGAAGAATTCAAAAGGATTCAAAAGAATTTATGACAAATTAATAAGAATAAAGGAAAAATACAAATGAATTACAAAAAAAATTTCCTAAAATATTAAAAATCCTTTGATATCTTTTGAAATCCCTTAAAACTGTTTAAAGCTTTAAAAAACGCCTGGAAATTTTTCACTATTACCTAAAATATTGCAAATCCTTTAAGATCCTATTAAATTTTAGAAATTGATTAAAAATGACTTTGAAATCTTTTAAAATAGCCTAAAAAAATTAAAATCTTTTGAAATAGTTTTAAAAAATGAAAGTTCTTGAAAACGCGAATGTATTTGAAAAAAATAAATTCAAATATTTCAAATCCTTTAATCATTTTATCTAATTGATCCTTAAGATTAATTAAATGAAAAATTCAAAAAAAAATGTTTAATCGAAAAACTTTAAAAGAATTCAGGCTCAATTAATAAGAATTCAGGGTGAATTCAACAAAAAAATAATTTGGAACCCTGCCAAACACCTCACTAATTTTGAATAAATTCTTTAAAATCCTGGTAAATTTATTAAAATACCTTGAGAGTTTTAAAAACCGTTACTATCATTTAAATCCTTGGAACGCTTATAAAATCCCGTGAATCTTTTAGAAATTCTAGAAAATTCCGTATGTTGGAATATTTAAAACACTTTAAAATCCCTTCAAATGATTGAAATCAGCTAAAAATTCCTTCGAATGTTTTTAAATTCCCTAAAACATTCAAAATCTTCTGTAAAATATTTTGAAATATCTCAAAACCTTCTAGGCCCTGTAAAATCGTTTCATATCTTATGAAAATTCTTTATCCTAAAATATTTCAAATTAAAAGCTCTTAAAATGATTTAAAAGTTTTAAAAATACACGGAAAATACCCTGAAATATTTCAAATGAATCCAAGAAAATTGAGCAATAGTTACTGACCTTAATTTATTTAATTTATCTTTATTATATTTATATTGTATGTATTTATTAATTTATCGAAAAAAATTAATTAATTTAAATCCGTAATCTTTGAAGCTTCAATCAAATAATAATTTTTTTAGGTTCTATTATAGCCTGCAAATATGATACTATTGGGAATAGTTAAATTATGATACGCCGCCTGGTGACAAAAATCCGTACTAGAGAAAATGGGTAGGATTTTAAAGATGCATTTTAATTTCTCCATAAAAGTGTTTTAACGAATTTTTTGTTAAGTTTAAAGTATGTATTTGATACTAAAAATAAGTCTTTATCGGAAACACAGGGTTTGAGGTAGAATTTACATATTATAGAGTAAGAAAATACATTTATTGACAGAAATTTTTTTCTAGAAAAAAAAATTTTAATTTTTATTGTGATTTTAACGCATTATAAACTTACATGAACTTCTTTCGAAGCACAAATGAACCCGAAGTACATTTTTATTCATTTATAGATGAACTATTTACGATCTTAAAAATGTGACCTGAAAGTTTATTTATATTCTTTCAGGGTGGCCGTTTTAATCGAAGAAACAAATTCCCGGTCATTTTCCGGTTAGCAAATATTTTGCACGGCCAATGAAATTTAAAAATTCAAACTATATTTTAAACATTTTTCCATATAAAGAAATAAACAACAAATTAAAGCATTCAAAGTGAAATACTTGAATTCCAAACTTTTAAAATTGAAGTTTAACAAATTTTTAATTAAAAAATTGTGTATTCAAATTCTCAAAAATGTACAATTACCAAATGGAAGGTAGTAACACTTTTTAAATAAACAATGTTAAATGAAATGCAAATAAACTGCAAAATTTAGAACTTTTAAAAAATTTTATAGTTCAAAGATTCAGATTAAGTTCCAAAAATATAAATCTACGTCAACATTTTCAATAGTCTAAATTAAAGAATCAAGCAATGAACTTTAAAAATTTTCAAAATTATATTATTTGAAGGTATCCTTCAAAAGCTTTAAAACTTTATATCAAAATCTTGAAAAATCTAGAAATGGTTTAAAATTTTTCCAAATTTATCATCATTTTTGAATTTTTTGTCAGAATATTAAATATATTTCAAAATAAATTGAATTCTTTCTATAACTTTTAGAAAATCCTGCAAATTAAAAAAAATTAAATTTGAATTTATAAATAACAATATAATACCTCTTATTTGTAAAAATATTAAAATAATTTTAAGAGATATTTAGAAGTCTAAAATGATTCAAATTAAATTTAGAACTTAAAATAATTTCAAATATTTTTTCAAAAATTTAAAATGATTTTTTACTTTGAAAAATTATTTTAACAGAAAGTTTAAGAAAATTTTAAGAGATTTCAAAAATTATCAAAGAAGATTATGGACGATTGTAAGGATTTTTTTTTTAATTTGCAGAATTTAAAAAAATTGTAGCAAAATTTCGATTAATTTTAAGATATATTTAGATTTTCTGAAAAAAATGTTAACACACTTCGTTTAAATTACTTGAAATCATTTCAATTTTTAAATTAATTTTGCGTCTTTTCGAAACTTCTAAATATCTCTTAAAATTACTCAAATTTTTTCTATAATTTTTAGAAAATCCTGCAAATTAACAAAAATTTGAATTTATAAATAATAATAGAGCACTTATTATTTATAAAAATATTAGAGTAATTTTAAGAGATATTTAGAAGTTCTAAAAAGATTCGAATTATATTTAAAACTTGAAATAATTTCAAATATTTACAGCCGAATTTAAAATAAAATGTAGATTTTTGTAGATTTCAAACCAAAAATTTAGAATTTTTTTTTATGAATTGTGAAAAACTTCAAAAGAATAAAAAAGTTTCTTAAGATTCTTAGGAAAAAGGAAAATTATTTTTCACATTGAAAAATTATGGACGATTTTAAGGATTTTTTTTTAATTTGCAGAATTTAAAAAAATTGTAGCAAAATTTCGATTAATTTTAAGATATATTTAGATTTTCTGAAAAAAATGTTAACACACTTCGTTTAAATTGCTTGAAATCATTTCAATTTTTAAATTAATTTTGCGTCTTTTCAAAACTTCTAAATATCTCTTAAAACTACTACAAATAATAAGTGTTCAATTGTTATTTATATGTCAAAATATAACAATTTCACTTATAAATTAAACACTTAAATAATAGACCAATTAAAATTATAACGCTAAAAGTTTAAAAGTTCTTCAAAAATCTAAAAAAATCAAAGCTTTCTATGTAAAATAATTCAGTTTCAAATTGTTTCCTTTTAATATTTGGTTTCAATTTACTCGTCTTAAATGAATGATGAAATATTACTAAATACTAAATGCTTATTATTTTTCTACATTAAGAAATTTCAAATTAAATGGGATAAAAATTAAATAATTTAGACTCGCAATATTTTTAATTTAATAAAATCTTTAAGATTTTATTTCAAAATTTTGAGAAATCTAGAAGTAGTTTAAAATTTTTCCAAATTCAAAATAATTTTTGATTTTTTTTTCTGAACTTTTAAATATACTTCAAAATTAATTGAATTTTTTCTGCAACTTGTAGAAAATCCTGCAAATTAAAAAAAAAATTTTAATTCCTAAATAACAATAGAACACTTCTTATTTGTAAAAATATTAGAGTAATTTTAAGAGATATTTAGAAGTTTTAAAAAGATTCAAATTAAATTTAGAAATTGAAATAATTTAAAATATTTACAGCCGAATTTAAAACAAAATGTAGATTTTTGCAGAATTCAAATAAAAAAATTTAGCATTTTTTTTTAAATTGTGAAAGACTTTAAAAAAATAAAAAATTTTCTTAAAATTCTTAGGAAAATTGAAAATGATTTTTCACTTTGAAAAATTATGGAAGTTTTTAAGGATTTTTTTAATTTGCAGGATTTTCAAAAATTGTAGGAAAATTTAGATTAATTTAAAAATATATTGAGAAGTTCTGGAAAAAATGTTAACACACTTTGTTTAAATTATTTGAAATAATTTCAAGTTTCTATTTAATTTTGAATCTTTTCAAAACTTCTATGTATCTCTAAAAACTGCTCAATTTTTTTCTACAAATAATAAGTGTTCAATTATTATTTCTACATAAAAATTCAACAATTTCTTTTACAAATTAAGCATTTTTTAAATAGAACAATTAAAATTGTAACCCTAAAAGTTTAAAAGTTCTTCGAAAATCTAAAAATTCAAAGCTTTCTATGTATAACAATTCATTCTCAAATTGTTTTCTTTTTAATATTTGGTTTCAATTTACTCGCCTTAAATCAATAATGAAATATTGTTAAATATTAAATAACTATTCTTTTTCTTAATTAAAAAATTTCAAATTAAACGGGATAAAAATTTAAATAATTAAGACTCAAAATATTTTTAATTTAATAAAAATCTTTAATTGCGACTATATTATTATGGATTTATTTTATGTTGAAAATAGTAAAACTCACGTTAACATTTTTTAATGTCTAAAAAAATTGATAGAAATAATATATTAATAACTTTATTTATTAAATTTAATATAAAAAATAATATTACGGAAGACCTGAAATTCTGCATTAAAAATATATTATTGATGAATCAAGAAAATTTGTATTTAAAAATAAAATTATCGGAATAAATGATATATTAATTTAAATTCTTATCAAGACTTTCCGGATTGAAACAGCTACCATCTGGCAATTCTCAAATATTGAACGGATCTAGAATTGTTTGGTCAAATCAATTATTGTTCAGAGTACAGATCCATTTCAAAAATATTTTATTTATTTATATTTACAGTTAATTGTTTAAATTTTCAAAACTGCACTTAAATTATTTAAAAAACTGTTAAAATCGAACTTGGGCAGATTTTTCTTCTGAAAATTCGTAAAATTTCCGGTTTCCCGGTCCGACAGCCACCCTGTTTTTTATAAAAAAATCTTCGATTTTAAAAACTTCAATTTTTAATTTTTTTAACCTTTAAAACTGCATTTTAATATTCTTTAAATTAAAATATATGCTTAAAAATTAAAAATTTTTTAAGTGAAAGATTTTCGAATTAAGCGTTCTAAACTAAATGATATAATTTATAAAAATCACAATTCAACAAATTATTTAAAAAACGTTTGAAAAAAAAAGTTGGACAAAATTTTTATTCTAAAAATTTTGTAAAATTTCCCGGTCAAAGAATAAATTCACTGTCATTTGCTGGTTTTCCCCGGTCATTTCCCGGTTTAGTCACCACACTGTTCTTTTTATAATAAGGATAAAATTTGCCGCTACGTAAATTAAATAACGTTCATTTAAAAGCTTATAATCTATTGAAATTTGTATGCCATATTAAAATAAGTCTTGTTTTTAAGAAAAACATTTTTGACAAAAATGTGTTTTTTCACTCTATAAGATAGAAATTTGATTTAAGACGCTTTAAATTGCATAAAGATTTATCTTTAGTATTCAATAATAGTTTTAAGCTTAATAAAACACTCATAAAAACATTTTTATGCAAAAATTAAAATCTATCTTGAAAATGCTACCTACTTATTCTAGTTCCCGATTTCGGCACCAGATGGCGAAATGATCGACCATCATTCCTAATAGGGACCAAATCTTGAAAATAGGGTTCTTTAGGGACCTTAACTGAATACAGGGTATAATAGGAGATAAAGGGCCTCTTAAAGATATAAAATGAGCAAATTGATTAAATGAATGTTTTGAATAGTGACCTTGAGTTCATCGGACGTCACGAGATTGGCATTAACAATTCTGTCTTTGAAGCCGGTGATGGGATCTCGCGTTTGTCGTACTTCCTGAATTTCCTCTCGTGTACGATAACTCGTTCCGGGGTCAGACATACTGTGACCGCTGTACCTGTAGGTCGCAGCTTCCATAACGATTGGGCCTTTACCGGAAGTGCAGTGATCGACTGCAAATCGCGCTGCTTCCCGTACTGCCAACACGTCCATACCATCAACCTGCAGAAACCAAATTCATTATAGGCTGGATTTATATAAGCAGGATGGCCACTGTTTTTCAAATTTTCTTCTCCCGTTTCTCCCGGTAAATATTCGTGATTCCTTCCGGTTTAGTAAAAAAAATTAACTCTCTTTCAAAGACAGTTTTTTCACATATACGATCAATTGCGGAAATCGATAAGCATCAGCAAACTCTTGGATGACCAATATTTTCGAAATTTACGTCTCCCGGTTCTCCCGATAAATATTCGTGATTCCTTCCGGTTTAGTAAAAAAAATTAAGTCTCTTTGAAAGACAGTTTTTTTCACATATACGATCAATTGCGGAAATCGATAAGCGTCAGCAAACCCTTGGATGGCCACTTTTTTTCAAATTTTCGTCTGCCGGTTCTCCCGGTAAATATTCGTGATTCCTTTCGGTTTAGTAAAAAAATTAACTCTCTTTCAAAGACAGTTTTTTCACGTATACGATCAATTGCGGAAATCGATAAGCATCAGCAAACTCTTGGATGGCCACTTTTTTTCAAATTTTCGTCTGCCGGTTCTCCCGGTAAATATTCGTGATTCCTTCCGGTTTAGTAAAAAAATTAACTCTCTTTCAAAGACAGTTTTTTCACGTATACGATCAATTGCGGAAATCGATAAGCATCAGCAAACTCTTGGATGGCCACTTTTTTTTCAAATTTTCGTCTCCCGGTAAATATTCGTGATTCCTTCCGGTTTAGTAAAAAAAAAATGAACTCTCTTTGAAAGAAAGTTTTTTCACATATACGATTAATTACGGAAATCGATAAGCATCAGCAAACTCTTGGATGACCAATATTTTCGAAATTTTCGTCTCCCAGTTCTCCCGGTAAATATTTGTGATTCCTTCCGGTTTAGTACAAAAAATTAACTCTCTTTGAAAGAAAGTTTTTTCACATATACGATCAATTGCGGAAATCGATAAGCATCAGCAAACTCTTGGATGACCAATATTTTCGAAATTTACGTCTCCCGGTTCTCCCGATAAATATTCGTGATTCCTTCCGGTTTAGTAAAAAAAATTAAGTCTCTTTGAAAGACAGTTTTTTTCACATATACGATCAATTGCGGAAATCGATAAGCATCAGCAAACTCTTGAATGACCAATATTTTCGAAATTTACGTCTCCCGGTTCTCCCGATAAATATTCGTGATTCCTTCCGGTTTAGTAAAAAAAATTAAGTCTCTTTGAAAGACAGTTTTTTTCACATATACGATCAATTGCGGAAATCGATAAGCATCAGCAAACCCTTGGATGGCCACTGTTTTTCAAATTTTCGTCTCCCGGTAAATATTCGTGATTCCTTCCGGTTTAGTAAAAAAAAATGAACTCTCTTTGAAAGAAAGTTTTTTCACATATACGATTAATTGCGGAAATTGATAAGCATCAGCAAACTCTTGGATGACCAATATTTTCGAAATTTTCGTCTCCCGGTTCTCCCGATAAATATTCGTGATTCCTTCCGGTTTAGTAAAAAAATTAACTCTCTTTCAAAGACAGTTTTTTCACATATACGATCAATTGCGGAAATCGATAAGCATCAGCAAACTCTTGGATGACCAATATTTTCGAAATTTACGTCTCCCGGTTCTCCCGATAAATATTCGTGATTCCTTCCGGTTTAGTAAAAAAAATTAAGTCTCTTTGAAAGATAGTTTTTTTCACATATACGATCAATTGCGGAAATCGATAAGCATCAGCAAACACTTGGATGGCCACTGTTTTTCAAATTTTCGTCTCCCGGTAAATATTCGTGATTCCTTCCGGTTTAGTAAAAAAAAATGAACTCTCTTTGAAAGAAAGTTTTTTCACATATACGATTAATTACGGAAATTGATAAGCATCAGCAAACCCTTGGATGGCCACTATTTTTTAAACTTTCATCTCCCCGTTCTCCCGGTAAATAGTCATGATTTCTCCCGATTTGAAAAAAAATTAACTCTCTTTCTGAAACTCACAGTTTTTTTTACATATATTATCAATTACAGAAGTCCATAAATGTTACCAAACCTTTCTGCAAGAAATCCATTGACTTTAAACCATATATGTTGGATAATAAATAAGTTTTTGTGTCTGATAAAGAAAAATACAACGATGCATTTTATTTTATACTAGCAGTAATTACTCGCGCGCAAATCGCGTGTTCACGTATCTGGATTTTTATTTCCTAACATGAAAAATATGTAAATTTAGACAGTAATTATAAAATTATTTTGCTAATATTATGTTAAAATTTTTTTAACAATAATTAATAATTTCGAATTGAAGAATTCTGAAATCAAAAAGAAAATTCTTGAACGATTTTCTCCCGGTTCTCCCGATAAATATTCGTGTTTCTCCCGGTTTCTAAATCGCATGTTCACGTCTCTGGATTTTTATTTCCTATCATAAAAAATATATAGATTTGAAAATTCATTATTAAATCAATTTCCTAATATTATGTTTGAAATAATTTCGTGTGAACAATTAATAATTTCGAATTGAAAACGGCTGAAATTAATGCAAGATTTTGGACAATTTGATTAGAAAGAAGAGTTAAATTGTATAATTCTCAGTCGAAAGGCCAAAAATTAAACACCCAGAATTAAAAATTAAAATTTCAAAAGTAGGGCAATGTCAAAACGTTAAAAATTGAATAATTGAAGATTCAAATTTTGAAAATTGGGTCATTTGAAATGCAGAGGAACTGAAATTTTATTATTTACAAATAATAATACAATTTAATGTTGAAGACTAAATTGAATCTTTCAAATTCAAAGCTTTTAAAATTCTAAAATTTTTAATTGTTATTACATAAAAAAATTATAATTTAACATTACAGCTGATTAGATGAATTTTCTGAAATCAAAAATGAATTGAATTCTAAAAAGTTTCAAAATGAATAGTAATTTTAAATGGGAAACATTTAAAATGAAAAAATTTCTACTCAATTTACTTCAAAATTTACTTCAATTATTTGAAGTAAATTTAAATCATTTACAAAGTAATAAGTTTTAAATGTTTACTTATACTTTCAAAAATGCAACCAATTCGATTTTAATTGCAAAAATAAAACCTATGAAAGGAAAAAATTGAAAATTTAGCGCTCACCATGAAAATTGGTTTCTTTTATTTTAAATACAATTTTAAATTCAATTTTTAACTTATTTATTGCAAATCTTCCTTTAGAATAATTATTCATTCTTGTATTTTTTCTATCCAATATTTTTCAGAAGTAAAAATTAAAAATACCAAATAAGATTGCTGTAGTATGATTCCATTTTTTGAAATTCTACTAGTTTAAGCTTTTCAATTCGAAATTTCTTTTTATTTACATCTAAAATTATTAAATTAAAAACTGATTATTAAGAATTTTAATATAAAATTTTGAAATATTTAATAGCGTAATGGTCCTGACATTTTGAATATTTGCATTTGAAACTACAACATTGTGAAATTTATAATTGGAAACTTCCAAGAATTCATTACGAAATTAATTTAAGGCTAAACTTTAGTTTCAAGGCCTCAAAAATTAAAATTTTTTAGAATAACACATTTAAAAATATAATTTTAAATTAAAATTATATAAGTTTTAAATTAAAATTATATAATTATGAGATTAAAACTTTGCAGAACACAAATTAAAAAAAAAGAACAATGTCGAAACCTTACAAATTGAATATTTTAAGATTAGATAATTGAAAATCCAGAGGAATTGAAATTGTATTATTTATACTTAAAAGCGTTCAAAATTAAATAATTACAAATTGAAAACTTATGATTTTGAATAACTTTAAATTCAAACCGATTTAAATTTGAAAATTTAATATCGAAAACTAAATTGAATATTTCAATGTTAAAGCTTCTGAAATTTAAAATTGTTATTACAAAACGAAATTATAATTTGATATTAAAGATAATTAGGCAAATTTTTATAAAATCAAAAAATTAATTGAATAAAAAAACATTAAAAAACGGTTTTAAGACAAACATTTTAAAATAAATAGTAATTTTAAATGGGAAAAATTAAAATAAAATCTACTCCAGTACCTTGAATCTTAAGAACTAAAGAAATAATAATTTTAAGTTGCTAATTAAGTTTATGCTGATTTAAAAAATGTACTCTCAAATATTAACTTTTTTGTTAAAAATTCATATTTTTGGGATGAAATTTCAAATTCTTAGTAGAAAATGAGTATTTTCGGGTCCAAAATTAAACAGTTTTGTAGAAAAAATATCTATTTGGTTGGAAATTAATTGTTTTGTTAAAGATTAATTCACATTTTGGCTTGAAAATTAAACATTTCGGACAAAGACTATTTTCTTTTTTGACTGAAGAATCTTTTTTAGTTGAAAATTCAACTCCTTCGTTGAAATTGTATTTTCTTGGTTTGAAAATTAATCTGTTTTGCTTGAAAATTGAACTATTTTTTTTAATTCGTTTTTTTCTTGCATTGGAACAATTTTTTATAAAATTAAACTATTTTGTAGCATTTTTGTTTTGTTTTGGAAATTAATTTTCAATAATAGTGTAACTAAACAATTTTTGGTTTAAATTTGATCTTGTTTAGTTGAAAATATATTAAATTTGTTGAAAAGGCATCTTTTTGGTAAAAAAATAAACTTACAAATTTTACCAATTTTATTACAAATTTATTTGTAATAAATTTGTAATAAATTTTTCTTTCCTCTTTTTTATTTTTGTCCGATTTTTTTTTCAGATTAAAATAGAATTTGATTATTGGACGTTAAATAGGATTTTTAATTTGGCTTTTAATCTAATCTAAATTTCTTACATTTTAAATTTATTTGTATCGTTCAAAATTCATATTTCTAAGTTGAAAATACTATCATTATCTTGATTTAAAACTTAATTATTTGGTTAAATTTTTAGTCAAAAAATGAATCTTCAACCAAAGAGATGAATTTTTAACTAAAATAATGGAATATTCAACTATTATAATAGTTAGATTTTCAGTCTAAAACAGACAAAAAAAATTTCAACCAAAAAAGAAACAAATTTTCAACAAAATAGTTAAATTTTCAGCAAAAAAATTCATTTTCAAGGGAAAAAAAAACAAGTTTTCAATCAAATGGCTCATTTATAAACCAATGACATAAATTTTAAATTAAAATGATGAATCTTGAATGAACGAAAATTAATTTTTAATAAAAGAGTTTAACTTTCAAGCAGGTAATTTTATTTCCAACCCAAAAGATGATTTTTCAAATAAATGATAAATATTTAACTGAAATACTTGCATTTTTAACCGAAAAGAATTTTTTTTTAATTTTTCACAAGGTAAATAATTTTTCAAACAAATAGTTGAATTATGAATGAAAAATATAAATTTTCTACCAAATATTTGAATTTTTATGCGAAAAAGAATAATTCTCAAGAAAAAGTAGAATAGTTGAATTTTCCGTGAAGAATTTGAATCCTAATAAAACAACGTATTTTCAGCAAATTAGTTAAATTTTCTACAGAAATAGTTAAATTTTTAGTTAAAAAATAATTTTCAGCAAAGCAAGTTAATTTTGAAAAAGGGCTGAATTTTGTATTAAAACGATGAATCTTCAAAGAAAATAATTAACCTCAAGTAGGTTAGTTTTTAACTAAATAAGATAAATGTGACAAAATTTTCGATTATAACTCGGAAAAACTAAAAAATTTATTTTATCAAAAATAGAGTTATTCAATTTTTAATTCAAAAAATCGATTTTGAACCAAAAAATGAATTCTTAACAAAATAATTCAATTTTAAACCCAAAAGATGAACTTTCTACCAAAAAAGTTACAGTTTCAATAAAATATATACATTTTCAACTAAGAAAGATTCATTTAAAAACCAAAACTAGAATAATTTAATTTGCAATTAGAAAAGTAAATTTTAAACAAAAAAATATGAGTTCAGCAAAATTAATTAATTTTCAATTAACAAGAAACGAATTTATAGCCCAAGAAATTAATTTTTAATCACATTGATAAATTTTCAACAAAAATTATGAATTTTTGAACAAATAATGGAATTTTTAACTCAAAAGATGAATTTTCTATAAAAAACAAAAAATAGAATAGTTAAATTTTCTACAAAACAAAACATTTTTTAACGAAAAAGATTCCATTTCTTAAAGCG
>NC_046666.1:843488-844754 GCF_010883055.1 Belonocnema kinseyi | reverse complement strand
GAGGTGTTCGTATGGACAGTTATTGCGTTTTGAAGTATTAAATTAGTCTTGCTTACAATTATGAATCCAAGTGACTGTTCGTCAAGTGAAAGTAGCGATGAGAAGGAAAATATTCGAGATTTTGACAAAGATAAAATATTAATAATATTGTATTAATACAATTATTTATTTAATAAATTTATTTATTTATTTATTAAATAATTAAATTAAAATACCGTCAAATTTATTTATTTAATTATTCTTAATTTTTGGCATTAAAATCAAAATTTTATCTATTTTTAAAAATTTTTCAAATTAAAAAAAAAATTAAAAAAAACAACCCTCGCTTCACTCGGGTCGTAAATGTTAGCGGCTGCTGGAAAACCCTTCGCTTCTTCAGCTTCTTGTTTTCTGCCATATAATAAATTATATCATTCTTCTGGCTACGCGTAGGTTATGTCGGCTGACTTAGCTGCAGGGAAGGAAATAAAAACATGGCCGCGACTTCATAGCAGACGAGTCTTACGTGTCTCACGCGCTTTTGATTGGAAATTTTAACTAAACGACGAATTTTTGGCCGGATAGGAAGAAAAATAGTATACATTACACGGGACGAATGTCGAAGGCCCCTTTCCCAATTCGAATTTTCGATCAAATATAGGAATTTTAAACCAAATATTTGAATTTTCAACTTTAGAAGACAAATTTAGAATCAAACGTGTACAAGTTAAATTTTTAGTTAAAAGAAATAAATTGCCAACTAGAAAATATACTTTTTAACTAAATAGTTATATTTTAAACACAGAAAAACTTTTTTCAACTAAAATGATGAATCATCAACTAAATTAATAAAATTTTAACAAATGTTCCATTTCCAACAAAATAGTTGAATTTTCAAACAAAAAGGATGTATTCTCAACAAAAAACGTGATATTTCATATCTTAACCACAAATGTTTTTAAAAGAATTTAAGAGAATTTAAGAATTAATGATTTTTAACAGTATTTTTATTGTTCAGGTTATATCAGCGGTTGAATATACATTATTTTGTAGCTCAGACATATTCAAGAATTACAGTGTTTCATATACAAATTTAAAAATGTCAAATGTATTAAATTATTTTTAAAAAAGGGTTTTCTACTTTAAAAGATAATCCCTTAACAAAATACTCGAATTTTTAACATAATAGTTGAATATTCAACCTAAAAAGACAAATTGTCAAAAGAAAAGTGTCATAGTTTACATTTTAATCAAAAAAGAAAGAAATTCATACCACAAAAGAAAAGA
>NC_046666.1:840378-843388 GCF_010883055.1 Belonocnema kinseyi | reverse complement strand
TTCAGGAATTACAATTTTTCATATAAAAATTTAAAACTGTCAAATTTATTAATTTATTTAAAAAAAGGGTTTTTTACTTTAAAAGATAACTCCTTAACAAAATACTCGAATTTTTAACGAAATAATTTAATTTTTAACATGATAGTTGAATATTCAACCTAAAAAGACAAATTGCCAACAGAAAAGTGTTATAGTTTATATTTTAATCAAAAAAGAATGAAATTTATACAACAGAGGAAAAGAATTTTAAAACCAAATGAATAGTTGAATGGAATGAATGAATTTAGAAGAATTAAGGGATGCGAGATGAATTCAGGATGGCACAATTTAAAAATAAATGCAGTTAAAATGCCAAATTAAAAATTTTGAACTTTTATCAATTGTCAAAAATTCAAAAATCCCTATTTAAATTCGAAATTTTAATTCTTTTCGAAAATTTTTAATTTCAACTAATTTCAAGAATTAGAACTTTTTGGCAAAATTCCCTGTTCCAATTCATAATTTATTTATTTTTGAAAATACCTCGTTTTAACGCAGAACGATAATTTTGTTTGAAAAAATTTTATTTTCCATTAAGAAATGCTATTCTCCTGGATAAATTCCATTTCCAACTCAGGATTGATTAAAAACTGAAAATTCCTTGTCCAAATCCGGAATTTGAATACTTTTCAAAAATTTTCCGTTTCCAAAAAGAATTTGAATTTTTGTAAAATTTCCTGTTCCAATTTTTAATTTTTCTCAAAAATATACCGTTTCCACTTAGAATTAGAATTCATTATAATGAAAAATTCTCTGTTTCAACTCGGAATTTATTAAAATTTTAACATTCCCTGTACCAAGAAGAATTATAATTCTTTCGGATAAATGCCAGTTTCAATTCAGAATTGGTTAAAATTTGAAAAGTCTCTGCTTCAACTCAGAATTATAATTCTTTGGATAATTTTCCTGTTCCCATTCAGAATTTTGTTCCTTTTGAAAATTTTCAGTGCTATCTCAGATTTTTTTTAAAATTTGAATTTCTTGGTTATTATTCTGAATTGTGTTAAGTTAAATTATTTTTATTTTAAATAGTTGAAAAATCCTTCAAAATTCTTCGAAATTCGATTTCAAGATCTTGAAACATCTACATGTTGTTTCGAATTTTTTCAAATTCAAAAATATTATTAAAAGTTTTTCACAACTTCTAAATATCTTTTAAAATTATTCGAATTTCAAATAATTAGATAATAAAATCATTTTCAATTTTCCTAGCAATCTTAAAAAATGTTATTATTAAAAAACTTCTAAATTTCATATTCGAAATCTGCCAAAATCTATATTTGGTTTTAAATTGGGCCTTGGAATATTTGCACCGAAATTTGGTAATAGCCGGGCTTTAACGGTACACGTAGACATTTTGTTTAAATTATTTAAAATAATTTCAAAATTTTTAATTAATTTTGATTTTTTTCAAAACTTCTAAATATTTCTTCAACTTACTCGATTTTTTCTAAGAATAATAGGTGTTCAATTGTTATTTATACATCAAAATTTAAGAAGTTGACTTACAAATTAAATTTTTTTAAATAGAACAATTAAATTTGAAATTTGCAAAGTTTAGTTTCTAAATATTTAATTAATGAATAATTATTAATTAAATATAATTAATTTTTAATTTAATTATGAATATATTATTTAAAAGTTAGTTTAAAATTAAAAATAGTTTATAAAGTTTCAATAGGGCGTTTACATTTGCTTAAGACTTTCCAATTGAAACAGTTTAATTTTTATCGTCAAAATTAAAAAATTCTAAAATTGTAAACTGATTCAAAATCGTCTTATAAAATCAATGATTATTTATTTAAAAAATTTTAAAGCGCAATTCAAATTTTAAAATCATTAATTAATTCATATTCACAGTTGATCAACTAAAAATGTTTGCGATAAAAATTCTTCGATTTCAAACGTTTCTAATTTTTAAATTTTTAAGTCTTTAAAAAAGCATTTTGAAATTCTTTTCATTCAAATACGTATTCTAAACTGAATGATATCATAATTGAATTACCGAAATTCGATTAAATTCATGCAAATTCAAGGCGAATGGAAAAAATTCAAAAAATTGTAGAATGTGAAAAAAACTTCATTGGTCCATTAAATAAAAACTTTGAAAAATAAAAATAATAAAAATCCATAGAAATAAGTAGAATTTATAAGAATAAAAGCGAATTACAAAAATTCCAGAGAATTTAAAGGAATTCAGGGTGAATTCCAAAAAACTGTATATCACTTCAAATCTTTGAAAGCCTACTAATTTGTAACTAAAAAAGTGACTAATGACGATCAAAAATTCAAAGGAATTTCAATTAATTGGATTTTTTAAAATCCATTTATTTCAATGACATTTGAGTCAATTTAGAAGAATTGAAGGGAAATGAGAAAAATTCGATGAATTTCATTAAAAAAATGGACTGGAGTAGAATTAAGAAGAATTAAAGTGAATTTAAAAAATTAAAAAAAATTCCAAAGAGTTTAAAAGAATTCAGGGTAAATTAAAACAAAAATGAAAGTGCGAATAATGACTACCAAACAATTCAAAAAAATTTATATAAATTAAAAAGGTTTTCTTAAAAAATCGAAAAAACCTTTTTTTCAGTAAAATTTGAGTAGATTTAGAATAATTTAAGGAAAATGAGAAGAATTTGATGGAATTCATTAAAAAAAAGCTACATTTAAAACAGAATTAAGTGAATTGAAAACATTTTAAAAATATAAAAAATAAAAAAGTCCATGGATTTGAGTATAATTAAATAAATTTAGAGTGAATATAAAAAATTCAAAAAAATTCAGGGTAAATTAAAACAAAAATGAAATTGCGACTAATGACTACCAAAAAATTCAAAAGAATTTATATAAATTGAAAAAATTTTAAAAATATGAAAAAATAAAAAAAGTCCATTGATTTGAGTATAATTAAATAAATTTAGAAAAGTTAAAGTGAATTTAAAAAATTCAAAAAAATTCCAAAGATTTT
>NC_046666.1:834844-840278 GCF_010883055.1 Belonocnema kinseyi | reverse complement strand
GTAAAATTTGAGTAAATTTAAAATAATTTAAGGGAAATGAAAAGAATTTGACGAAATTCATTTTTAAAAAACTGAATTTAAAACACAATTAAGGGAATTGAACAAATTTTAAAAATATGAAAAAATAGAAAAAGTCCATTGATTTGAGTATAATTAAATAAATTTAGAAAAGTTAAAGTGAATTTAAAAAATTCAAAAAAATTCCAAAGATTTTAAAAGAATTCAGGGTGAAGTAAAACAAAACTTTGAAAGAATTCAGGGTAAATTAAAATAAAAATGAAAGTGCGTCTAATGACAGCCAAACAATTCAAAAGAATTTATATAAATTAAAAACATTTTCTTAAAGAATCAAAAAATCCATTTTTTTTCAGTAAAATTTGAGTAAATTTAGAATGATTTATGAGAAATGAGAAGAATTCGATAAAATTCATTAAAAAAAAACAAGCTGAATTTATAAAGCAATTAAGTGAATTGAAACAATTTTTAAAATGTCAACAAATTTTTAAAAATCCGTTGATTGGAGAAGAATTATGTGAATTTAGAAGAACTAAATTGAATTAAAAAATGTTTAAGAAAGTCCAAAAAGTTTAAAAGAATTCCAGTTAAATAAAATAAGAATGAAAGTGTGACTAATGACTACCAAAAAATTCAAACGAATTTAAAGAAATTAAAAAAATGTTCTTAAAAAATCGAAAAAGTCCATTTATTTCAGTAAAATTTGATTAAATTTAGAATAATTTAAGAGAAATGAGAAGAATTCGATAAAATTCATTTTAAAAAAACAAGCTAAAGTAAAAAAGTATTAAGTGCATTGAAAATCCTTCAAAATATGGAAAAATTCATTGAATTCATTAAGTTTTAAATGAGGTCAGAAAAATTAAAAAGGCATTCAAAAGAATTTGATGAAATGCCTAAGAATTTAAGGTGAGTTTACAAAACCTCAAGAATAATTTTAAAAAAGTTTTTAAACTCCATTGAATAGAGTAAAATTAAATGAATTTAGAAGAATTCAAAAGAATTTAAAAGAATTCAGGACAAATTCCAAAAAAAATTGCAAAAAAATATTTGAAAATCTCTTCAAATATTTTAAATTCGGAAAAAAATCCTCACTTCTTATGAAATCAGTTTAAAATGTATTTGGACTTGGTTTTAATTACCAAAAATATTTCAAATCCCTTAAAATCTCTTGAAATCCCTTTACGTTTTTTAAGGGACCAATTATATAAGAAATATAATTTTAAAAATCCATTGAATCAAGTAAAATTATGTAAATTTAGAAGAATTCAAGTAAATTACAAAAATTAAGTGAACTTAAAAAAATTCAGGGTCTCTTATAAAAAATAATGTAAAATCTCTTCAAATCCTTGAAACACTGAAATCTTATAAAATACTGTAAAAATCTTTTAAAATATCCATATCTTCCGAAATTATAGAAAATTCTGTATATCTTAAAATATTTTAAACACTTTGAAATCCCTTAAAATTATTTAAATTGATGAAAAATTCCTTTTAATCTTTAGAAATTACCAAAAAAATTTTTAATTAAAATCTCTTGAAAACGTAGAGATTTAAAAATATCCTCAAGTCTTAAAAATTCCTTCAAATTATCGAAATCTATTAAAAATTTCAATTTAGAAGTAGATAGGCTTTGCAGGGTACCATAAAAGGATGACATTTTTAACCAAATACTTAAATTTTCAACAAAATTAATAAATTTTCGAAAAATAATTACATTTTCAATCTAAAAACATGAATTCTCAATAAATAACGTAATAGCTAACATTTCAACCAAAAAATAGTATAAAATTACATTTAAAAAAATTAATTTTACAACCAAAAAGACGAATTTTCAACAAATGAAGATTTTTCAGTCGCGAAAGAAAAAAAAAGTTTATTTAAATTGTTTAATCTTCAAGACAAGATGAATTTTCTGTTAAAAAATTGAATTTTCAACCAGAAAATATAAATTTACAGCAATAAAAAAATAATTTTCAACAAAATTAGTAAATTTTCAACAAACAGATAAAGCTCTATTTAAAAAGATTAGTTTTCAACCAAATAGAGAAATTTTTTACTCGAAAAGACAAATTTTCAAAATATGCATTTAGAGTTTCATACAGAAAGGATTTTAGTTTGACTTTTCAACATAAAAATTTTAGTTTTGAACAAGAAGTAAATATCGTACGAATATACTTGAATTTCGAACCAGAAAAGACCAAATTTTGAACAAAACAGTTGAATTTTTAACCAAAAGGGATGAGTTTTTAACAAAATTGTTGAAATTTCAACCAAACAGTTACATTTGTATCCAAGAAAGATGGAATTTATATTAAAATAGATGAATTTTCATATCAAAAAGACAAGTTAAAAAAATCAAATGAATTTTCATCTGAGAAAATTTTTAGCTGACTTTTGAACATCAAAATATGAATTTTAAGCAAGTAAAATTTCCTATGAAACAATTAAATTTTTAAGAAAACATTAGAGTTTTCGACTATAAAGGACTACAAATTTTCAAAAAAAAGAGGTATTTATTTTTACTTAAAAAATATTTTAGTTCAATAATCAACGCCAAAATGTGAATTTTAAATAAGTAAATTTTCTAAAAAGATATTTCAATTTTCAACAAAACAGTTGAAATTTCAGCCAAACAGTTGCATTTTTACCTAATAAATATGCAGTTTCTTTTAAAATAGTTAAATTTTTGAAATACAAATTTCCTGTATAAAATTCATCTGTATTCAACTATTTTGTTTTGAAGATTTGGTTGAATCACTCTTTGGTTGAAAGTTTAACTATTTTGTTGAAAATTAATAATTTTTTTTTGAAATTTCAACTACCTGGCTAAATTTCAAACTATAATCTTTAAATTTTTTTTCTGATTGAAAATTTATCTGTTTAGTGGAAAAGCCTTTTTTTAAATTAATTTTTGAACTGAAAATGTAACATAGATTTTTTTAAGGTTGATATTTTTTACTTAAAATTTCATTTTTGTGGGGTAAAAATGCGTCAGTGTCGTGGAAAATTATTTTTTTGCTGAAAACTTATATTTCCTATTTAAAAATTCCATTTTTGTAGAGTAAATTCGTCTTAGGTTGAGAGTTCAACAATTTATATAAATTTTATTTATTTATTTTGTAAGAAATCTTTATTTGTTGAAAATTCACCTTGTTGGTTTTAAAATTCTTGCTTTTGTTTTTTGTATAAATTTCATCTTTTTTTAAATATAAATTTAAACCATGACACCTTTTTTGGTTGGGAATTTATCTTTTTAATTGAAAATTTAACTATTATTTGAAAAAATTTAATCATTTCGTTAGAAATTTAAGTATTTTGTTAAGAAACCATCTTTTATTGGAGAAAAGCAATTTTTCGTTTAAAGTAAATTAAGAAATTTATGTTTATAAAAAATGCTATTTTAAAAGTATTACAAATTTAAAATGCTGTCATTTGAATATTAAGGATCAAGGAAAATGAGAAATTATTCAAGGAAAAATCACGAAATTTTGAAAAATAAGTTGCCTAATTCTTCTAGCAATAACTAACACAAAATTTCTGGAAACTAAAAATTACACACAGTAAGAGGATTTTTAATTGCTGGATTTAATGCTGCTTTTTTATTATAAGTGTTCGCATTCACCGGAATATTTGGCCAGGGGAGTGGAAAACTGCAGAAAATCTAAACTTTTGAGCGCAGCCTATTACTGACAAAGTTTTAATGTAGATTTTCGATATTCGGTTAAAAATTATGGTGTTATAACTCATTTTCAGTCATTGAATTAAAAAAATTCGAGCGTTTTAGTAGATAGACAAAAAATAAATGTTAAGAATCAAATTTTTTATTTTTTTTTTAAACGCACCTGAGCACCAACGATACCATTTCCACCATAGAATCTCTCGGTGTAGAGATGCATTGAACCACCTTTTCCTCGAGAAACACCACTCTGTTTTCCCGTAAGTTCAGCCAAGACACCTGCGGGCTTGACTCCCATAAGATAAGTCCAACCATGAGCACGATAAGCTGTTATAACAGAGTCCAAGTTTTTTCGAAGGGCTGCCATTATACCTACTGCAATAGCTTCCTGTAATCGCAAAAAAAACAGAGGTAACAGGACTCGATATATTAGAGTAAAAATAATTAGGTTGGATACCCAAAATTCAAGGCCTGATTGTAGAAAAACTTTTTTTTGCGCCCTAGGGCGCACATTTCCTTCCAGGGTGACCGTTTCAATCGAAGAAAAAAATTCTAGGTTTTTTCCCGGTTCGCAAACATTTTTCACGGCCAATGAAATTTGAAAAATCAAACTATATTCTAAACATTTTTTTCCATATAAAGTAATAAACAACAAAATTTAAGCATATGCTCAAAATTTTTTATCAATTATAGAGTTCAAATATTCAGATTGAGTTCCAAAAATATAAATCCAGGTTGACATTCTCAATAGTCTAAATTAAAAAATCAAGCAATGAACTTTAAAAATTTTCAAAATTATATTATTTTAATTAATTTTAAGCTAGACACATTAAAAATTTAAAAATAATTTTTTTTAACTTAACAGTTCTTAAAATAGAAGTTAAATTAATTTTATTTTAAATAGTCTAAGCATCCTTTAAACGCTTTAAAATTGTATTTCAAAATCTTGAGAAATCTAGAAGTGGTTTTAAATTCTTCCAAATTCCAAATAATTTTTGAATTTTTTTTCGGAACTTTTAAATGTATTTAAAAATTAATTGATTTTTTTTCTATAACTTTTAGAAAATCCTGCAAACTAAAAAAAATTTAATTTGACTTTATAAATAATAATAGAACACTTATTATTTATAAAAATATTAGAGTAATTTGAAGAGATATTTAGAAGTTTTAAAAATATTCGAATTAAATTTAGAAAATCAAATAATTTCAAATACATACAGCCAAAAAAAAAGCTTAAAAATGTTAACGTGGATTTATATTTTTGGAACTTATTCTAATTAAGTTGCAAAAATATAAATCCACGTTAACATTTTCAATAATAAAAATTAAAAAATCAAGCAATGAACTTTAAAAATTTTTTAAATTATATTATTTTAATTAATTTTAAGCTAGACATATTAAACATTGAAAAATAAATTTTTTAACTTAATTGTTCTTAAATTAGAAGATAAATTATTTTTATTTTAAATAGTCTAGGCATCCTTTAAACGTTTTAAAATTGTATTTCAAAATCTTGAGAAATCTAGAAGTGGCTTTAAATTTTTACAAATTCAAAATAATTTTTCTTTTTTTTCGGAAGTTTAAAAATCTATTTCAAAATGAATGGAATTTTTTCTATAATTTTTAGAAAATCCTGCGAATAACAAAAAAATTTAATTTGACTTTATAAATAATAATAGAACACTTATTATTTGTAAAAATATTAGAGTAATTTGAAGAGATATTTAGAAGTTTTAAAAA
>NC_046666.1:831080-834744 GCF_010883055.1 Belonocnema kinseyi | reverse complement strand
GTTAAATTATTTTTATTTTAAATAGTCTAGGCATACTTTAAAAGCTTTAAAATTTTATTTAAAAACTTGAGAAATCTAGAACAAGTTTAAAATGTTTCCCAATTCAAAATAATTTTTGAATTTTTTTCGGAACTTTTGAACATAATTCAAAATGAATTGAATTTTTTCTATAACTTGTAGAAAATACTGCAAATTAAAAAAAATTTGAATATATAAATAACAATAGAACATTTATTATTTGTAAAAATATCAGAGTAATTTTAAGAGATATTTAGAAGTTCTAAAAAGATTCAAATTAAATTTAGAACTTGAAATAATTTCAAATATTTACAGCCGAATTAAAAATAAAATGTAGATTTTTGCAGATTTCAAACAAAACATTCAGAATTTTTTTAAGAATTGTGAAAGACCTCAAAAGAATTAAAAAATTTCTTAAGATTCTTAAGAAACTTAAAAATTATTTTTTACTTTGAAAAATGATGGAAGATTTTAAGGATTTTTTCTTTAATTTGTAGGAATTTCAGAAATTGTAGGAAAATTCCGATTAATTTTAAAAAATATTAAGAAGTTCTAAAAAAATGTTAACATATTCCATTTAAATTACTTGAAATAATTTTAAGGTATAATTAATTTTGAATCTTTTCAAAACTTTTACAAATCTCTTAAAACTACTCAAACTTTTTTTTCTACAAGTAATAAGTGTTCAATTGTTATTTATGCGTCAAAATTTAACAATTTTAATTATAAATTAAACACTTTTTAAATAGAAGAATTAAAATTGTAACGCTAAAAGATTAAAAGTTCTTCGAAAATCTAAAAAATCAAACCATTCTACGTAAAACAATTCAGTTTCAAATTGTTTTCTTTTAAATATTTGGCCTTAATTTACACGTATTAAATTAACAGTCAAATATTGCTAAATATTAAATACTATTAAATTTATTTATGTAATTTAATATAAAAAATAATACAAAGAAAGACCTAAAACTCGGAATTAAAAATATATTATTGATAAATCATGAAAATTTTTATTTAAAAATAAAATTATCGGAATAAATGATACATTAATTTCAATTTTTATCGAGACTTTCGGATTGAAACAATTACAATCTGCAAATTCTCAAATTTTGAATGGATTTAGAATTATTTCAAATGAAAAAATTTACTTTTTAACAATATTGCGAAATTATCCAAAAAGTAGATTAATTTTGAACTGCAAGAGATGAATTCTCAAAACGAAAACTTTAATAATTGATATTACAGCCCAAAAAAATTTAGTTTTAAATAAAAAAAGAGTTGAAATATAATATTAACAAAATTGTTTGTTTGAAAAAACCCTTAATTGTCAAACAAATACTTGGATTTTTTAACAAACTAATTTAATTTGTAACCCAAAATTTTTTAAGAAAAAAGTAAAATTTTAACCTAGAGGATTAATTTTCTGCAAAGTATAATAATTTTAAAACAGATAATTGAATTTTTAACCAAAAATATAAATTTTCCATCCAGAAGATTAATTTTTTGCCAAAAAAAACAAATTTAAAAATAATATATGAATCTTTAACCAAGCAGTTGTATTGTCAACTAACCAGATAACTTGTCATGCAAACAGTTGGAATATTTAAATAAAAAAATATAAATTTTCTACGAAAATAAGGCACTTGCATTTTTTTGTAAAAAAAATTTTTTTTCTAGTTGCATTTTACACCAAAAATATTAATTTTTTACGAAAAACGACAAATTTTAACGAAATAGACGAATTATCAATCAATTAGTTGAGTTTTTAGTCAAGTGGTTGAATTTTCAACTTAAAAAGATAAATTTTCAACCGAAAAAATATTAAATTTTTTTTACCAAAAAAGTCGAATTATTAACTAATGAAAGCTAATAATTATTCGACCAAAAAAAATCATTTTTGATTAAAATCATGATTCTTCAATAAAAAAATAAAAATAAAGAATTCAACTTGATAGTACAATTTAAAAATCAATTCAAAAAAGAATACTCAACAAAATAGTTCCATTTATAATTAAGGAATGAATTTTTAACTAGAATTCTTAAATTTTTAATGAATAGAAATTAATTTTTAATTTTAAAAAACGCTTTTCAACAATATAGTTAATTTTTCAAGCAAAGAAATAAATTAATTAACCAGATAGTTAAATTTTCAATCTGGTGAGTATTAACTAAGAAAGATTAATTTTCCACTGAAAAAGACGAATTTTTAACAAAATACATGAATTTAATTTAAAAAAGATCAATTTTTAACCAAAAATGAAGTACATTTTCAATATAAAAAAAATCTTTTAGAAAAAAGAGAAAATTCAACAAAATAGTCTCATTTCTAATGAAGGAATTAATTGTCAACTAATTTGACGAATCTTAAACTGGAATGCTTAAGTGTTTAGTGAAGAAAAATTCATTTTCAATAATAAAAAAACGATTTTCAGCAATATAGTTAATTTTCAAAAAAATAAATAAATTAGTCCACCAGATAGTTAAATTTTCAATCTAAAAACAAGAATTTTCTACAGAACAATTAAATTTTTAAACAAAAAATGACTTTTTAACAAAATTGTTCAATTTCTTACAAATCAGATTAATTTTTTACCAAAAAGTTGAATTTTCAAGCAAACTCGTGAATATTCAACAAGAAAGATTAATTTTCCACTAAAAAAGACGAATTTTCAACTAAATACATGAATTTAAATTAAAAAAGATAAATTTTCAACTCAAAATGAAACACTTACATTTTCAATTTAGAAAAATTAATTGAAAAAATATATTTTCAATAATATAGTTAAATTTTCAAACAAAATTAATTAATTAATCGACCAAATAGTTGAATTTTCAAACCAAAAAGACGAATTTTCAACAAAATACATGAATTTCATCTAAAAAGGATAAATTTTCAGCCAAAAATGAAATACATTTTCAATAAAATTTTTTTTTTTAGAAAAAATAGAATATTAAACAAAATAGTCCCATTTATAATGAAGAAAGTAATTTGCAACTAATTTGAAGAATCTTAAACTGGAATGCTTAAATTTCGAGTGAATAAAAATTTATTTTCAATAAAAAAAAACAACGATTTTTAACAAAATAGTCCAATTTTCAAACAAAGAAATAAAATATTCTATACTTAAATTTGCAATCAAAAAGACGAATTTCCTCGTGAATATTTAACGAGAAAGATTAATTTTCTACAGAAAAAGACGAATTTTCAACAATAGACATGAATTTCATCTAAAAAAGATCAATTTCAAACCAAAAATGAAATACTTACATTTTCAATTTAAGAAAAATTAGTTTTAAAAAATATTTTCAATAATATATTCAAATTTTCAATCTAAAAAGACCAATTTTCAAAAGAACAATTTCATTTTTTAACCAAAAATGTCTTTTAAACTATATTGTGGAATTTCCTACAAATTAGATTAATATGTCATCAAAAAGTTGAATTTTCAAGCAAACTCGTGAATATTCAACGGGAAAGATTAATTTTCTACTGAAAAAGATGAATTTTCAACAAAAAAAATGAATTTCATATAAAAAGGATCAATTTTCAGCAAAAAATGAAATACTTACATTTTTAATTTGAAAAAAATTAATTAAAAAAAATATATTTTCAACAATATAGTTAAATTTTCAAAAAAAAAAAAAA
>NC_046666.1:829593-830980 GCF_010883055.1 Belonocnema kinseyi | reverse complement strand
TTGAATAATATTGTGGAACTTCCTACAAATTAAATTAATTTTTCACCAAAAAGTGGAATTTTCAAGCAAACTCGTGAATATTTAATGAGGTAGATTAATTTTCTATTGAAAAAGACGAATTCTCAACAACATATATGATTTTAAATTAAAAAATATAAATTTTCAACTCAAAATGAAATACTTACATTTTCAATTTTAAAAAAAAAGAATTAAAAAAAAGATTTTCAACAATATAGATAAATTAAAAAAAAAATAATAATTCGACCAGATAGTTTAATTTTCAATCTAAAAAGATGAATTGTTAACAGGAAAATTGAAATTTCTAAAATTAATTAATGGCAATTAATTAATTAATTAATGGCCTTAAAATAATATTGTGAAACTTCCTACAAATTAAATTAATTTTTCACCAAAAAGTTAAATTTTCAAGCAAACTGGTGAGTCTTCAACGAGAAAGATTAATTTTATACTGCAAAAGACGAATTTTCAATAAAATATATGAATTTCATCCAAAAAGGATCAATTTTCAACCCAAAATAAAATACTAACATTTTCAATTTGCAAAAATTAACTAAAAAAAAGGATTTTAACAATATAGTTAAATTTTTAATTTAAACAGAGGAATTGTTAACAGATCAATTGAATTTTCGAACAAAAAATGGCTTTTTAACCAAATTTTGGAATTTCCTACAAATTGGATTAATTTTCTTACCAAAAAGTGGAATTTTCAAACAAACTCGTGAATATTTAATGAGTTAGATTAATTTTCTATTGAAAAAGACGAATTCTCAACAACATGTATGACTTTAAATAAAAAAATATAAATTTTCAACTCAAAATGAAATACTTACAATTTCAATTTACAAAACTTAATTTAAAAAAAAAAATTGAACAATACAGTTAAATGTTTAAAAAAATAATAATTCGACCAGATACTTAAATTTTCAATCCAAAAAGACGATTTTTCAACAGAACAGTTGAATTTTCTAACAAAAAAAGGATTTTGATTAAAATTGTTAAATTTCCTACAAATTAGATTAATATTTACCAAAAACTTGAATTTTCAAGCAAACTCGTGAATATTCAACAAAAAAGACTAATTTTCTACTAAAAGAAAAACGAATTTTCAACAAAATACATGAATTTAAACTTAAAAAAATTTCCAAATCAATTCGCCACCCTCTGAACGCCATGAAGCGCTATGAAGAGTGGCGGCATCTGTTAAAATGTTTGAATATCCAGCCTAATTGTGACGATGCACAGTGGGGTGAAATCGGAAAACGAGGTTCAAAATGACATTTGGAACGCAATTATGCACCGATTTTAGAATTTTTTTTTTGAAAAATTCAGAACTAAATTTTTCAGAAAATGGTGAGAGTAGATTTTT
>NC_046666.1:818634-829493 GCF_010883055.1 Belonocnema kinseyi | reverse complement strand
AGTTCTGAATTTTTCAAAAAAAAAAAAAATTCTAAAATCGGTGCATAATTGCGTTCTAAATGTCATTTTGAACCTCGTTTTCCGATTTCACCCCACTGTGCGATGTCAGAAAACAAATAATTGCAAACTTTGAGCCTATTCATTCGAAATCTTTGAAATAATAATAATAATAATAACTACCTGTCCAGAGTATAAATGACAAAATCCTCGAATGATTTTTTCCTTGTAGAGATTGCCAGCGGCGGTCTCCATTCGCCGGATGGTGTGAAGTTGCGTGTAATACTCGATAGCGTCCTCCTTGGTAACATTGACTTTTGTCGATGGACCATGTTCCAATTTGTGGAGGCGGCATGGTTTCGTGTCAAAAGAGGCCTCTGTAGCATAGTTGCTTTTCTTGAAGAAAGACGTTATCTGGAAGAGGAAGTTATTTTTTTTTCTTTTCCAGAGTGAAATTTTAAAAGATATATATTTTAATTTAGATTCCGTGTGACACCTGAGCGAAAAAATGTGATACATATATGGGGGAAGGGATCTAAAATGACCAATTTTAATATTTTACTCATTATGAAAAGAAAATTAATAGCAATTTTCAGGGCTGATATATTTATTAATCAAATACAGACAGTCATCACCGTCCATGTGGGTAAAATATTCAGGATAAATTCAGAAGATTTCAGACAAATTAAATTTACATTCAAAATAATTTAGATTAATTGGAAAAAATGTTTTAAAATCTTTTTAACAAAATCCATTGGTTTCCGTAAAACTGGAATCAATCTGAAGGAATTTAAGGTAGAAGAAAAAAATTTGATTAACAAATTCAGGGTAAATTCAGAAGATTTCAGAAAAATTACATTTATATTCAAAATAATTCAAATCAATTGAAAAAAAATGTTTAAAAATATATACATTTTTAAATCCATTGATTTACGTAAAACTGGAATCAATTTGAAGGAATTTAAGGTAAAAGAGAAAAATTTGATTAACAAATTCAGAAGATTTCAGACAAATTAAATTTACATTCCAAACAATTCAAATTAATTCGAAAAATATTCAAAAATATATATTTTTTTAATTTCCTTGATTTCCGTAAAACTGGAATCAATTTGAAGGAATTTAAGGTAAAAGAGAAGAATTTTATTTAAAAAGTCAGGATGAATTCAGAAGATTTCAGACAAATTAAATTTACATTCCAAACAATTCAAATTAATTCGAAAAATATTCAAAAATATATTTTTTTTTAATTTCCTTGATTTCCGTAAAACTGGAATCAATTTGAAGGAATTTAAGGTAAAAGAGAAAAATTTGATTAACAAATTCAGGATAAATTCAGAAGATTTCAGACAAATTAAATTTACATTCCAAACAATTCAAATTAATTCGAAAAATATTCAAAAATATATATTTTTTAATTTTCTTGATTTCCGTAAAACTGGAATCAATTTGAAGGAATTTAAGGTAAAAGAGAAAAATTTGATTAACAAATTCAGGATAAATTCCGAAGATTTCAGAAAAATTCAAAATAATTCAAATGAATTGGAAGAAATGTTAAAAAATCAAAAAAATCAATTTATTTCCATAAAACTGGAATCAATTTGAAGGAATTTAAGGTAAAAGAGAAAAATTTGATTAACAAATTCAGGATAAATTCAGAAGATTTCAGACAAATTAAATTTACATTCCAAACAATTCAAATTAATTCGAAAAATATTCAAAAATATATATTTTTTTAATTTTCTTGATTTCCGTAAAACTGGAATCAATTTGAAGGAATTTAAGGTAAAAGAGAAAAATTTGATTAACAAATTCAGGATAAATTCCGAAGATTTCAGAAAAATTCAAAATAATTCAAATGAATTCGAAGAAATGTTAAAAAATCAAAAAAATCAATTTATTTCCATAAAACTGGAATCAATTTGAAAGAATTTAAGGAAAAAGAAAAGAATTTAATTAACAAATTCAGAAGATTTCAGAAAAATTCAATTTACATTCAAAATAATTCAAATGAACTGGAAAAAATGTTGAAAAATCAAAAAAAAAAATCAATTTATTTCCTTAACACTGGAATCAATTTGACGGAATTTAAGGAAAAAGAGAAGAATTTTATTTAAAAAGTCAGGATAAATTCAGAAGATTTCAGAAAAATTCAATTTACATTCAAAATGATTCAAATGAATTGGAAAAAATGTTTTAAAATATTTCTTTAAAAAAAAAATCAATTTATTTCCATAAAACTGGAATCAATTTGACGGAATTTAAGGAAAAAGAGAAGAATTTTATTTTAAAAAGTCAGGATGAATTTAGAAGATTTAAGAAAAATTGAATTTACATTCAAAATAATTCAAATAAATTGAAAAAATGTTTAAAAATATTTCTTTTAAATCCATTCATTTCCGTAAAACTGGAATCGATTTGAAGGAGTTTAAGGTAAAAGAGATGAATTTGATTAACAAATTTAGAAGATTTAAGAAAAATTCAATTTACATTCAAAATAATTCAAATGAACTGGAAAAAATGTTGAAAAATAAAAAAAAATCAATTTATTTCCATAAAACTGGAATCAATTTGACGGAATTTAAGGAAAAAGAGAAGAATTTTATTTAAAAAGTCAGGATGAATTCAGAAGATTTAAGAAAAATTCAATTTACATTCAAAATGATTCCAATGAATTGGAAAAAATGTTAAAAAATAAAAAAAAATACATTTATTTCCATAAAACTGGAATCAATTTGAAGCAGTTTAAGGTGAAAGGGAAGAATTCGATTAACAAATTCAGGATAAAATCAGAAGATTTAAGAATAATTCAATTTACATTCAAAATGATTCAAATGAATTGGAAAAAATGTTTAAAAAATATTTCTTTTAAATCCATTGATTTTCGTAAAACTGGAATCAATTTGAAGGAATTTAAGGTGAAAGAGAATAATTCGATTAACAAATTCAGGATAAATTCAGAAGATTTCAGAAAAATTCAATTTACATTCAAAATAATTCAAATGAATTGGGAAAAATGTTAAAAAATAAAAAAAATCCATTTATTTCCATAAAACTGGAATCAATTTGAAAGAATTTAAGGTAAAAAGAGATGAATTTGATTAAGAAATTCAGGGTAAATTTAGAAGATTTCGAAAAATTCAATTTACACTCAAATGAATTGCAAAAATGTTTAAAAAATTAGAAAAAAATCCATTGATTTCCATAAAACTGGAATCAATTTGAAAGAATTTAAGATAAATGAGAAAAATTTGATGAAATCCATACAAATTCAAGGTGAATTACAAAAAAAAATTAAATGAATTTGAAATAATTTGAAAAAACTTAATTGAATACAGTAATTCAGAAGATTTCAGAAAAATTCAAAATAATTCAAATAAATTGGAAAAAATGTTAAAAAATAAAAATAAAAATCCCAACATTTCCATAAAACTGCAATCAATTTGAAGGAGTTTAAGGTGAAAGAGAATAATTCGATTAACAAATTCAGGATAAATTCAGAAGATTTCAGAAAAATTCAATTTACATTCAAAATAATTCAAATGAATTGGAAAAAATGTTAAAAAATAAAAAAAATCCATTTATTTCCATAAAACTGGAATCAATTTGAAAGAATTTAAGGTAAAAAGAGATGAATTTGATTAAGAAATTCAGGGTAAATTTAGAAGATTTCGAAAAATTCAATTTACACTAAAATGAATTGCAAAAAATGTTGAAAAATTAGATAAAAATCCATTGGTATCCATAAAACTGGAATCAATTTGAAAGAATTTAAGATAAATGAGAAAAATTTGATGAAATTCATACAAATTCAAGGTGAATTACAAAAAAAAAAAATCAAATGAATTTGAAATCATTTGAAAAAACTTAATTGAATTCAATAATTTGGAAATAAGCTTACAAAAATTCAACGGAATTTAATGAATTTGATGAAATGTCTAAGAATTCAAGGTGGGGTGTGACTAGACTTCAGGATCAATTAAATAAAAACTTTTAAAAATGCAAAAAAAATGAATTAAGTAGAATTGAGTGAATTTAGAAAGATTTAAGTAAATTTAAAAAAATCAAGAGAATTCCAAAGAATTCAAGTGAATTAGAACAATTTTACAAATAAATTTTTTTATTGATTACATTAAATTTTGAGGTAATTTAGAGAAATTTAAATAAAATATAAAAAGAATTGGATGAAAATCATAAAAAAAATCCAGCTGAATTTAAAAAGCAATAAAGTTAATTGAAAACAATTCAAAAATATGAAAAGATTAATTTAATTGAGCAGAATTGAGTGCATTTAAAAGAACTCAAAGGAATTTGAAAGAATTTAGGATACATTGATAAGAATTCAGGCCGAATTCCAAATGAATTGCAAAAATTTAAAAACGTTTTCTAATCTTTGAAACTCTACGAAATGCCTCATACCTAGTGAAAAAATATTTGAAATCCATTAAAATATTAAAATATCTTTAAATTATTAAAATCCTTATAAATCTCTTGAAATTGTTTTAATCTTTTAAAAATTCCTCAGAATAATTTAAATAAATAAAAATATTTCAGTCTTTGAAAGTCTTCAAACTACTGAAATAAATACAAAAATTTTGGGAATCTTTTAAAATTTCCTAAAATATTTCGAATATTTGATATGTTTTGAAATCCCTTAAAACTTTTTAAGGCCCGTGGAAGCGCCTGGGAATCTTTAAAAATACCCTCAAGTATTTCAAATCCTTTTAAATCTCTTTAAATTGCTGAAATGAATAAAAAATGTATTTGTAATCTTTTAAAATAACCTTAATTATTTTAAATCCTTTAAACTCCTTTGAATTTTTTTTTAAGCTCTTGCAAATTCCAAGAAATTTGAAAAAATGCATTCAAATATTTCAGATCTTTTTATCATTTTATCAATTGTCCCTCAGGATCAATTAAATTTAAAAAAATTAAATTAAAAAAATTCAAGTGAATTCATAAAATTTAAGAGAATTCCAAAGAATGTAGGATAAATTATTAAGAATTTCAAATCTCTTCAAATATTTAAAACCTTACAAAATACCTCACTTCTCATGCATGAATTCTTAAAAATCCACTCAAATATGATAAAATCCCGTGAAATTCGATTATGATATTTTCTGAATCATAGAAAATGTATTAAAATACATTGAGAGTTATTAAAATCCCTTTAAATCATTGAAATCCTCGGAAATCGTATAAAATAACGTGACATTTTTTTTAATTTTTTAAAACCTCATAGTACGTATGAGGTTTTAAAAAATTGAAAAATCTGCAGAAAGTCTAGAAAATTCTGTATCCCAAAATATTTCAAAAGCTTCAAAATCACTTCAAACTAATGAAATTAATTTTTAAAAATCCTTGGAATCTTTAAAAGCTCCTGAAAATGCCTTAGAAGTTATAAAAATACCCTAAAATCTTAAAAACTCCTTCAAATTATTGAAATCTATTGAAAATTTCTCGGAATCTTTATAAATATCCTGAAATATTTCAAAGAATTTAAGATAATTCAAACATAGGTGAATAGTGATTAAACAAAAGAATTAATTTATTGAATGAAAAGTTACTTTTTGTGATTGTTCTATTTGAAAAAGGGACTAATAGTGATTTATTTTCGAATAAATGTAAATTATTTTATTTGGTTTTAAGCTTGTATAAAAAGTTTTCCTAACATACTGGAGAAAACTCAAAATGATTTTTGAAATTTTCAGATATGTCAAATCAATCATCAAACAAGTCAATATTTAAATAAATAGTTGAATTTCCAGATAAAAGAAGATTATATTTTCAAAAAGCTGTATTTCTATCCCAAACATTTTTTTAACTATAAATAGAATTTTATTTTATAACTCAAAAATATTAATTTTCAACACAAAATTTAAATTTCAACTAAATATATAAATTTTTCTATAAAAAAGATCAATTTAAAAAAATTGTAATAGGATGTTTCAATCCAAAAATTTTACTTTTAAATCAAAATACAGCTCAAATCATTTAAAAAAAAAGAATTTTTACAAAAATAATTAAATCTTTAATTAAAATATTAATTTTCAACCAAAAAGATTAATTTTATGCCAAAAAAGACGAATTAAAAAAAAATAGTAACATTTTCAACCAGAGAAATAACTTTTAACCAAGTATGTAGTTGAATATTCAACAAAAAAATATGAATTTACAACAAAAAATATAATAGCTGATATTGAAACCAAAAGGATCTTAATTTTAAATAAAAAGAGTTTAATTCATCTAAAAATACGAATTTTCAACAAAATAGTTGAGCCCTCATCCAAGTAATATTTTTATTTTGAAGCAAACAGATGCAATTTTAATGTTAAAAATATTTAATTTCTACCAAAAGAGGTGAACTTTTAAACCAAAAAGACGGATTTTCAACTATGAAAGATTTTTTAGTCAAGAAAGAGAAACAAAAAATTTACGCAAATTATAATTTCATGAGAAAAATAATTTAGAATACAAAATAAAAATTTCTAATAACGACTTATGGTTTAGGTTTATTTTTTTTAAGTTATATAAATATAGGTTTCCTAATATTCTGGAGAAAATTTAAAGAGAAATTTAAATTTTCCCGAAATACATCAATTTTCTATCAAAAGGATTAATTTTTTACCAAAAAAAGATCATTTCTCAATTAAAAATGCAATAGTTGATATTTCAATTCAAAAAGATTGCATTTTTTAATAAAAACAATTGAATTCATTCAACACAAAAAAATTAATTTTGATAAAAATATTTGAATCTTTAACCAAAAATGAATTTTCAATCCAGAAGATTAATTTCTGCCAAGAAAGACTTAATTTTAAATAAAAAATAGTTGAATCCTCAACCAAAAAAATATTAATTTTAAACAAAACTTTTTCAATTTAATTGAAAAGTATGACATTTCTGCCAAAAGAGGTGAATTTTTAAACCAAAACGGCAAAATTTCAGCAAAAATGTTACATTTTCAATTACAAAAGATTACAACATTCAATTTTTTGATAATTATTTCTTGAATAATTTTTTTTTTATTTGACAGTATTTTATTAAATTTTAGAAAAAATTGGAGTTTGAAAGATATTTAGGTTTTTTTGAAGCTTCAACATTTGTAAAAAATATTTTATAAATTTTTCAATGTTTCAAAATAGTTTCAATCACTTTAAAACTTATCAAATTTTTAAATGTCTTATTAAGTAACTTCAATTATTCATGAAGTTGTCTTAAAATCTTTCGGATTAGTTTTTGATAATTTTTGAAATATTTCGTAAAGTTTTAAAATCCTTTTAAATATACTCTTTACATTTATTAAAAAAATCACTTTAAATATCTTGGAAAAACTTTCAAATTGTATTTCGAAATCTTTAAAAATCTACATTTTAAGTTTAAAATAAATTGTTCTGGCATAGGAATTTTTTTCTAAATTATTAAATATTTTATGAGACAGGAAAAAATCGGGAAATGACAGTGAATTTATTTTTTGACCGTGAATTAAACATTTTTATTTTAAAAAAAATCTGTTTGAAATTTTATTTCAACCGTTTTTAAAGAATTAGTTAAAATGTTATCCTTTTCAATTATATCGTTCAGTTTAGAAGGCTCAATTCTAAAATCTTTTAATTTAAAAAAGGTTCTTTTTTAGGTTGTATTTTTTAAGTGTACATTTTATTCTAAAGAATTTTAAAATGCAGTTTTAAAGACTTGAACAATTAAAAATTAGAAGCATTTGAAATGGAAGATTTTAGATAAAAAAAAAACATTTTTAGTTCATCAACTGTGAATATAATTTAATTAATGATCTTCAAAATTTAAAAAAATTGAATAATAATAAAATTAAAAATTAAAAGATTTTGTAAAATATTCTATTTTCAAATAATTGAATTTTAGTTTTTTTATAAAAAAAAGAACAATTACTTAATACTAGAAATATACTATTCATTTAAGATAAGTAATTATAAATCACATATTCAAAATAAACTTTAAACGTTACAATTTCAATTTTTCTATTTAAAAAATTTTTATTTGTAATTAAAATTCTTGAATTTTGATGTGCAAATAACAATTAAATACCTATTATTCTTAGAAAAAATCGAGTAAGTTGTAGAGATATTTAAAAATTTTGAAAAGATTCAAAATTAATTAAAATTGTTTAATGATTTCAAATAAGTTAAAAGAAGTTTCTACATTTTCTTAAGATTCATAGAAATATTGAAAATTATTTTTTATTTTGATAAGTTAATTTTAAGAGAAATTTTAAAAAGATTGACAAAATTGTAAAAAATTAATTTGGAAGATTTCAAGCAAATTATTTAAATTTGGCAGGATTAAAAAAAATGTTGGAAAAAATCGAATCATTAAAAAAAGTGTTTAGAAATTCTGAAAACATTTCGAAAATAATATAGAATTTGAAAAAATGTAAAACAACCTGATTTTTCAAGAACCATTTGAAATATAAATAATTTGAAACCTAAATAATTTTAATTAAAATTGCTTCAAACGATATAAATTTGAAAATTTTTCAATTCATCGATTCACTAATTTAGATAATTAAAAATTACGATCAAAATTATAACCTGGATTTATATTTTTGGAACTGAATCTTTGAATTTTACAATTTATAAAAGTTTAAACATTTTAATTTGACAGTTTCATTCCATTTAATTAAAATAATTTGATTTGAAAAGTTTTAGAAATCTCAATTTTATACATGTGAATTATTAAGCGTTTGAATATAACATTTTTGAATTAAAAAATGTTTAAACTTTAATTCTAAGAGTTAAAAATTCCAGAGTTTCCCTTTGGGGGCTTTAATTTGCTGTTCAGTTTTTATTACTTCAAATGGAAAAATTTATGGCTTTATAGTTCGAATTTTTTTCCGGGAAAACCCCGAAAAATGACCGGGAATTTTTTTCTTTGATTAAGAAGGCCAGCATGTAGATTTAAATTTTTTCAAATACATTTATTTTCAGTTGACATGCATTTATTTTTGAAAATTTAAATCATGGTGACCGCAAAACTTGATTTAAAAAATTCCCTAACTGATATTTAAAGAACAAAATTCGAATTTTTCCAAATTTCTGATAAAACTGTACAATTTAAAAAGAGCCTCTTTGAGTAGAATCATCCACTTTATATATACCATAAATTAATAAAACAATTATTTTGTTAAATCGGGATTAAAAAAATGTATGTTTCTATAGCAGACGAAAATCTGTCAATTTGAGGTTATGGTTTCTAGCTTTCGAAATTTCGAATCAAATCAGCAAATGGTGAAATGTAGCAATTCTGTCGCGAAAAAATGAATGAAAAAAAGGAACAAGTGTGCAATTCTCGGTGTGTTAGACGAAAGGGCAAATTATTTAGTGGCGAGAAAGCAATAATTTGAGGTGACACTTACTGATAAAACGTGTGCGCGTGTAATTAAAACCATCGAAATTCGACTGATTAGTGAGTGGGCCGGGGAGGTGAGGTGATTGAGGCTTTATTACACGTACAAGACGTAAGAGCTAATCATGCGAGCAGAGCACAGATAGAAGATCAATTAACCTTGAGACATATTTGAATATTTACCTCTCTCCAGCTCCCATACTGGCTCGCGACCAGGACAAAGAAAAAGTTCAATTAAAATGGAGATGCCAGCCGGAGGAGGGAATAAAATTGCAATTTTCGAGCATAGAAAACGGGATGACAAGTGGCAAGTGGCAAGAGAGCTAGAGGTCATTCCTAATCTCACAATCAGTTAAAAACGGATATAATCATTTTCGGATAGTTGTGAACTCACATTTCTTCGGGAGGTTTGTCCGCCGAGGGTTTTGATGCAGGTAGGAATCATTTCGAGGCTTGTTCTTTCTCGATCAAGACAAAAAACGAGATTATTCACCCTTTTTGCGAACCCAATGAACCCGAGTGACTGCCGTCCACAGTGCACTCTCTGGTCTCTGCCAGGCTGCCAGGCCTGGTCGAGTAAGTCGAGTCAAGTTCTTGTCCCTCTGGCGGATGAGACGTCACATTCTGGGAGGGCCATATAGATTTTAGCGAATTTAGTTGTCGATGATTTAGATTTAGTTAGAGGAGAATGGCGCCAATATAATCTGCCACGTGGGCCACGTGACAAATTTACGTGTTCTTTAAGCAAAATTTGTCTTGCTGATTAGATCCCAGGCTGATGTTCTCTATTTCTCCTGAAAGTCGCATGTTTGGCTGATTTTCTCTTAGAAAGTGTCTATACAGGTACCGAAAAAGCGGCTATTTGTACTGAAATTTCAGAAAAAATAGTCGCATTTTTAAATTTCCTCTATTTGTACAAGAAAAATCCGGCTATTAGTAACGAAATTTCGGTACATGTCAGGGAAAACCTATGTTGAAGGAGTCAGGGAATTTTTAATTGGTCGGGGAATTTAAAAATGGTCATGGACAACCTGAAGGGTTCAGAGAATTTAAAATTGGTCCGGAAACCCCTGAAAGAAGCAGGGAATTTGAAACTGGTTAAAGATTTTAAGACTCATCAGGGAAAAACTGAAGGAGTCAGGGAATTTAAAATTGGTCCGGAAAAAAATGAAAGAATCTTTAAAACTCATCATGGAAAACCTGAAGCATTCAGGAAATTTAAATCTTGCGAAAGAACATCCGAAGAAGTCAGGAAATTTAAAATTGGTCCGAGAAAAACTGAGAATCAGGGAATTTAAAATTGGTCATGGAAAACCAGAAGCCGTCAGTTTAAAATTGGTCCGGGAAAAACGGAAAGTTTCAAGGAATTTGAAACTGGTCAAAGAATTCAAAATTGGTCATGAAAAAAATGAAAGCGTCAGAGAATTTAAAATTGTTTCGGGAAAGCCTGAAAGAGTCCGGGGATTTGAAAATGGTCAGGGATT